>NC_141548.1:20217500-20529090 GCF_021556685.1 Rattus norvegicus | reverse complement strand
TTCTAGTGTGCCATCACGGGTGCCATTCCTCTTGCGGAAACCTTATCATTTCCTTATACTGAAGCATCTGAGTGCAAAACTCCCTGCTATGACCTTCCCATCTTGCTGGCAAGCAGTAGCTTCTGCGATCATCCAGGCCTCCATCCCTCCAGGATATAGTGCCACATAGTGCAGGCCTAGGGTGAGCAGCACTGAGCCCGTGGGGTGTTACAAGGTCAAGTTTCTACACCACTGCTCAGGCCTAAAGAGGGGCAGATGGGAGACTCAGCAGCTCCCCCGTGTGGTCACACAGCGGCTCAGGGCTCTCTGTGGCTCTCAGGGCTTTCATGACTCCTTTATGGTAGGTACCTCGTGCTTTTCTTTAGATGTGTTCTTTGCATACCTTAAAAAGTAAAGAAACACAAAATTATTTCAGGTGACTAGGAAATATTTTGAATGTAAATTATATTTTCCTTACATATAACAATCTGAAGTTATAATTTACTCTGTTCATAACTGTTATACGATATTTAAGATACAACTATTTCTACAAAAGGACTTGAAAATAAACTTAAGGAACAAATTATTAGTAGTATCATGACCAACAGTTAACTTTAGTCAAACGTTCTGATTGCCAAAGAAAAAGGAAAACACATTACTTTTATTATTTGATAGAAAGAAATATACCGATACTTTTTTGCTTTGTCATTTAAAACTATAATCAGGCCTTGGCATACTGATACATGTCTCTAGTCCAAACAATTGGGAGGCAGAAAAAGGCAGATCTCTGTGAGTTTGAGGCTAGCCTGGTCTATGTAGTGAGTTCTGGGCCAGACAAAGCTACAAGTAAGCCTGTCTCAAAACAAACAAACAAACAAACAAACAAACAGAAGGAGCTAGAAAGATAGTTGAGAAGTTAAGAACATTTGTTGCTCTTGCAAAGGACCTGAGTTTGATTTCAAGTACCTACATGGTGACTCACAGCCACTGTAACCCTAAGTCCAGAGGCTGTGATACCCTCTTCCAACCGCCAGTCAACAAGCACAGATGTAGTGCACATACATACATACATACATACATACATACATACAGGCAGGCAGGCAGAACATGAATAAAAGGCATAAACTCAATTTTAATTTTTTTAAATAAATGATAAACACATGCCATCAAACTTTCATGAGTACTAAAACCCATTTAGACAATACTGTTTAAGCCTTTAGGAAGCCCTTTTTAAAAACAACACTAGGAGCTAGCTTTCTCTCGAACTTATATGCAACTCCTAGAAGAAGAGAAAGAGGAGGATGAAGAGGAGGAAGAGGAGGATGAAGAGGAGGGAGAGGAGGATGTGCACCTCATCTGTGCTTGTTGACTGGCAGTTGGAAGAGGGTATCACAGCCTCTGGACTTAGGGTTACAGTGGCTGTGAGTCACCATGTAGGTACTTGTATATGGGCTGGATCCCCAGGTAGAGCAGGCTGTATGTAGCCATTCTTTCAGTCTCTACTCCAAACTTTGTCTCCATATCTCCTCCTATGAATATTTTTGTTCCTCCTTCTAAGTAGGTCTGAAGCATTCACACTTTGGATCCTTCTACTTCAGCTTCATGTGGTCTGTGGATTGGTTCTTGGGTAATTCAACCTTTTGGGCTAATATCTACTTATTCGTCAGTGCATACCATGTGTGGTTTCTTTTGTGATTGGGTTACCTCACTCAGGATGATATTTTCTAGATCCATTCACTTGCCTATGAATTTCATCAAGTCATTGTTTTTAATACCAGACTAGTACTCCACTGTGTAGATGTACCACATTTTCTGAATCCATTCCTCTGTTGAAAGGCATCTGGGTTCTTTCCAGCTTCTGGTTATTATAAATAAGGCTGCTATGAACATAGTGGAGCATGTGTCTCTGTTATATGTTGGAGAATCTTTTGGGTATATGCCCAGGAGAGGTATTGTTGGGTCCTCAGGTAGTTCAATGTCCAATTTTCTGAGGAACCTCCAGACTGATTTCCAGAGTGATTGAACCAGCTTGCAATCACACCAACAATGGAGGAGTGTTCCTCTTTCTCCACATCCTCACCAGCATCTGCTGTCACCTGAGTTTGTTATCTTAGCCATTCTCACTGGTGTGAGGTGGAATCTCAGGGTTATTCTGATGTGCATTTCCCTGATGACTAAGGATGTTTATTTCTTCCCATACTCCTCAGCCATTCGGTATTCCTCAGCTGAGAATGTTCTGTTTAGCTCTGTGTCCCATTTTTAATAGGGTTATTTGGCTCTCTGAAGTCTAACTTCTTGAGTTCTTTGTATATTTTGGATATTAGCCCTCCATCAGATGTAGGATTGATAAAGATCTTTTCCCAATCCGTTGGTTGCTGTTTTGTCTTAGTGACAGTGTCCTTTGCCTTACGGAAGCTTTGTGGTTTTATGAGGTCACATTTGTTGGTTCTTGATCTTAGAGCATAAACCATCAGTGTTCTGTTCAGGAAATTTTTCCCAGTGCCCATGTGTTCGAGACTCTTCCCCACTTTTTCTTCTATTAGTTTGAGTGTATCTGGTTTTATGTGGAGGTCGTTGATCCACTTGGAGTTGATCTTTGTACAAGGTGATAAGAATGGATCGATTTGCATTCTTCTACATGCTGACTACCAGTTGAACCAGCACCATTTGTTGAAAATGCTGTATTTTTCCCCTGCATGGTTTTAGCTCTTTGTCAAAGATCAAGTGACCATAGGTGTGTGAGTTCATTTCTGGGTCTTCAATTCTATTCCAGTGATCTACCTGCCTGTCTCTGAACTAATTCCATACAGTTCAATCATTATTGCTCTGTAATACAGCTATCATGGATTTGTTGTGTTCCAAATGTATTTTCAAATTGCTCTTTCTAACTCTATGAAGAATTGAGTTAGAATTTTGATGGGGATTGCATAGAATCTGTAGATTGCTTTTGGCAAGATGACCATTTTTACTATACTATCATCTCTTCTGCAAATAGTGATATTTTGACTTCTTCCTTTCCAATTTGTATCCCTTTGACCTCTTTTTGTTGTTTAATTGCTCTGGCTAGGACTTCCAGTCCTACATTGAATAGATAGGGAGAGAGTGGGCAGCTTTGTTTAGTACATGATTTTAGTGGGATTGTTTCAAGTTTCTCTCGATTTAGATTATGTTGGTTACTGGTTTGTTGTATAATGCTTTTACTATGTTTAGGTATGGGCCTTGAATTCCTGATCTTTCCAAGACTTTTATCAAGAAGGGGTGTTGAGTTTTGTCAAATGCTTTCTCAGCATCTAATGAGATGATCATGAGGTTTTTTTTCTTTAAGTTTGTTTATATCATAGATTATGTTGATCGATTTCTGTATATTGAACCATCCCTACATCCATGGGATGAAGCCTACTTGATCATGATGGATGATCGTTTTGATGTGTTCTTGGATTCGGTTTGCAAGAATTTTATTGAGTATTTTTGCATTGATATTCATAAGGAAAATTGGTCTGAAGTTCTCTTTCTTTGTAGGGTCTTTGTGTGGTTTAGGTATAAGCATAATTGTGGCTTCAAAGAAGGAATCTGGTAGTGTTCTGTCTGTTTATATTTTGTGAAATAATTTGGACGGTATTGGTATTAGGTCTGATAAAATTCTGCACTAAACCCATCTGGTCCTGGGCTTTTTTGGTGTGGAGACTTGTAATGACTGCTTCTGTCTTTAGGGGTTATAGAACTGTTTAGATGGTTTGTCTGATCCTGATTTAACTATGGTACCTAGTATCTGTCTAGAAAATTGTCCATTTCATCCAGATTTTCCAGTTTTGTTGAGTATAGGCTTTCATAGTAGAATCTGATGATTTTTTTTTAATTTCCTCGTTTCTGTTGTTATATCTCCCTCTTCATTTCTGATTTTTGTTAATTTGGATACACTCTCTCTGCCCTCTGGTTAGTCTGGCTAAGGGTTTATCAATTTTGTTTCTCAAAGAACCAGCTCCTAGTTTTGTTGATTCTTTGTCTAGTTCTTTTTGTTTCTACTTGGTTGATTTCAGCCCTGAGTTTGATCATTTCCTGCCTTCTATTCCTCTTAGGTGTATTTGCTTCTCTTTCTTCTAGAGCTTTTAGGTGTGCTGTCAAGCTGCTAAAGTATGCTAAAGATCTCTCCAGTTTCTTTTTGGAGGCACTCAGAGCTATGAGTTTTCCTCTTAGCCCTGCTTTCATTGTCTCCCTTAAGTTTGGGGATGTTGTGCCTTCATTATCATTGAATTTTAAAAAGTCTTTAATGTCCTTCTTTACTTCTTCCTTGACCTTGAGTTATCATTGAGTAGAAGACCATTGTTCAACTTCCATATGTATGTGGGCTTTCTGTTGTTTTTATTTGTTATTGAAGATCAGCCTTAGCCCATGGTGATCTGATAGGATGCATGGGATTGTTTCAGTCTTCTTGAATCTGTTGAAGCCTGTCTTGTGACCAATTATATGGTCAATTTTGGAGAAGGTACCATGATGTGCTGAGAAGAAGGTATATCCTTTTGTTTTAGGATGAAATGTTCTATAGATACCTGTTAAATTCATTTGGTTCATAACTTTTGTTAAGTTTCTCTATGTCTCTGTTTAGTTTCTGTTTCCATGATCTGTCCATTGATGAGAGTGGGGGTTGAAGTCTCCCACTATTATTGTATGAGGTGCAATGTGTGTTTTGAGCTTTAGTTTCTCTTATGATTGTGGGTGCCCCTGCATTTGGAGCAAGATGTTCAGAATTGAGAGTTCATCTTGGTAGTTTTTTTTCTTTGATGGGTTGAAGTGTTCCTCCTTATCTTTTTTGACAACTTTTGGATGGAAGTCTTTTTTTTTTCCATTCTTGGGACCATTTGCTTAGAAATTTTTTTTCCAGCCTTTTACTCTGAGGCAGTATTGGTCTTTGTCACTGAGGTGCACTTCGTTTATGTTAGTCTATGTCTTTTTATTGGGGATTTGAGTCCATCGATGTTAAGATATAATAGAGAAAAGTGACTGTTTCCTATTGTTGTTAGAAGTGGAATTACATTTGTGTTGCTATCTTCTTTTGTTTTTGTTGAAAGATGATTAATTTCTTGTCTTTTCTAGGGTGTAGTTTGCCTCCTTGTGTTGGAGTTTTCCATCTATTATCCTTTGTAGGGCTGGATTTGTGGAAAGACATTGTGTAAATTTGGTTTTGTCGTGGAACATCTTGGTTTCTCCATCTATAGAAATTGAGAGTTCTGCTGGATATGGTAGCCTGGGCTGGCATTTGTGTTCTTTTAGTATCTGTATGACAGCTGCCCAGGATCTTCTGGCTTTCATAGTCTCTGTTGAGAAGTCTGGTGTAATTCTGATAGGTCTGCCTTTATATATTATGTGAACTTTTTCCCTTACTGCTTCTACTATGCTTTGTTTTGTGCATTTTGTTTTATGACTATTATGTGACAGGACAAATTTCTTTTCTGGTCCAATCTATGTGGAGTTCTGTGGACTTCTTATATGTTCATGGACATCTTTGTCTTTAGGTTAGGGAAGTTCTCTTCTATAATTTTGTTGAAGATATTTACTGGCCTTTAAATTGGGGATTTTCACTCTCTTCTATACTTACTATCTTTAGATTTGGTCTTCTCATTGTGTCCTGGATTTCCTGGGTGTTTTGGGTTAGAAGCTTTTTGCATTTTGCATTTTCTTTGACTATTGTGTCAATGTTTTCTATGGTATCTTCTGCCCCTAAGATTCTGTCTTCTCTTGTATTCTATTGGTGATGACTATGACTCCCAATCTCTTTCCTAGGTTTTCTATCTCCAGATTGTCTCTCTTTCTGATTTCTTTATTTTTTCTATTTCCATTTTTAGATCCTGGATGGTTTTGCTCAATTCCTTCATCTGTTTGGTTGTGTTTTGCTGTAACTCTTTAAGGGATTTTTGTGTTTCCTCTTTAAGGGCTTCTACATGTTTACCTGTGTTGTCCTGTATTTCTTTAAGGGAATTATGTATATCCTTCTTAAAGTCCTCTATCATCATCATGAGATGTGATTTTTAATCCAAATCTTGCTTTTCCGGTGTGTTGTGGTATCCAGAACTTGCTGTGGTGGGAGAACTGCGTTCTGATGATGCCATGTAGCCTTGGTTTCTGTTGCTTAGGTTCTTGTGCTTGCTTCCCACCATCTGGTTATCTCTGACGTTAGGTGGTCTTGCTGTCTCTTATTGGAGCTTGTCCCTCCTGTGGGCCTGTGAGCCTGTGATCTTAGGAGTGAGAGCACTCCTGGGAGGCCAGCTCTCTATGGGCCAAATTTGGGTCTGGAGGACTGTGGGGCAGCCTTAGCTCTGGGTGCAGATGGAGACTGGAAGGATCCTGCCCCAGTCTGCTCTGTGGTTCCTGTGCCCTGTGCACTCCTAGCAGGTCCCTCTTTGGACTGTTATTGGAGGGAAAGTAGGATCTCACCTATGGGCTTAGGAGTGAGAGCACTCCTGGGAGAACAGCTCTCTTAGGCAGGTTTTGGGTCCTGAGCGCTGTGGGACAGCCTTAGCTCTGGGCACAGATGGAAACCAAAAGGATCCTGAGAGCCTTTTATTACATCATATAAAGAACTCCACGCCTAATAGTGTAATGTTAGGCCATCATTTGCATGTCAATTATATGTAAGTATCATTAAAGAGAATGTCTTGGTTGTGTTTTATTGCTGTGAGAAGTCACCATGACCAAGACAATGTATAAAAGAAAGCATTTAAGGGTCTGGAAAGATGGCTCAGTGGTTAAGAGCACTGACTGCTCTTAACTCTTCCTCAGTTCAATTCCCAGCAACCACATGGTGGCTCCCAACCATCTCTAATGGGATCTCATTCCCTTTTCTGGTGTGTCCGAAGACAGTGACAGGGTGATCACATAAAATAAATAAATAATTCTTTAAAGAAGAAAACATTTAAACTGTGGGTTTATCCACAGTTTCAATGTGTCAGCCCATGGCCATCATTTCAGGGAGCATGGCATTAGGCAGGTAGGTGTGGGGCTAGAGCAGTAGTTAAGTGCTTAAATTTATCTACAAGCAGCAAAGAGAGGCCAGGTCTAATGTGGGCTTTGAAACCACAAAGCCTAGCCCCAGTGGCATACTTCCTACCAAAAGCCATACCTCCCCATAGTTCCTAAACAGTCCACCAACAAGAAACCAACCATTCAGATACATGAGCCTATGGGAGCCATTCTCACTCAAACCACCACAGTTACCACCAATTACCCATCCTCAACTTTCTAAACAGAAGCTCTACGGACAAGTAGCTGAGTATAAATATCCAACACACTTTACCAAGGTCTCTAACAAGGTCGATGGAGTCCTATGTACTCAAAAGGCCAGAGAGCCACACGGGTGACAGATTTCTACACACACATGTCATAGTCACCTTTCTGCGCTGAGCACCTAACTAATATAGTATGGACAAATATAACAGAAACAATTGATTTTTCAGTTATATTTTTAAATTGTGTCTAAAATTAACTGGCAGAATCAGATAAACAATCCTCTTCACTTTGGTCATACAGTCGATGGTTAGATTATTATATTTCTTTTAAATTTGGTTTCTGTAAAACAGGCCACAGTGAAAATCTGTAATTACTGTCACCTTCAAAAATTGCATACCCTTTTCTTTCAAAACGCCACAATGGTCTCGTTTCTTGTTGGGCATTAGGACACATTCTATTGCCCAAAATGGCTTATTTTATTTAAGAAGACTTTTTGCCATTTCTGCTTTCCTGCCCCTGTCTTCCAATGTTAAACAACTAAGGTGTGACATCTCCCCACACACACACTCATCTCCCTGTCCTTTCTAAGAGCATGCAAACACACATTCTCCCCAGCGTTCATTTTAGTAAGAAAAACCTAAGTCTTACATCCTTCCACAGTTATCACCTCCTCTCATGCTTCGCTGAGTAAACATTCTCCAAGCTGTTGGGCTTCCATGAAGAACACTTGTTGACCAGTCCCAGTCTCTTTCAGCCTTCCAGCAGCATTGGTGCAGCTGAGTGTCCCTCTGCTTTGAGTGACTACTGTAGTCATTTGTTTTATTCCCATAAAAAGCACTGCTAATATAGTGTTGCAGTGAACAAAACATCTCACTGTTACCTTCGATCGTCCTGATGTAGTTCACGAGCGCAGCTCTGCTTCACCTGTAGCATAGCACTTGTGTCTGCAGTACACGTCTCAAATGTTGGCATAGAATCTCCAGGAAAAGAGTTTTTATTTTCACTTCTGTTTATTTCCATCAAATGTGTGGCAGGTTCACTCCTTTAAGAGAGTCATAAAAGTCAGTGGGTTTTTTGTTTTGTTTTGTTTTGTTTTTTGTTTTTTGTGGGTTTTTTTTTTGAAGTTTGGGTTTTGGTTTTGGGTGTTTGTTTGTTTTTAGTAATTCTACCGACCAAGGTTAAAAAACAACTGGATGAAACCCTATCTTTCACATTTTAATTCATTTATTCACTTTTTAAAAAAAAAAAGATTAAAATGTCCCAGCTAAAGAAAATGAAAGACGTATTTTCTAATTATAAAAACAGATGGCATATAGAAGAGTTGATGGGTAAACATGGAGCTGGGCATGAGAAAGGCCTTACAGAAGAGTAAATTATTTATAAGGAGCTCCTCAGGACAAACATGATGGGAAACGGTTCTTAGAGAACAGAAAGTAAACAAAAGACTAGGAGTATGGCAACCAGACATCTGAAGAGGAAAAATGGAAAATCTATAAGAACTTGGAGATGAATGTCACGCTGCTTGTAAACACTATGCAGCCGGTTAGAACTCACTGTCTGCACGTGTGAAAGGGTGGAGAACCGAGGCGAACAGTGGGTGCCTCCCTTCATCTTATCAGTTAAGACAGCAATGCTCACTAAGCTCAAAACTCGCTGATTATCTCCCCCTCTTCCACTCCAGGCAGGGTTATAAGTGTGAAAGCATCCTACCATGTCTGGCTTTTCTTGGGTGCTGGAGATCTGAACTCGGGTCCTCCTGCTTGCACAGCAAGCATTGCACTGACTAAGACATCTTCCCAGCCAGAGAAATGAATGTTAGACTTAAGAATGATATTAATAATTACTATACCTGTGTTTTGTTTTAAATATAATGTTAACTTAAATTACATTTAAGAGATCACAGAATATATAAGAAAAATGAAGACATCTTCAGAGCAAAGCCTTCCTTTTCAAACATGACAATATAAACAGTGCAGCATAGTAAAGATTAGTATAACTGTTTGAACATAAGCTGCAGGGATCGGTCTGCTTACTTTTAAACTCCATGCCTCTCAAGTATCAACCTACTTATCTGGTTGAAGCTGCCACATCTCTTAGTATCATTATAACCAGAACACTTTACAAATCAAGCAAGGTTTGGTATTAGACCTGTGCTTGACCAATACAGCTCTCCCTTACCACAGACAGCCATAACTTCAAACATGTCTTGTGGGAAGCCAAAGTCTCTTTGTCGATGTATCTTGAATTGTTGCCACAGTGTTGCTTATCATAAAAAGAGGGACCTCCTGAATGGCCTTCCCGCTTCCACAGTAGCTGTCACCACATTTATTCTTTATATTTCCCTTTGTTAATAACATATAAATGACTTTTGCTAGCCTTTTGATCTATTTGCCACAGATAAAACAATCATAGACACAGGCAGAAGAGTAAGTAAGAGTAAGCAACTACAATGTTGGAATTATCTGTCAACATGGAAAATTATTATTGTGGTGACTATAGAAAGTCATCAGGTTTTTTTTTAATGATTACAGTTAGTAAATGAAAATCCTGAGAATTATCCACATCGAACTTTTTTAAAGTGACAATTAGTTTAATGTTCAAAACAACACTCAGGGTAAACTTCATTTGCTCCTAACAACAAATATATTTTGAGTAGCTTCTTACTGTATGCTAGCCCACTATCTAACCAATGAGGTTATACTGGTATGCAGACAAAAGTCTACTCTGACATTAAAGTACACATGGAATAACAATAAATGAGACAGAAAGACAGACAGACATAGTATGTTAGAGGAGGAAAATAAACTTTTATGTACTGTAATGACGACGTGAAAGGAACGTTATCCAGCAGAACCAAGTGGGCTATGCTGAGAATATGACTTGTAAGCAAGAATGAAGGACAGAGTAGAACATGTCAGGCAACGGTGTATGGCAGACACTCTGAGTAGAAATGGAGTAAGTGGGTTTGGGTTCTAGGTCAGGAACAGTCGCCTGACTTTTGTGTCACTGAAGTCATTAACCACAGACAAGGCTTGCCTCGTGTTTGCCAGCTACAATGGTTATGCTTATATAGCATTGTTTTCAGTGTAACTGGAAAGTGGAATCAAACTATTTAAGCGTTTCTGAGAGCGGGCAATGCCTGTCTATTGCTATACAAAGTACAAAACAATGTGTTCATCATGAACGTTAGCCAAAATGAGAGTTTGCTTTGTAAGTCAAAAACGATTATCTATTTTGAACTAATGTCATGGTCTTACTTATCCTGTTCTTCTTTTTCCTTAAGAACAAAATCCCTGTCGTTAGTAGCCCCACTGTGCCTTTGAGGAATTGGTTCATCGCCTTTGTGTTCAGCAGTAGCAGCAACAGCCACAAAAGCAGCAGTGACAGCAGCAGCGACCACAGCATTAACAGCAGTGTTGGAGGAAGTCGCAGCAGAAGCAGCTGCAGCAGCAGCAGCAGCAGCCGAGGCATCATAGGCGGAAATGGAAGCAGCTGCAGCAGCCGCTGAAGCTTCAGAAGCAGACGCAGAAGCCGAAGCAGCAGAAGTAGAAGCTGCAGAAGCAGACGCAAAAGCAACAGATGCGGAAGCGGAAGCTGCCGAAGCGGAAGCAAAAGCAGCGGAAGCAATCCTAGAAGCAGCGGAAGCGGAAGTGGAAGCAGATTCCGCAGAAGTGGAAGCAGAAACAGCAGCAGCAGCGGCAGAGGCAGAAGCAACAGTACAAACTGTTCTGTCATCAGAGTTCTCCAGTGCTACATCCAGTTCCTGGAGTCGGTACTTCCTCTCTTCTTCATCCTTGTTATAAGGAAAATTCAAGCTGTGTTATTTTTCATTAAAAGGGAGTTTTATAATTCCATTCATTTTATTACTTGTCAGTGCCAGGGTCTTGATTTTAGTCCACACATATTTGTGTTTTAATTTTATCACTACAGGCCACTGACATGTTGTAACCTCTGCTTTGCTTCTGTTTGAGTAAAAGGCCCAGAATTTTCAGGACTCTTAAAAGGGGACATGCTCTGTCTGGCTTTTAAAAATCTGCCCTTTGCTGTAAAGCAGGGCACACCTTTAATTCAAGCTCTCAGAAAGCAGAGGCAGACGGATCTGTGTGAGGCCAAGGACAGCAGGGCTACACAGAGAAACCCTGTCTCAAAACAAAACAAACCTGGGTTTTTGCAACCTAACACATTCACTTCCTTAATGATGTGAAGTATCAAGAAAAGGACAAAGTAAATCCTCTCCAGTCTGCATGACCTAGATTTTACATTAATAGCCAGACTTAGAGACTGTGACAATAAAGAGGTTCTGGAATAAAAGGAACCTTACCCTTCTGCACTACATCAGTCTTTCCTTGTGGTCTTTAACAACTGCTAACTGGGATCCCGGGACAGCAAATCAGGGAAGGTGGCCTTTGAAATGCATGAACGATGTGCGCCACTGCCCACAGGAGGAGTTATGTGAACAAAGCCTGAAGGATTGATTCTAAGTGATGAAATGGTGTTACCCATTGGTTTATGTCACAGAGCAGTTGATAAGTTTCCATAAGGCTGACTCAGATGGGTTGCCCAGAAAGCCCACTGAATCAGCTAAGTTTAAGAGTTATGAGTTTGAGACTTGGAGAGGTATATATTTGTCTAATTTTCAATTAGTGATATTTTGGTTTATAGATTTATTATTTGTATATCAAACATGTTGTTCCTTTCATTTCAACTATAAGTACCCTAGAATCATCATCATCATTTTCTGCATTGTTATAAAATTGCCTTCATTTATGTTAAAAATATGTCTAGGTGACTGGAGAGATGACTCAGCAGTTAAGAGCACTGACTGCTCTTCCAGAGGACCCTGGTTTGCGTCCCAGCACCCACGTAGCAGCTCAAAAGCCACCTGCAACTCTAGTTGCAGGGAACCCATTGTCCTCTCCTGACCTCTGTGGGCACTGCATACACATGGTGCACAGACATATAAGCAGGCATAATACTCATACACATAGAACGATAGCATTTTTAAATGTTTAAAGTATGCTCTCATTCCAGTTTGTCGTTCTTGTAGTCTAATTTATTTTTCCCTAAGTCTTATAAGACTAAATGACAAGGGTACCCAGGACTGGGAACAAGAAGGGGATGAGAGAGCATCTTCAAGACTGGATTTTTTATATAATATCTGCAATGCTATGGGGATGGTCTATGCATGTGCATCTTTTCTCTCACAAACAGACACATTATTCTTAAATTAGAGGGAATTACCTTTGAGTGTGCTTTTCCTGTAGAGATGCTAGGTGGTGGCTCTTTCTCAGAGGGTTCAAGAAATGTCCTTAATTTGCTTCTGAGGACTTTGGTAAGCTGTTTGCTTTGCTGGGCCTCCTCGGCTGTTTTCATAGGAGGACGTCCTGAGTGTGCAGGCCTATGTCCTGTGTCACATTTCCTTTTCTCCTTTTGCTCTTGAGATGTCGTTCGCAGATGGTCAGGCTGAAGGTTTGTTTGCCTGGCTTTGGATGCTTTTTGTCTTGGGATACTGGTTTTTAAGGCAGCTTCATCCTTACCAGTCATGGAGGGAAGTGGACACAGAACAAACAGAAATGGATTTATGTCACACTTATTTTCTTCGTATCGGCTTAGCCACTCACAACCCAGCATTGAGAAATAAACAGCGCTGCAGATATGGCTCAGAGATGCAGCCCTCGTGAGGCCCTAAGTTCAATTCCCAGCACCAGAAAATAATTCTAAAAAAATCAAGTGAAAATAACTTACCCCAGCCTAGACTAGAAGAAGAACATGAAGTAGCAAACTTACTTTTGTTAATGTTTTTGAGAAATGACATATCACCAAGTAATAAACTTAAGTAATTTTTTTGACAAGAGTCTCACTATGCAGCCTGGGACTCAGTCTGTCTGCCTTTGCCCTCCGAAGGCTGGAATTAAAACAGTGGTCCATGGGGCTGAAGAGATGGCTCAGCGGTTAAGAGCACCCGACTGCTCTTCCAGAGGTCCTGAGTTCAATTCCCAGCAACCACATGGTGGCTCACAATCATCTGTAAAGAGATCCGATGCCCTCTTCTGGTGTGTCTGAAGGAAACTACAGTGTACTTATATATAATAAATGAATAAATCTTTAAAAAAAACTTTAAAAAAAAAACCTGGGGCACACTCCACTCAACTAAATCACATGATCTTTTAATATTACAAAAGAAACCAGGCATATTGGTGCATGCCTTTAATCCCAGCATGGGAAGGCAGATGCATGAGGCCAACCTGGTCTCCACGGTGAGTTCCAGGATAGATAGATAGATAGATAGATAGATAGATAGATAGATAGATAGATACATATATATAGATATCTGACTGTCACACAGTCTCCTGGGAACTAGAGAGAGAGAGAGTCACATCACTGCAGTCCCCTTCTCTGAGACGGCCTTTTGCTCCTCCCTTGAGGAAGATGTTACCCAAAGAAAGGAACTGGAAACTGCCCATCACTAGTTCCCAACTCGCTGTAACTTTCCTCAGTAGTGACAGCTCTGGAAACAGTAACCTCAAAGTGCACCTTCATTTCACTACATTAAAAATGTCTGCCACATCCCAAAAAGACCTTGGACAATGGAGGCCAGATTTTAATCTCTTATGTGAGTGGCCATTACTTCAGGAACACAATAAAATATCAGTGAGTCTTTTGTTCACTATGTGAGTCACAGTGATCCAGTCACTCCTGAATGTATTTCTTCAAAGGTCCCATTACATTTTTTTTTCTAAGACATTTTACAAATCAATATTTTTTCCAAACTAAGGGCTTCATGTCCTAGATTGACCAAGTACCTTCTCTGTACAAATGAATGAGAAAGTAGGGAGTGGTGGTACATGCTTTTGATCCCAACGCGTGGCAGCCATCGTCAGAGGTTGGTGGACCTCTGTGTGCGTCTACATAGTCCAAACCAGTCAGGACTACACAGTGAACTATGACTCAATAAATAAGTTAACTAATAACTTTTGAAGTATTATGGTGAATTTTCACATCATAAGAAATTTAACTAATTTTAAATATTTGGAATGGAAGCCGGAGAGATGGCTCAGTGGTTAAAAGCACTCGCTATGCTTCCAGAGGACCGAGGTTTGGTTGTCAGCATCCACATGGTCACAGCCATCTGTGACTGTAGTTCCAGTAGATACAGTACCTGCTTCTGGTCTTTACAGGAACCAGGCACACTAATTATAAATGTTTAAATTTCCACAATGGCGTCAATGGTAGCTTAATACAAGAGAAAAGCTAGAAATAGGGAAGCTCCCTTAAAGCCTCTATGCTGCTAAAATAAGAGTGTCTGAGGAAGTCATGACTACGCTCTTCTGTGAAGCGTAAGGCACCAAGGAGATTCCAAGCTAATACTTGCCTACTCCATCGGAACTTTCTTAGTTACATGTATTATCAAAAACATATTAGTTTACATATCATTCTACATAAAGCTCAGAAGATAAAGCACTTCCCATGAACTACAAAGATTGGAGTTCAGATCCCAGCACCCACAGGAAAGCCAAGCAGGAATAGTGCCCCACCTGTAAACCCGATCCTCTGCAGGATCCAGAGCAGGCTGCCTAGTCAACCAGCCAAAAACGGGGAGCTCCATGTTCAATGAGAGATATTGCATCAAAAAATGAAGTAGAATGAATGGTATGGAGGACGGCACCCGAGATCATGCTTGAGCCTCTACATCCA
The DNA here is from genome assembly GCF_021556685.1 of Rattus norvegicus. Classification (NCBI taxonomy): domain Eukaryota; kingdom Metazoa; phylum Chordata; class Mammalia; order Rodentia; family Muridae; genus Rattus; species Rattus norvegicus. The sequence goes on along the minus strand of NC_141548.1, from coordinate 20,514,195 downwards.
TGTGCACACGTGTGTTCACATCCCAGACACGTGTGTGCGCACACACATACACACCACATACAAACACATGAAAAAGAAAAAAATCACTCAAACGTAGATTTATCCAAATGATTCTTGGTTAAATATCAAATATACTTTATGTGAAAACTATTTCTAATGTAAATGCCCAGTTACTGTGTCTGTTCCAACCCATTCTGTTTGATGTTGTTTTAGTTTGTTAGTTTGTTTTGAGACAGACAGAGTCTTTCTATGTAGTCCCGGCCTAGAACTCACAGAGTTCTACCTGCTTCTACCTATGGAGTGCTGACATTAGAGACACATACCTCCACACGTAGCACATTCTCTTACTTTGGTTTTTGTTTTGTTTTTTAATCTGTGTAAGCGTTTCTCTGTGCTCCAGGTGCCCACAAAGGCCTAAAGAATTCTTAGGCTCTCCAGCAACTGGAATTCCAAATGGTTGTGAGCCACCATGCAGGTGCTGGAAACAGTCCTGGTTCTGTGCGAGAGCAGCCAGTGCTCTTAACCACTGAGCCGTTTCTCTATCTCAATCTATTTTCTTATTTGGTCACTACTACCTCAGAAGTATTTTACAGAAGATGAAGAGACGGCTCAGCAGTTAAGAGCACTGACTGCTCTTGCAGAGGTCATGAGTTCAATTCCCAGCAACCACATGGTGGCTCACAACCATCTGTAATGGGATCCGATGCCCTCTTCTGGTGAGTCTGAAGACAGAGGTGGTGTACTCATACATATAAAATATTTTTTAAAATATTTTACTAGTCATTTGGAATTTATGAAAGTATATACATATGTGAGATATAGATATAGATATAGATATTACAACTCTACAAAATGTTTTCCCCCAAATCAACTCTTCATATGAAACATTGATGGGAAGGCAACTGTGAATTTTAGAAAACACTACAAAAGCAGAATTTAGAGTAAGAAAATAAATCTTACAATAATATTACCTTAATATCAACATTACTATCATCTTTTTTTCGACTGGAGCCATCAGGACCAAATCTGCAGGAGGACCTGCACAGTAAAGACGTATAATAATGAGTAAGTTGGATATTTAACAAAATCTGGGGAAAGGTCAGTTATTTACACATTAAATGGTATTTTCTGATTTATTCAATTGAAAGTTAGCCTTTGAACATTTTTAATTGGCACTTTCTGTCTTCAGTTACCACAATGCCATGATGTTAATGGACTGAACCTCTAAAACTGTAAGCCAGCCCCAATTAAATGCTTTCCTTTATAAAACTTACATTGGTCATTATTATAGGGACTATATAATATGTGCTACCTGAACAGAAGCAAAGCCATTAGTAGGGTGGAGAGGTGACTCCACAGTTAAGAGCACCTGCTGCTCTTCTAGGGGGTCCAATTTTGGTTCCCAGCATGCAGGTTGCCGTCATCCGTGTCAGGTAGCTCACAGTCACCTGTAACTCCAGCTGCTGAGGACACGTGACTTCAGCCATCTGTAGACAGCTGCACCCATGTGTATATACTCATATGCAGACATGCATGCTTTATCCAAAACTAAAAGTCGCTTTTTAATATTAACACAAGGCAGAAGATTCACTAGACCCTCTGCCTATCCGTCAATGAAGACTATACAGTTTATAGGCTTTCAATTGTCCAAATCCAGTCAATCTCTAAGTGAGTTCTCTCTGGAAGCAGGTGATGCCAGCGAGCCTGCCTGTTACAGAGAGTCTTGCCAGGGGCTCAAATTCCTTTAACATCTTTTAGCAAAAGCCTCAGAGTTTTTCAAGTTCTCTAAATAAACCACCAGAAAAGCAGCATGTTTGGTTGGCCTTTAGAATATATTTACTGGGGCTGGGGATTTAGCTCAGTGGTAGAGCGCTTACCTAGGAAGCGCAAGGCCCTGGGTTCGGTCCCCAGCTCCGAAAAAAAAGAACCAAAAAAAAAAAAAAAGAATATATTTACTATCCTGTGTCTTGATGTTTTTATATATATTATCTTTGTCAATCTTGTAAACTGCAATGTTTCTTAAGAATTTTCTATAACCCAGATTGCTACCCAACATGTTGTTCCTCTTCACATTCCTCCCATCACTTTCACTTCTTTTCTGTCCTCTACTACAGAGCTAACTTGCTTTTTCTGTGGGATCAAATTCAAGTCGTCCGTCTGGACAGCAAGAGCCTCTACACACAGAGGACACACTGATTCCACGCTTGTCTTCAATAGGCTTCACTGCAGTCTTACCTGCTATATTATTAAAATATGTGCCTACCTGTGGATAAATAAGCAAGACTACTAGGCTTAGAATTAAGAAAATAAGTCCGGGGCTGGGGATTTAGCTCAGTGGTAGAGCGCTTGCCTAGGAAGCGCAAGGCCCTGGGTTCGGTCCCCAGCTCCGGAAAAAAAGGAAAAAGAAAAAAAAAAAAAAGAACCAAAAAAAAGAAAATAAGTCCAAAGTTTATTTCTGCCACATAGTGTATTTTCATGTTACTTTTGTTTGCATTTAAGATTCTCTAGCAGAGCAACCATTTGGGCACAGTATGAAATGTAAGTTAATTTGCTACAGAGTACCTTGCCTAATCTCTCCAATTCATTAAAATTCTGAACTTTTTCAAGCCTGGTGTGATGGTGCATGCTTTTAATCCAAAAACTTTGAAGGCAGAAGCAGGTGGATCTCTGAGTTTGAGGGCCCCCGATCTACTAAGCAAGTTCTAAGAAACCCAGGGCTACACACACACACACACACACACACACACACACACACACACACACACACACACACAAATCTGGAAAAATACTAAATTCTAGGTGCTTTTAGTCTGTCTAAAAAAGTAATGAGTGTGTAACTGTCAGAAATAAATAGGGAAGAGAAAAGAAGAAAATGAGGAGGAGTAAAAGAAGAGGAGGAGAAGGAAGAAGAGGAGAAGAAGGAAGAAGAGGAGGGAGAAGAGGAGAAGGTAAGGAGGAGGAGATTGAAAACTAGCCAGGCATGATGACACAAGCCTTTAATAATCCCAGCACTCTGGAGCCAGAGACAAGAAGATCTCTGTGAGTTCTAAGTCAACCTCGTCTTCAAAGCAGGGTTCAAAATAGCCAGGACTAAAATAGAATAAGAAAGGAATATAGTTGTAGAAAATAAAAGCCAATCAACTTCAAAGTTTAAGAGGGAAAAAAGTCTCAGGGAACACTGCAAAAGAAGGAGCAGAAGAAAGGTAGGGAAAAGGGATACACAAAATGCCATCCTTTGTGGGTGAGACATGGCCACTGCGATTCGGAAACCACAGCACCTGAGTGCACCCACTCAATGGAGGCCAGCACTGAGCCCGCGAAAGAATGGACTGTCAACAGTCAAGCATGGGATAAGGGGCTCAGGAAGCACCCTCACTGCTGAGCTATTTGTTATGAAAGACCCTAAAGGCTTTTGCCAGCCTTACACCCACCCACCTCGGGCAAAGCTAAGCCAGGCTCCACAGGAACTTCCTTGAGTAGAAAATTCTCAGAATGTACTGACTGATGCTTGCTATCCAATAGATTTAAAGGTCAATATGCTTAGCCAATAGGTTTAAACTGTAACCTTGCTGATGTAACCTGTGCCCCTAAAAAGTATAAAAACTGGTTGTAATAGCCATTCGGGCTCACCTTCTAGTCACTCACCAGAAAATAAACCTCTTGCTTTTGCATGGATTTGCATCCTTGTGTCTTACTCGAGGGCATCTTGAAGTAAGTACCACCAACCAAGGGTCAGGGCCCTACAGCTACTGACAGAATTAGGGGGAGCAGAGTCCCTGTCTTCAATGTTGTGCCCTCTGATGATGATCTCATGCCCCACCAGGCTCTAGGGAATAGTGGAACCCAGTGGTTACACAGATGACCCCAGCTGGTTGTGATGGTTTGAATGAGCATGACCTCGCCATAGACACATAGATTTGTATATTTGGTCACAAGACAGTGGCACGATTTGAAAAGAATAGTAGGTGTGGCTTTGTTGGAGGAAGCTTGTCACTGGGGCTGGGCTTTGAGTTTTCAAAAACTCAATTCCAAGCCCAGAATGTCTCTCTTCCTACTGCCTAAAGATCCAGATAGAACTCTTAGCTATTTCTCCAACACCATGTCTACTCACCATGGTGATAATGGACTAAACTTCTGAAACTGTAAGCCAGCCCCAATTATGTGATTTCCTCTGTAAGAGTTGCTGAGGTCACGGTGCCTGTTCACAGCAAAGGAACACAGACTAAGACACTGGCTAAACTAAATGAATCACGAAACCAAATCCCAAATCATGAATCTGGGAAAAAGGATGGTGGGGGTGGTTGACAAGGAAAAGGAGATAAGAGGGTATTTCATAAAGAGTGGTCAATATACGTGTGTGAAATTGTCAAAGAACAAACTTCACACAAACGTGATACTAGTTGGGGCAGTAGCTTCCTAGGAAAGCCACAGTGGGAAATCAGTATGTGGAGACATCAAGTAAACTATCCCAAGGAGATGCTAAGTGTGGTTACTACAACATGTTCTAGAAGAGATAGTCTTCACTTCTCAAAAAAAAAAAATTCCTCTGTGGTTTGGCCTGATTTTCCCTGTGTAAAACCTGTGACCTTTGGTCTAAAACCTTTGGTGGTGCTCCAGAGGATGACTCCACATCCATGCCCGTATGAGCAGCACTAACTGCACTTAGTGTGATTTTTTTTTTAAATGAAGACATAGTTTGGACAGGGACATGTTGAAGAAGATATGGCAAGGCGTGAAGGGAAAAGTGGGGGTAGATAAAATCATATTTAACCGTATTCGGGCATGAAATTCTCAAGAAGAAAGAAAAAAATTTTTAAATGATTAAAAACAAGGTATTGGTTACCATTGGATTACCAAAAATATAAGGACAAACTGTTATACTACATAATACGGCTCCCCAGAAAAACTCTGCACCGAGGCGATATATATAACTAAATGAGCTGAATTGATCTGATTGTGATATCCACTTAGATGCTAGGGTCCCACAGACCCAGATCATCCTATGCTGAGGGACAAGAGAGTATGCTAGGTAATTAGACAGGCTAAAGTCAGAGACTTGTTCATCAATACTTGGTTATAATGGTTCCCTTGAGAGACTATCTAAAGTGAATATTAACTGGATTATTAATAGGCAATTAATATCTAGGAGCTCTTCTGATGTTGTACATTTCAAATAGTATAAGAAAGACACTTATCAACACTGAATGCCTAATGGTAGACTTCAATGACTATAATCCTAAGTGTACATTATCAAACTAATAGAAAATGATATCATTAGCTGAGTCAGATTGATAGTGTCAAGAAAAATACCATCTTCTTTTTCCTGGACTAATGACACGAACAGTAATTCTAAGAGAATGCACTTGTTAAGACAAAGATTTTCTCCACTGTTTCAATTGAAGTTGTTAAGAATTAAAATGTCCTGGCTCAAGGAAGCCAGATCTATGGAAACTCTTCTCTGCAGCACGCCAGGCCTCAGCACATCCTCATCACCACAGATTTAAAATCCACTAATATTACACTGAGGCTGTCTAGGAGAAAGCCGCTGGCGTTACAACAGAACTGAGTCTTTTCACCTCAGCTCAGGTGGAGCATGTCGTTCAGATTTGTCTACACTCTTCACTCCCTGAAAGGCCTGCTTCCCCGAAGAAAGGCAAGTAGGAAACACGCCGTGAAGGTGGGCACTGCAAGAACAAGCCCGGTGGTGTTTCCCCACTGTTAGAATCTTATCCGGACTCCACGTAGAGATGCAGCCAATGCTTTGAAATACAGACCGATGCCATTCCTTCGACTCTCCTCTTCGGCTGTCAAACGGCTGTGGACATCTTACTTTATAGCATGCAAACCATATACCATCTTCTCCTATGCTGAAGGACAGCATCGAGAAAACTGGCATGGGAGGTAAAAATCCCTGTTAGCAGGGATTTTTGTAGAAAGTTCACAGATCCCTGTGTTTGATCCCTAGCATGACACAAGAGGGGAAGGTTGCATATTTAAAACTGTTCAGTGAGCCTATCATATATTATGGCAGAGTACAGTCCCCTGAATGAGAAGTGGTTAAGATGAGAGTCGGACAGTGTGAACGTGCTGTTCCAAACTGGGAAATTTAGAGAGCACAATGCAAACTTAAATTGCACTGGGAGAAATTAATGAAAATTAATGAAATTAATGACCGCTGTATCTCATTACAGAGTGACATTTGGGCTTGTTGTTGTTACTGTTGCATTTTCTTTTGAGACAGGGTCTTACTGTGTAGCTCTGGCTGTCCTAGAACTTACTATGTAGATCAGGCTGACCTTGAACTCACAGAGACCCACTTGCCTCTGCCTCCCAAGTGCTGGGATTAAAGGCATGCGCCAGGTTGCACAGTGACATTAGTAACACTGAACTTCATAGGGACAAAATGTATTATTTATCATAAAAATGAAATGAAAAACTTATTTTTATAACAAGTACAACTTATGATAATGTGACTATAATGTACTAGGTTAAAAACACTTTTCTATTTGTACAAAAATATTAGAAGCCAAAACTAGATATGACAATATTTTCAGGCAATATTAATTTCACGTTTCAAGTTTTTTAGAAATAATTTCTTTAATTCTGAATCTCCAGGATGTTAGAAAACAATAAACAATTTAACTAAAATTTATACCTTCACTCTTTTTAAGAACTAAAATTTTTATTCATTTTTATATAGGCTAGGGCCACCTTGAGTAACACGTGCACTACTCTGTGTGGGTTTTCTATGTATTGCATTTGGCTGCTTCTTGGATATTGTGCCACTGTGGCATACAAAAAAAGTGAGACTTACTTTAATATTTACATGACAATATTTACCAGGTACTCTAAATTATCTTTTGAATTCATAATGTATCTTACATTAGAAATGTGTCAACAACTTTTAATGTGTTCTTCAACAGTTAGCTGTCATTGTCCTCACTTTTCTTCTCATGAAGAAGAAACGGAAAGAATTAAGTCCTTGGTTAAAATAACAACAAAACCACACACGCGCGCACATACACATACACCACACCACACACCATACAGCACACACACACCATACAAACACATACACACCACACAAACACATACACACACACACACACACACACACACACACACACACACACACACGGAAGAGTTCCATTCTTTCCTATGTTCTGCCCTGGTGATGTAGTAACTGCTGCCTTTTGTGTGCTCCTGGAGTTAGTGGCCCTGTCTCACTCACCTGCCCATGTCCCTTGGGTACCACTGCCCTGCCCCTGTCATGATGCTTTGGAGAGATTCCATTGAGTGCAATGCTCTGTACAGAGGCTGCTTCCATAGAGCATGAACTGGATTCTTGTTTCTAAGCATCGCCCTGCCAGTTCTCAGAAGCCACCACATTCTTGGTGCCTTCAAGCTATTTCTTAATAGTCCATTCATATGTGAGTGTTGAAACCACTCCCTGGCTGCTCTGTGCCTCACAAGCTTTTCTGTGTAATGCCGAGTCCTTGTGATTCACAGTCTGTGCCAGAACTCACAGGAGAACAGCACCGTCCTTCAGCTGTTCCTTCCTGACACCAGCTAAGAGCTGCAGTTCAGGGGCTGTTGTCGGGCTTGTTTTTCTAGACTCCACACTGGGTTTCACCACTGTTGTCGAGAAGGCTGTGAACATGCTCTACAGAACCATGTCCAAAGGCCTCTGCTGACAGGATCTGCAGCACAGCCCGAAAATTCCTTGAACAGTGCTACATTTTTTTTTCTTAAAGTCTTCTTGAAACGTAAATCACCCAAAACATATTAGTTCTATGCCTTAAAAGAATTTAATATGTGTGTACAGCTGATCCGTCTGTCAGAGGTGAGGCTGTGGAGGTAGGGCCTGGGGGTACACCTGTCCTGATCAATTAAGAATAGCCCTAGGGCGGGGTGGGGCGGTGTTAGCACGAGCCTTTAAGCTCAGCACTCACGAGGCAGAAGTAGACCTGTGAGTTCAAGGACAGCCTGGTCTATACAGTGAGTTTCAGGACAACCAGGACAATGTAGAAAGACCCCATCTCAAAGAAAGGAAGGAAAAGGAAAGAAAACCACTCGGGGATAGAGAGATGGCTCAGCAGTTCAGAGCACCATTGCTCTTGTGGAGGAGCCTGGTTCAGTTCCCACCACTCACAGAGTCGCTCACAACCACCTGTTCCTGCAGCTCCAGGGGATCCAGTGACCTTTTCTGACCTCCATGGGCCCCAAGTGCAAGGTGCCCAAACATACATTCAGAGAAACCACTCATACACATAAAACAAAACAGAATGGATCTTTTTTTAAAAAACAAAGTTTTAAATAGCACTAAGACTGAAGTTACTTGAGTAGTGTGATTATAGGCAAGGAATTTAAGAAGAGTACTAAAAATTTCTAAGGACAGACCATACCTGTCCAGGCGAAACACTGTATGCTTATTTGCGCCCTTCTCTATCAAAAGTTCCACAATCGGGCCTCTGTTTTGCTGTACAGCCAGTGAGAGTGGCGTGAAGCCCTCCTGAGAAACAAAAACCATTTACGGCGTGTGAAATGATGTATTTCTCGACTGAAGAAAAATCACTTTAAAATGGCACAGGAGGTGGTGAACAGCAGACCTCCTCTGCTCCTTCTTCCAAACCCCAGGCTTCTCACCCCTCACCCACCTCCACCCTCCCACCCTCTCACCCCCCTACCCACCCATCATCCCCCCAGCCCCACCCCGCTCCTGTCACTGGGCAGAGAATCTTCACTTCAGTGTGGCTGTGTGGTTTTTCCCAAGTAAATCAAGAGTTTCTTGGGGACAGGGGTACAATCTTTTTTTTATCTTTCTTTAATCTTTTATCTCCATCACCCCCAAGTCTAAAACATGGTAGCAAAGGTTTTACTTCTGTTGAATGAGTTAAATTGTCTTCTCTAGAGCAGTTTCTTCAGTCTATATTTCAAAACAAACAAAAAAAAAAGTAGTTTTCCAGGAATGCCACAGAGACTGACACACCCCCTAATTACAGAACTATAATTACAGGTCCAGTATTGAAGAAATCTCCTTGACTTAAAAACCATGCTTAACAGCACGTTAGTGGGGAACACTGATGTTTGAGGAAGGGCTTCAAGGATATAGTGTTCAAAGTTTCTCAGTATGTTTGCACTAGGTTAGGGAAGAGGGTCATTTGAGTCTCTTCAATTTTAGGGGGCAGGAACCAGATACCATTGTCAAGTGATTCATTTCCAAATGCGCCTCTCAGGAAATTGCTCTCAATTAAAAGACAGTTTAATTAGGTTTTACTGCTTATTGCTATAAGAGGCAAGGTTTGTTAAAACCTCAGTATAAAACTTTATTCTTGGGGCTGGGGATTTAGCTCAGTGGTAGAGCGCTAACCTAGGAAGCGCAAGGCCCTGGGTTCGGTCCCCAGCTCCGAAAAAAAGAACCAAAAAAAAAAAAAAAAAAAAAAAAAAACTTTATTCTTGGGTTGGGGATTTAGCTCAGTGCAAGGCCCTGGGTTCGGTCCCCAGCTCCGAAAAAAAAAGAAAAAAAAAACTTTATTCTTACATATAACGATAAATCCATAACAATATAAAAATCTACATTTTAGTAACTAAAGTTATTTTTTATTCTAGGGAAATTAGAAGCCAGAAATAAATAAATTCCTGTCAATCAATAAAACTTGAATTCTGACCCCTGAGTGGAGAGAGCAACAGGCCACAAAAGAAGATACTAGGGGCCCAGTCGCCCTTCAGGGTTTTCTTTTATGGGGTTCGATAGAAGGAGCAGCTTCGTTACTAGGGATGTAATAAGAGTGGCTCTTTAGGGGTTGGGGATTTAGCTCAGTAGTAGAGCGCTTGCCTAGCAAGCACAAGGCCCTGGGTTTGGTCCTCAGCTCCAGAAAAAAAAGAAAAAAAAGAAAAACAAAAACATGAAAAAAAGAGTGGCTCTCTGTTTTCATTACTAAGCTGGGGCACCTCTAGGCTTCTTTGTAACTCAGCTTTTTTTTTTAAACCAAACTAATTTCTGTCTCCTCTATTAAAGGGCATTTTCATCTGCTCATATAAACCTGGGAAAATTAAATAGTCGCTTCTTTATATTTCCCTTCCATATCAGGTTTGCACATTCACCTGTGGGCCTCTGATTACCACTCCATTCTCACTTTCTCTGACTCAGCCCCATCTCTGAGACACAAACCTTGTCCGTATAATTTATTTTTTTTCATAACATGACTTCCGTTTATTATAAAATCCTCTTTTTTAGTCATAAAGCCCAATTATAAGAAACTTTTTTTCTTGTGTGGTTTTATACTAATTACCAAAACAAAAACAAAAATAGGAAAGAAAGGCTTTAAGTGAAGAGATATGCAAAATATTTTTACCTTTAACAAATTTAATGTTCATGCAACTACTTGCTATGAATGTATCCAAGATACTCGTAGCCTCTGAAAACCCTTTGAAAGTATCCATATCTTTGATGATTAACTCCTTTAGAGCATTTTCATTCAGTGAGTGTCTGAGCTTCTGTGGCAGAAAAGGGAGCCCTGTGTGCCGATATTTTATCAAAGCAGTGTATTAGGAACGGGCTGGAAGTCAAAGTAAGTGGTTCTTACCTTTGTCCTAGCTTCAATATTTGCACTGTGTTCAAGGAGCTGGGAGGCTATGGACGCGTTCTCACTATGCACTGCATAGTGGAGGGCAGTGTTCCCAAGAGCATCCACAGCATTGGGGTCCGCACCGTGCTGCAGCAAGACAGCCACACAATCCTCACGCTGGTGCTGGGAGGCCTATGGGTTTCACATAAATAAAAACTATTCACTTTAACTAAAAATAAACACTCCACAGGTTTCGTCGATTACTTCTCATTAAGTGAGATCCATTCATTTTTATTCATTCTAAAAAGAAAAAAAAATACCTTGTTCTTTGAGACAGGGTCGCCTGTTTGGCACAGCCTTGCCTGAATTCAAACCTTCCTGCCTCAGCCTCCCAAGTAGGTATGTGTAAACACACCTAGATAGCCTGAGTGATTTCAAAATATTTATTACTTCTTTGAGAATCTCATACAATGTTTTTAATCATATTCCCCCCAACTCCTCTACCTAACTCCTCCCAGATCCATTCGTCTCCCTGTACTCCCCAACTTCATGTCTTGTTTGTTTGTTTGTTCGTTCGTTTGTTTAAATAACCCACTGATTGTCCTCTGTGCTGCCCATATACTGCTGGCATGTGATCATCTACTGGGGTGTGACCGGTTACTAGTAGCCATACCCTTAAAGAAAGCTGATTCCCCTCCCCCAGAAGCTGCCCTTAACTCCAAAGTTAAAGATGGGGCTCAATTTCCCACTCCGGGCTAGAATGGCTTGATCTTATCCAGGCCCCGGACAGAGTATCCTAGCTGCTGTGAGTCCATGAGCGCATGAGTCCTGACATGGCCAGAAGACACTGCTTCTCTCTGGTCCTCCTAACCTCTGGCTTCCTCAGAGACCCAGATGAAAAGACAAAGGGAAATAAGGGAGCTTGTTCTGTGTCCTTGTCCAGGAGTGAACTTGGTAAGACAGTCCAGGACTGGAGCCAGTGCCTCAAAAGACTCTTAAGCTGTGGCTTCTGGGGGACACATGTCTTCCCCCTGGACTTTGCTTATCAGTCCTTAGGTGTCTGTGTCCAAGGTATGCCATGTTCTCTTTGCAAACATTGACTTAGCTCTTGCTTGACTGTTTCACCCAACCCCCTGAAAATAGCATATGTAAGGCTGTACTTCTCAATAAACTTGCTCAGCCTAAGTCAGGCCTTCTGTCTCATGATGCTCCCAGAGCCTTCTGGGAAGGGGTGTGATGCAGATGTCCCATTTGTGGCTGAGCCCACCACAAACAATTATTCTCTGCATTCTGATGAGTCGAGTTTCTGTGTTAACCATTGTCCGCTGCAAAAGTTCAAGCATTTCCATCTCATCCATCTCATACTGAGATCGTTGGCCGTTGTCTTTCTACCTTAATGAGAGGCGTGCACTTGTCATCATCGCGGGCATTAACGTTGCAGTTCCTCTCTATTAGAAGAGTCACCACTCCCAGATGGCCATGCGCACAAGCATAATGCAGTGCAGTTCTGTGAGAATGAGGAATTTTTTAGGACATAATGGAGACCCATGTCAAAGCACATTTACCCATATAGTTTTAAAAATTAGATGCAGCATAGTTAATTTTCTTCTGACGAAAGATCATGCCTTTCCTTCCTTTCTTCCCTTCTTCCAGACTTAAGACAAGGCCTGCCTCATTCAGGGCTAGTGCTCTATCATGGCTACATCCATTCTTGGGGTAGCCTGTTTAAGTAAAAAGGAGAAAGCCCAGTAGAGTTAACTTGGCTTGGATTTGAATCCTACTCTAATCTGTTACCTGCTAGCTACCTGGTATTTCGTGGGCTTCCTATGAGCCCCATAACTCAATTTCCTTGTGCATATGATGGGGATTAAACACACTATCCATCTTCCACAACTAGTGTTGTAGTTCAAATTCAATCCGACTCAGATTTGTACAAAGCATGTGCAAGCGTTTCCAGCACCTGACAGCCCAGCATTTGACTGCTAACAAGTACAACATTGCAATGGAGTGAACTAGTAGAATTTTATCTACTCTGCTGACATAAAGATTATGGTATGTGGGGGCTGGAGAGATGGCTCACTGGTTAAGAATGCTGACTACTTCTTCCAGAGGTTCCGAGTTCAATTCCCAGCAACCACATGTTGGGTCACAACCATCTGTAATGGGATCTGTTGCCCTCTTCTGGTGAGTCTGAAGAGAGTGACAGTGTACTTATAAACATGAAAGAAACAAACAAAGAAACAAAGAAACGGGGTTGGGGATTTAGCTCAGTGGTAGAGCACTTGCCTAGCAAGCGCAAGGCCCTGGGTTCGGTCCCCAGCTCCGGAAAAAAAGAATAAAAAAAAATTAAAAAAAAAAAAAAAGAAACAAAGAAACATGGGGTTGGGGGTTTAGCTCAGTGGTAGAGCGCTTGCCTAGCAAGCACAAGGCCCTGGGTTCGGTCCCCAGCTCGGGGGGGGGGGGGGGGGGACAACAAAGAAACAAAGAAACATTATAGTAAGTAGGAATGGGCGTGGGTGTGCGGGCATGCTCCAGCTACTGAGTATATGGTAGTTAGAGGACAACTTGTGAAAGTCAATTCTTGTCTACCATATCCATCCCAGGGATGGGTTTGTGGAGATTGGTGGGTTTCTGTGGCAATCTCAGGGATTGGTGCGATTGTTTCTTGGCCCTTGACTTGGGTTTGGGGTCAAGTTAGGGTCAGGGTATTTTTCCTTTGCCCTTTATTCTACACCTTAGACAGTGTATCTATCTATACACTCTACTGCTTCCCGCCTTCCTCTCACAACAAACATTGGGAGTTGATCATTTAGAGCTCCTCCATCGCACAGCAAAACTCTCCCTCTGTCATAATCAACACACCCCCAAGCCGGGCCGCTTGTCCCCAAGAGCCCCTTCACTTCCTGCTCCTACCTACTCCCAGGTTCTATCACCTGTTCCTTTTGTCTGTGTCGTTGACACCGTTTAGCCGGAACGTGAGGAAACGCTCCACTGTAGCTACAGCGCCCACACTCGCAGCCCGGTGGAGCTGTCCCACCGCGCAGTATCCAGTGATACTGGGCCTAGGGCGCCTCCTCCTGGACCAAAATATCCTCCTCATCCGGACGCCAAGTGGCAGGCCAGTCCCGCCCTGCCCCACAGCCCGCCCACCTCCTTGTAAAGTTTTGAAATAAAGCCAGCCACGTCTCTCCACCCGGCCACAGGAGTGGACCGTTCAGAGTCGGGTCAACCGACCCCCTCTGTCGCCTGGCAACGGAGCTCAACCCCAGCACTCGGGTGCGCATCTCAAGGAGCTTTCCGACCAGGAAGGTTGGCAGTTCTGCATCTGCCAATTGCCGATTTGGTTCCTACCCAACGAACTCAAGTGCACTCTCTGTGTTGCGCGTGTGCACAGCTCAAGGACAGTTACAGCAAGGAAGGATTGACTTCCGCCTACCTCCTTTTTTTCGTCGCCTAGCAACGCCACTAAACGCAACTTCGTGAGCACCCTCCTCAGACGCAAGTGACAGGAGCCTAGCCAACCCTGCAACCTGCGCGGGTGAAAAGCCTTGGCAATGCATCTCCCTAGCAGGCCCCCAAAGGCCAAACACTGAAGAGAATTGGGTGATGATTCGGATCCTTTGCAGCACTGCAGTTGAGCGTCGCCTGACCCAAACGCCAAGTGATTCTCAGTTCCCGGAGGTGCAGCCGGATGGTTCAAAATGACATTTGTTATTTACCATTCCAGAATAAACCAGCTCTTTGGAGATGGAAACGGGAAGATCAGGAGTTCAAACTTCTCCTTTGCTACATAGGAGTTTGAGGCTAGCCTGGGATACATGGTATCTTCTCAAAACAAGACAAACAAATCCTATATAAAATAATGCAGGGCAAGAAATATTGACTGGCTGGAGTGAAATCTTTCCTCTCGATCCACAAAAAACCTGGAGAAGCAAAAAGAGGCATTTTAAGCCAATAAATTTATGTTGTGTACTTGTAGTTTATGAATTATGACATTTTAATGACTCCAAACTGATATTTTTTTAGCATTCCATTTTTTCTGTAGAACATATATGGGGTGCTTTGCAGAAGTAAAATGACTTAAACCAACATGGTTATTTATTTCCCTCTATAATATAGACACATAGAAAGATGGGTGACCTTTTTCCGGTTTTTGTTGTTGTTGTCGGTTTTATTGTTTTGCTTTGGATTTTGTTTTGGAGTTTTGTTTGGTTTTTTGGTTTTTTATTTTTGTTTTTTCTTAAAGTAAGTACTTAATTCAATATATAGCCCAAGCTGGCCTGAAACTCTTGGCAATCCTCCTGCCTCAACCTCCCACACCACCATGCCTGCCTTTCCCCACCCCCACCCCACCCTGGTAATAGGGGTGTGCCTTGTAGAGAGGTCAAGCAAATAGTTGACACCTTAAGTACTCTGATTAGAATTTTGATGAGGGCCAGGTGATGTCACAAACCTTTCAAGCACTCTAGCAGGAAACTTCGACTGCTGATAGATCCATTCAGTAAAGTAGCAAGACACAAAGTGAAAAAATAAAAATAGCCTTCCCACCAGACATGATGGCACAGACCTTTGATCCCAGCACTCAGAAGGCAGAGGCAGGCAGATCTCTGTGAGTTTGAGGCCAGCCTGGTTGACATAGTGAGTTCCGGGACAGCCAAGGCTACAACGAAAACTCCTGCCTTTAAAAAGAAAAAAATCTTTTTGATGAAGATCAAGTCTTTCTTGATCTTGATCTTGATCTTGATCTTGACAACTTTAAGTAAACTATGCTAAAATCTGTAATCTTAGCACTGAAGAGGCAGAGACAAGACCAATGCAAGTTTGAAGCCAGCCTGGTTTCCATAGCATGTCCCCAGTGTTTCACAAAAATTAAAACAGAAAATGCCTTCAAAATACCATTGTGCTTAGGAATTTGTGGTTTGCTTGTTTGTTTTGGCTTGTTTTAAGACTCAAACTCAGGGATCTACCTGCCTCTACCTTCCAAGTAGGAATTTGTATCAATGGACTGGTTACTCCTAATATAGCATTTTACCTGTCTTCGAATGTGTCAGTGACAGAAACAGTCAGTGGTCATCCATTTTCATCTAAAATCTCCAGGTTTCGGGGTTGATGACCAGAAAGACAAATTTGGAGCCCACCTAAAAATAGATATATTTGATATAAAATAAACTTTTTGACTATGATCTCAATCCATTTTATGTTACCCTTAAGCTTTGATTTTTTTTTTCATTTCTTACTTCCATCCTGCTGATGTGAGTGTATGCATGTACATGGGTGTGTATATGTGGGTGAAGGCCAAAGGAAACTTTTACATGCAGTCTTAGCTAGGGTTCCATTACTGCAAAGAGGTATGTTGACCAAGGCAACTCTTATAAAGGACGACATTTAACTAGAGCTGGCTTACCCGTTCAGAGTTTCAGTCCACTACCATCACGGCAGGAAACACAGCAGCATTCCAGGTAGGCATGACACTAGAGGAGCTGAGAGTTCTACATCTTCCTTCCAAAGACCCAGAAGCACACTGTCCTCGACAGCTGGGAAGAAGACCTCTCAAAGCCCATCCCCACCATGACACACTTACTCCAACAAGGCCACAGTTAACATCAGCATGGGCACACCTCCTAATAGCGCCACTCCCTGGGCCAAGCATTCACTCATTATCCTCAGAATTGTCACCTCTTTGAGAAAGGTCTCTCACTGACCTGGAACTCACCAATTAGGCTAGACTGGAACCAGTGAGCTTCCGGGATCCTCCTGTTTTCTCTTCCCCAGTGCTGGGACCACAAATGCACATGACCTCAACTGCATTTTATATGGATCCTTGATGTTGTGCTCAAGTCCCTGTTTGCAAAGCACTGACTGAGTTACCCCTGCTAGCCCTACTTGTGCCGTTTTGCTGTTGTGAAGGACGTTGACCACTGTGCATTTATTTGACAACAATTGAAATCTTCTTCTGCTATCTAAGTGGCAGAGTAACTCCTCCCTTTTCTGGGGGGGGCAATATCTGAGTAAGTTCTTAAATATTAAAATGTAAGAAACCCAAAACATGTTCATCAACCATCCAGCATTCTTTCCAGAACTCACTCACTCACTCTTAGATCTTCCTAGTAACCAGGTAGGAAATAATCTCAAGAAAGAACTAATTTCTTTTTGATACCTTGTGATCTGTAGTGATTTCTAGTCCAACTAGACTTATAAACCTAGAATCCCCAGGAAATCTGAACAAAACTCTCAAGAATTAGGCTGGGCAAATTCAAGCACCCGTTAAGACATGTATCGAAACTTATTCTAGACTCAAGCTAATACCCAAGAAAGCAGAGGAAAAAGTGCACTGGGCACCCCTTTTCTGTCTCCAAATTCCTATCCAGCCAACAGCTAGCTGTGAGGTTCCATCAAGTATTATCTGAGTGAACACCAACTGCCAGAGGGTTTGGTAAGTCCTGACATTTAGCTGAAAGCAATAGAGAAGGTTGCTGCTTACAGGGAGTTTTGATTGGAGGGGTACAATTTGGCTTAACGAGCACACAAGGAGGTGATGAGAAAAATGCCAGGGACGGTTAGTGCAATGAACAACATGCATGAGAGCTCACGTGAAGAAAAGCCAGTAGTAGTAGTTTTAGACAGAGTGGTCCAGGCTACCTTCTGGGAAATACAATGCATTGAAAAGCTAGCTCTGGGGTTGGGATTTAGCTCAGTGGTAGAGCGCTTGCTTGCCTAGCAACCACAAGGTCCTGGGTTTGGTCCCCAGCTCTGGAAAAAAAAGAAAGAAAAGAAGAAAAGAAGAGAAAAGAAAAGCTAGCTCTAAGCCATTCCAAACAAATCCAGCATGAATGTCCCGAGAAGAAACTGAATTTGGTGCTTGTGCTTGTTTTTTATTACTTTTGTGTTTGTTTTGTTTTAATTTGGTGCTGTTATTGCTATTTTTCTGAGGCAAGGACTCATGTAGCCCAGGATGGCCTTGAGCTCCTGACCCACTTACTCCTATAAACCTGATTTTGTTTGCCTTTTAAGAAAGGAGGCATGGGGGGTCACAGAGTGTAGAACCAGGAGGAAACATGGTACAAGGTTATAGGGCTGGCAGGGAGACAGCGGAAAACAGCACAGAATCCTGAAACCGTGTGATCTACAGAAGTTTTTTGACACCTCTGACACATTTCACACTGCAACTATGCACACTACATGGCAAATATCACATAAAGCACCTACAGTGGTTTATCAGTATTAGGTTCGTAAGGCACATTAAGATATACAGAGACCAGAGCACGAGCACACATGAAAGATAACCGCACGCTATTATCCAGTCATGGTGATAAAACTGGGTTAAGGAAGATTCTTCGAGGGGTTGAAGTGACCTTATTGGAATATCTCTAGATTTCATATAGAAGGAAGAGGTGATATTTCAGGAACTGTCCCTGGGTTGTGACTGTACACAGGAGTAAACACAGTACATGTGCCCAGCATGAAGGCACCTAACAGACTGTGGATTAAGAAGCAGGGTAAAGAACAAGATCAAAGGTCAGGCCTATGAGTCACAGCACCTGCAGCTACCGAGGAATGTTCCTCAGGGAGATAGCCCCTCGGGCTGCAAGGCTCATGTTAGTTTTAATGTTTTATTTATTCTTCAAAATTTTAATACTATGCGTATGATCATATTCATTCTCCTTTCCCAACTCTCCCCAGATCCTCCTCCACCCACTGACCCAACTTCATATTTTCTCTGGGTGTGTCTCTCTCTGTCTCTCTCTCCCTGTCTGTCTCTGTCTCTCTCTCTCTGTGTCTCTCTCTGTGTCTCTCTGTGTCTCTCTTTGTCTCTCTCTGTCTCTCTCTCTGTCTCTCTCTCCTCTCTCTCTCTCTCTCTCTCTCTCTCTCTCTCTCTCTCTCTTTCTGTCTCTGTCTCTGTCTCTCTCTCTCTGTCCGTCCATCAAATCCACCCTACTCCTGGGTGTAGGGACCTGCCCTGGTTGTATGTTCAATAAACCCTATTGCCAAATAAACCCTACCCAAATGCCAAGGGTTTATCAACTAACAGTGGAACTTCTGTTCTTTCTCATGGGATTTGTGTCTGGCTCAAACTTGCGTAGGTCTTGCCCATGCTGTCATAATCTATGAGTTCATATGTGTAGCTGACCTGTTGTGTCTGCAGAACATGAATTCTTTCCTTGGAGTCATCTACAATCTCCCCTTACAACCCTTTTCACAACCCCTCCAAACCCCCTTTTCATATAGATCCCATCTCGCCTGCACTCATGCCCCCAGGGCATACTCTTAGGTGGAAGTCCTTGAACCATTTGGAGTTGAGTTTTGTGCAGGGTGAGAGATATGAGTCTAGTTTCACTCTTCTACATGTAGCTATATAGTTTGACCAGCAATGTTATTGAAGATGATGCCTTTGGAGCTAGAGAGATGGCTCAGTGGTTAAGAGCACCCGTTGCTCTTGTAGAGGACCCAAGTTCAGTTCCCGGCACTCATGGTGGTTCACAACTCCTGATAACTCCAGGTCCTGGGAATTCAATGACCTCTTCTGACCTCTGCAATCATCAGGCAATCACACACATATATACACACACATATATATGTAAGCAAACACTCATGCACTTAAACTAAAATAAAATTTTTAAAACTTTCTAAAAAAGAAATTTTTTAAATTCCTGTGAAGAATTTTGTTGGAATTTTGAAAGGGATTGGATTGAATTTTTTTTTTAATTTGGTGGATTTGAATTTGTAAATTGCTTTTGGTAGGATGGCCATTTTATGTTAATCCTGCCAACCAATGAGCATAGGAAATAGTTTCATCCTCTGTTTTCTTCTTAGTTTCTTTCTTTGAATATCTTAATGTTTTTCTTATACAAATCTTTCACTGCCATAGATTATTCCAAAATATATTGGGTTTTGAGGCTATCGTGAATGGTATTGTTTTTCTTACTTGTCTTGCTTCTTTCTCAGAAGTTCGTTGCATTAGATCTGTTGCATGGTTTGATTTCTCAGGGGCCCCTCCTTGGCCCTGGACCCACATTAGCTGTTCAGGGTCTGCTGTGATCTCTTCCCTATCAATTCTAATTTTACTAACTTGGTTAGATTTGCATAAATATTTGTAAATCTTGTTCATCTTTTCAAAGAACCAGCTCTGCATCACTGATTCCTTGTATTTTTTTTTTCATCTGTATTTCACTAACTTCATCCCTGATTTTGATTTTCGCTTCCTACCTACAACTTTTTGGATGTTGATTATTCTTGTTTTTCTAAGGCTTTCGGCTGTGTCATTCAGTTATTAATTTGAGATCTCTCCTCACATAGTAAATACAGTATTTATAAGCTGGTGAAACAGAGTGCTAGTGCTAGGTACTGGACTCAGCAGGCTCTGACTCTGTCCTTTATGCAAGAGCTCGTTAAGGCTTCTTGTAAATTAATGAACAGTGTCAATAATTAGTAAGGTACGTATACTCACAAGTAAATCATGTTGATGCTTGATGAAAGATACATCACAAACTTCCCTCAAGTAGTACAATGATAAAACACAGGGGCTGGAGAGATGTTTAAGCAGTCAAGAGCACCGGCAGCTATTCCAAAGGACCTGACTTCAATTGGCAGCGTCCAGATGGCACTTACAACTTACAACCCCATGGGTTTCGTGGACACCACATGCTTGTGATATATAACATATATACAGACAAAATACCCATACATGTGAAAATAGTAAGCAAATAAATAAATAAATAAATAAATAAATAGAAATTTTGCTTTAAAAAGAATAGAAGACATTCACAGGTGTCTTAACACCTTGTTTTCAAAGACATTAAAAAGCTATTTGTCACACAGTGACCATAGCGTCTATACGGATTAAAGACTATGTGCCTATAAAATAGAATGTATTATCAGCTGCCGTGGTGCATGCACTTGGGAGGCAGAGGCAGGTGAATCTCTGTGAGCCTGAGGCCAGCCTCCTGGTCTACACAGTGAGTTTAAAGACAACTGAAGCTACATAGAAAGACCCTGGGGAGGGGGGGACAAAAGAAAGAAAGAAAAGACAAAAAAATCTGTTGATATTAGAAGTCTTCCTTACACAAAGACCAAATATCGGCTGAGTGGTGGCAGTGCACACCTTTAATCCCAGCACTTGGGAAGCAGAGGCAGGAAGATCTCTTGAGTTCGAGGCCAGCCTGGTCTACAGAATGAGTTCCAGGACAGCCAGGGCTACACAGAGAAACCCTGTCTCGAAAAACCAAAACAGCAACAAGAAGAAGACCGAGTCTAGGGGTTGGGGATTTAGCTCAGTGGTAGAGTGCTTGCCTAGCAAGCGCAAGGCCCTGGGTTCTGTCCCCAGCTCTGATATAAAGAAAAGGAAAAATAAAAAAAGACCAAGTCTCTTTTCCCATGGTAATTATGGGATAAAATTGAGAAGTATCATCCTTAGATGTAAGATGCATCCAAAACTAAGTTCTATCAAGGAATACAAGCGATCCAGCTCTTTGGAACCCCTCGGACCTTTGACGCAGTGAATACGGTGTGAGTGTGGTGTTTAAAGCACTAAAGAACGTGTGCTTATGAAGCCATTCGATGCTGGAAGGAAGATGGACCACATATTAACTCCTTTCATGGAGTGAAAGAGCACACAGCCTAGGAGTCTGTAGTACTTGCTGTCCTGGTATTTGCTCTGCAGACCAGGCTGACCTCAGACTGAGAGACCTGCCACCCAAGTGCTAGAATTAAAGGCATTGTGCCACCACTGGCCAGCTGTGGAACAGACTTTTTAATGACCAAAGAAGGAAGAGGCAGAAAGCACATAGATCTCTGTACCTTTGAGGGCAGCCTATCCTAAACCAGTTCCAGGAGTATGCAGTGAGATTCTATCTAAGAAAGGGATAGGGCTGGAGAGACGGCTCAGTGGTTCAGAGCACTGACTGCTCTTCCAGAGGTCCTGAGTTCAATTCCCAGCAACCACCTGGTGGCTCCCAACCATCTGTAATGGGATCCAGTGCCCTCTTCTGGTGTATCTGAAGACAGCTACAGTGAGTAAAATAAATCCATCTTTAAAAAAAAAAAAAGGGGGGGGGGCTGGAGAGATGGCTCAGCAGTTAAGAGCACCGACTGCTCTTCCAGAGGTCCTGAGTTCAATCCCCAGCAACCACATGGTGGCTCACAACCATCTGTAATGGGATCCAATGCCCTCTTCTGGTGTGTCTGTACTTATATGTAATAAATGAATAAATAAATCTTTAAAAAAAAAAAGGAAAGGGATAGAAAGGCACTTGGTGTTCTTTAGTGAACCTAAATTCATTCAAAGCACCCACACAGTACCTTACAGTCATCTATAACTCCAGTTCTAGAAGATCCAATGCCCTCTTCTGACTTCTGTGAGTACTGCATCCAAAAGGAAAGCTAGAATTTTGGTCTAGAAAAGCCCTTGGATGCTATAAGCATCTTCTTTTCTTTTTAAAGACTTATAAGTACACTGTAGCTGTTTTCAGACACACCAGAAGAGGGCATCAAATCTCATTACAGATGGTTGTGAGCCACCATGTGGTTGCTGGGATTTGAGCTCAGAACCTCTGGAAGAACAGTCAGTGCTCTTAAGCACTGAGCTGTCTCTCCAGCCCCACTAAGCAGATCTGAAAGGGCTGCTCTAGTAACAGCTTGGAAGACAGTCGTGCTAAGGACCATACAGAACGTAGAAATACAACTGTGATGGGATTGACACTATTAAAGGTGTGGCCTTGTTACAGTGGGTGTGTCACTGTGGACGTGACTTTAAGACCTTCCTCCTAACCATGTGGGAGCCAGTTTTGTAGTTGCCTACAGATGAAGATGTAGAACTCTCAACTCCTCCTGTACCATGCCTGCCTGGATGCTGCCACGCTCCTGCCTTAATGATAATGGGCTGAACCTCTGAACCTGTAAGCCAGCTCCAATTAAATGTTGTCCTTATAAGAGTTGTCTTGGTCGGGGCTGGGGATTTAGCTCAGTGGTAGAGCGCTTACCTAGGAAGGGCAAGGCCCTGGGTTCGGTCCCCAGCTCCGAAAAAAAGAACCAAAAAAAAAAGAGTTGTCTTGGTCATGGTGTCTGTTCACAGCAGTAAAACCCTAAAACAGAGGTTGGTACCAGGGATACCAACTTCAGCTGTGATAGGCCTGACCATGTGACCCGTCCAGCAGGTCTAGTTATTCAGGGTTCCGAGGAGGCGCTACCTGAGGGTCAAAGGGGGGGAGAAAAGAAGGAGACCAAGCAAGGTTCTGTTGTCAAGGTCTCGTTTATTGAGAGGAATGTACAGCATTTAAAGCTCTGAAGCAGGAATTGAAGCAGGAACTGAAGCTTAGGGTTGGGGAGTACTGAGAAGTGCCCAAGGATATAAGGTGAATCACTAAACTGCAAGATATCCTCCTTAAACAAAGAGGCAACAGTCTTCCAGGGACATGTTCTTTGAAAAGGTCGAACCCTTCTCAGGAATCTGCTCAGGGACATCCGGTGTTTCCTCAGGCTGAAACATCCTGTGATTGCTCCTGGAATCTTCCTGGAAGAGGCTTTTGTCCAACAATCTCATAATCTTACAGCAGCCACCTTAGGGGTGAGCATCTGTGGCCATACAGCCCAGAGTCACATAGCCACCTTGAGCTATACAGTCACAAAGCGGCCAGGCCCAAATCCAATACGAGCGACTCCCTACAACCATGCTTTTGTTTGAAGGAATGAGGAATGCTCTAAGTGGGGCTTAATGGGCTATCCTAGTAGGAATATGGAGTTGTTGCTGAGAGTGATTTGAACTGTGCAGAGCTGGCCCAAGAGGTTTCAGTGGAGAAGAATTTCAGAATGTGGCCTAGAGACAGTTTTTGTGATATTTTGGGTAAGAAGTTAGCAGTGATTAAGAGACCAGCATCGCTGAGGTGAAATCTTCTGAGTAGTGTTTTCTGAGAGCACAAAGAAGCTGTGTTCCGTAGCTCGTGCTACAGCTGGACTTGGTACTGTGTAAGAGTCACCCAGGCAGTACTGGTTTTGAAGGTGTGGAGGGGTCATGGAGAGCAGCTGAGGCTTGGCACTGTGAGAGGCCAGGAAAGACTATTGGTGAAGGTGCAGCCTCAGTTGCAGTTGATGGTCCAGGACTGAAGGGATCATGCAAAGACGTTGAGGCTTGGCACCATGAAGAGAGCCTATGAGAGAGGCTATTGGTGAAGCCAAATTGCAGTTGAAAACCCCAGCACGTTGGAGATGCCAATACCATGGGATGATCACCAAGAACAGCAGCAGCAGCAATGGAATAAAATCAACCAGCACCTAGAGTGCTACAGAGGGCAGAGCTGGAGAAGGGACACCAGTCCTTTGGAGGAGCCCAGAAGATCATGTGTGGATCCCAGACATTGGAACAAGAGACAGTGAAGCTGAAGTTGTCTTGGAGACCCTAAGATGTTAAAGATGCCAGAGTCACAGGCTATCTGCTGAGGAAAACTGCTAACAGGGAGTGGAACCAGCCCAGGAGAAAGAAGTTTGTTGCAGTCAACAAAGATGAAAAAAGAGTTGGAAATCTGGAGACTGGTTTGGCATCAGACATGGATGGGTCCATGTTCTATCACATCACTGGGGTGGGGAATGCAATAGATTGTGTTTATGCTACACTGTCACTGTGAGGTGCTGGGCTCAAGCGAAGCCCCAAGATACCTCTCAGGGGGTGGGAAAATACAGCCTAAGGTGTGGTGGGTCAAAGCTGAGATTCCCTGACTCCTGGGAATCCAGTCACCACTGGAAAACCACAGAGAGGAGTTGGAAACAAAGAGTAGGGAGTCTACTGGCCTGAGATGATGAGCCCGGGACTGGGGGCTCCCAAACTCCTGGACATCCGGGTGTGACTTGTGTCTCAGGGAGCTGGGAAGGGAGTTGGGGGGTCAGAGCCAGGGGAATGAGAATTATGGCTTAGCTCATTGGCAATTGTCTTTAGCTTGAAGGTGATTGCCTGGGAGTGTGGAGAGACCTTCTGCGGGATGCTTGGACAGTGAGGCTCCATAGTTGAAGGCCTTCTCCATGCTCTCTATGATGATGACTCTTGATGAAAGAGTCCTTAGTTCCAAACTGTTCATTGATTGTTCATCATGGAAAATGGGTGCACACCACCTCCTCAGGTAGACAGGAGATTAAATACCTTTTGCAGGAAGGAATGCCTGGGAAGGGAAGCTTATTGGCTAAACTCTCAGGGCCTCTAGATACCTCATTAGCTTAGAGAACTCATTCTGGCCTGCATGCCCGACATGGGGAGTATGATCATGTGTCCCAGACCAGGAATCTAGTAGGAAGCAGAGAGACATCTATCATCTCAGGTGGGTGGCTGGGTGCCAGGGTCTCAGACCCACTCAGCCTTACCAAGTTTCCTGGCAAGGCATGGTCCACTGCCCCACAGATGTGTGGAGTTTCTCCAGTTGTTTTCCTGTCTTGTTTTGAGGATTACAGTTATCAATTGGATGACTCTCGGGAGAGACTGAACTTTGGACTTTTAACATTGAAGAGACTGCTATAGGCTATGGGGACTTTGGAAGTTGGACTAAATGTATTCTTTTAATATCCTATGGCTGGGTATGACCACCATAGACCCATGTGTTTGAACAAGCCTATGGGCCAGGGAGTGGAATTTGATGGTTTGTATATGCTTGGCCCAGGGAGCGGCACTAATAAGAGGTGGCCCTGTTGGAGTAGATGGGTCCCTGTGGACATAGCTTTAAGACCCTCCTCCTAACCATGTAGGAGCCAGTCTTCTAGCTGCCTTCAGATGAAGATGTAGAATTCTCAGGTCCTCCTGCACTATGCCTGCCTGGATGCTGCCACGCTCCTGCCTTGATGATAATGGACTGAACGTCTGAACCGGTAAGCCAGCCCCAATTAAATGTTGTCCTTATAAGAGTTGCCTTGGTCATGGTATCTCAATATATAAGAATACAATATATAGGACTGGAGAGATGGCTCAGCGGTTAAGAGCACCCGACTACTCTTCCAGAGGTCCTGAGTTCAATTCCCAGCAACCACATGGTGGCTCACAACCATCTGTAAAGAGATCGGATGCCCTCTTCTGGTATATCTGAAGACAGCTACAGTGTACTTATATATAATAAATGAATGAATAAAAAAGAATACAACATATAAATATACAATATATAAGAATCAGGGTAGAGTGACCCCAGAGGCCACTCCTCCAATTGGGCCTGGAGATGGACAATAGATTTTAGAAAGTAATAATTCAGGAATATCAAAGGGGAGTGTGTGTTTGCCGTGGGAAGGTTTGGAAATACCCAACCACTGCACTGTTTAAAGCATATTAAAAATAAGGCTCTACTTTCCCCTGACTGGCAGCACAGAGGCTGCACAATGCCTGGAGTTACTGTAAAAGACGTTAACCAGCAGGAGTTCGTCAGAGCTCTGGCAGCCTTCCTCAAAGAGTCTGGGAAGCTGAAAAGTCCCCGAATGGGTGGACACAGTCAAGCTGGCCAAACATAAAGAGCTTGCCCCATATGATGAGAACTGGTTCTACACACGAGCTGCTTCCACAGCACGGCACCCGTACCTCGGTGGTGGTGCGGGGGGTTGGTTCCATGACCAAGATCTACAGAGGACGGCAGAGAAACAGTGTCAGGCCCAGCCACTTCAGCAGAGGCTATAAGAGTGTGGCCCACCGGGTCCTCCAAGCCCTGGAGGGGCTGAAAATGGTGGAAAAGGACCAAGATGGGGGCCGCAAGTTAACACCTCAGGGACAGAGAGGTCTGGACAGGATCGCCAGACAGGTGGCCGCTGTCAACAAGTAGCACCGGAACAAAGGATGCTGGGTTAATAAATTGCCTCATTCATTAAAAAAAAATAAAAATAAAAATAAATAAGGCTCTATGTGTGCACTTTGTGTGTGTGTGCGCACGCATGTATGTGTGCATGCACACATATGTCTTTCTCTCAGGAATCTAAAACATTTGGGCATGTGGAGAGGAGCCACACATACCTTCAGGGAAGTTTAGAGTAGATGAGCGATTTACCGCTTCAGTCTCATGTGTATTTAAATTAAAAAAAAATTTACAGGCTCCCGAACTCCCTGTTTTTTAAAACTCTACAGCATGTTTCTTTTTATAATTAATTAAGTGTGAATGTGTTCATAAGTACTAAGAATATATGCTTTTAAAACAGAAGTTGTTAATATTGTGAGTAAGATCCATTACCCATGAATGACTCTCTTAAGTGCAAGAAGAAAGCATAGTCTTGAGCTTCTGTGAGTATCCCTTGGTGCAAGGCTAAAGCCTCTGTCCACGCTGCGCACACTGAGGCACTGAGAGGAATGTTTGCATATAAAACAGGAAGTGTTGATTAAGTTCATTCAAAGAGTATACAAAGAAAACCCATTGTAAGATCTCTGAACACTAATTGGTGTTGGTGATTAGTCCTAACGCTTTGATTCAACTGGGAATCTACATGTCCAGACTCTGAAGGTCCTTGTCCCCAATTGGTTTTTGATCAATCAATAAAGATGCCACCAGCCAATGGGTGAGACACTTAAAGTTGTGCGAGTAGTACACAGAAGGGAACAGGGAGAATCAAACAGTAGCAACAGGAGATAAAACCAACCAGCCATGTGAGATTTAAGGCAAGTGGTCACTGGCTACTTCTCTGATTGGGCCTGGGGTAGCAAGGGAAGGTTTAGGAGTGCCCAGCCTTTGAGGTAACCAAAGCATTTTAAAATTAAGCACGTGCGTGCGTGCGTGCGTGCGTGCGTGCGTGCGTGCGTGCGTGCGTGCGTGCGTGTGTGTGTATTTCATTCTCGAATCCAAAGATAGTTCCTAAGTGGGAGCACACATGCAATCTGCCAGGAGCAAAAAGCAATAAACCAAAAACTCTGGAAACAAGTAGGGAAAAGGTAGGGACTGGGGTGTATGCTCACATATATGCTTCTATGAATTCTTTGAAATTCAAATGAAAGTACAATAAAATAGAATGAAGCCATTAGTATACTTGTGTCTTAAAGATGTGACTTTCTCCCTGCATGAGCAAATTTACAAACCTCATGTTTGATATTTCTCCTCTTCGCCAGCGTGATGTTTTGATCAAAATCCACTCTATTGCTTTTCTACAGTTCGTGAGATTTTTAAAGCCGTGTATAAAAGTGGATTTCAAAGTTTAATTTAATTAATGTACTGTTTGTGTTTCTTATCATTAAAAGGAATGCCTTCAGGAACTTCTTGTTTTTGCATTTTTTCATTGGATATTTTATGTATTTACATTTCAAATGTTATCTCCTTTCCCAGTTCCCCCCTCCCATCCTTCTTCCCCCTGCTTCTATGACAGTGTTCCCCCTAGCACCCATACCTTCCCACTTCAACACCTTGGCATTCCCGTACACTGGGGAAACTAGCCTTGACAAGACCAAGGGCTTCTCCTCCTATGGATGCAGGACAAAGCCATCCTCTGCTACATATGCAGCTGGAGCCATGTGGACCCTTTGGTTGGTGGTTTAGTCCTGGGAGCTCTGGGGCGGGGATGGGGAGGTCTGGTTGGTTAATATTGTTGTTCTTCCTATGGGGTTGCAAACTCCTTCTGCTCCTTCAGCCCTTTCTCTAACTCCTTCATTGGGATCTCCTTACTCAGTCCTGTGTTTAGCTGCAAACATCTGCATCTGTATCAGTAGAGCTCTGGCAGAGCCTCTCAGGAGACATCCATATCAGGTTCCTGTCAGCAGGCACTTCTTGGTATCAGCAATAGTGACTGGGTTTGGTGGCTGCATATGGAATGAATCCCCAAGTGGGGAAGTCTATGAATGACCTATGCTCCAATCTTTCTCCCTGTATTTCCTTTCGTGAGTATTTTGTTTCCCCTTCTAAGAAGGACTGAAGCAGCCACACTCTGGTGTTTGTTTTTCTATACATGCATATGGTCTGTGAATTGTATCTTGGGTATTCTGAGCGTTTGACTGATATCTACTTAGCAGTGGGTGCATACCCTATGTGTTCTTTTGTGACTGGGTTACTTCACTCAGGATAATATTTTCTAGTTCCATCATTTGCCTAAGAATTTCATGAAGTCATTATTTTTAATAGCTGAATAGTACTCCATTTTGTAAATGTACCATATTTTCTGTATCCATTCCTCTGTTGAAGGGCATCGGGGTTCTTTTTTTTTTAAAGATTTATTTATTTATTATATATAAGTACACTGTAGCTGTCTTCAGACACACCAGAAGAGACATCAGATCCCCTTACAGATGGTTGTGAGCCACCATGTGGTTGCTGGGATTTGAACTCAGGACCTCTGGAAGAGCAGTCAGTGCTCTTAACTGCTGAGCCATCTCTCCAGTCCCCGGCATCGGGGTTCTTTTCAACTTCTGGCTATTATAAATAAGGCTGCTATGATCATAGTGGAGCATGTGTCCTTGTTATATTTGGAGCACCTTTTGGGTATATGCCCAAGCGAGGTATAGCTGGGTTTCCAGGTAATACTATGTCCAATTTTCTAAGGAACCTCCAGACTTTTCCAAAGAGATTGTACCAGCCTTCAATCCCACCAACAATGGAGGAATGTTCCTCTTTCTCCACACCAGCATATACTGTCACTTGAGCTTTTGATCTTAGTCATTCTAACTGAGTTGAAAACTCTGGGTTGTTTTGATTTGCGTTTCCTTGATGACTAAGGATGTTAAATATTTCTTTAGGTGCTTCTCAGCCATTCTCTATTCTTCAGTTGAGAGTTCTTTGTTTAGCTCTGTACCTATTTTTTATTAAGATTTATTATATATAAGTACACTGTAGCTGTCTTCAGGCACACCAGAAGAGGGCATCACATCATATTACATTTGGCTGTGAGCCACCATGTGGTTACTGGGAACTGAACTCAGGACCTCTGAAAGAGCAGTCAGTGCTCTTAATGGCTGAGCCATCTCCCCAGCCCTGTACTCCATTTTTAATAGGATTATTTAGTTCTCTGGAATCTAACTTCTTGTGTTCTTTGTGTATATTAGATATTAGCCCTCTATCAGATGTAGGATTGGTAAAGGTCTTTTCCCAATCTATTGGTTGCCATTTTGTCCTATTGACAGTGTCCTTTGCCTTATAGAAGCTTTGCAATTTTATGAGGTCCCATTTGTTGATTCTTGCCCTTACAGCATAAGCCATTGGTGTTCTGTTCAGGAAATTTCCCCTGTGCCTATGTGTTCGAGCGTCTTACCCACTTTCTCTCCTTGATCCACTTGGAGGTGAGCTTTGTACACAGAGAGAAGAATGGATCAATTTGCATTCTTCTCATGCTGACCTCCAGTTGAACCAGCACCATTTGTTGAAAATGCTATCTTTTTTCCACTGAATGGTTTTAACTCCTTTGTGAACGATAAAGTTTGTGGGTTCATTTCTGGGTCTTCAATTCTATTCCATTGATCTACCTGCCTGTTTCTATACCAATACATGCAATTTTTAATCACGATTGCTCTGTAATACTGCTTGAGGTCAGGGATGGGGATTCCTCTAAAAGTTCTTTTACTGTTGAGAATAGTTTTCACTATCTTGGGTTTTTTTGTTATTCCAAATGAATTCGTAAATTGCTCTTTCTAACCCTATGAAGAACTGTTTTGAAATTTTGATGGAGATTGCATTAAATCTGTAGATTGCTTTCAGCAAGATGGCCATTTTTACTATATTAATCCTGCCAATTCACGAACATAGGAGATCTTTCCGTCTTCTGAGATTTTCAATTTCTTTTTTCATAGACTTGAAGTTCTTGTCATACAGATCTTTCACCAGAGTCACACCAAGGTTTTAATATTATTTGTGACTATTATGAAGCTTGTCATTTCCCTAATTTCTTTCCCAGCCTGTTTATCCTTTGAGTAGAGGAAGGCTACTGATTTGGTTGTGTTAATTTTATACCCCGACACTTTGCTGAAGTTGGTTATCAAGTTTAGGAGTTCCCTGGTGGAATTGTTGCGTTCACTTAAGTATACTATCATATCATCTGCAAATGGTGATATTTTGACTTCTGCCTTTCCAATTTGTATCCCTTTGACCTGCTCTTGTTGTCTAATTGCTCTGTCTAGGCTTCAAGTACTATATTGAAAAGAAAGGGAGAGAGTGGGTAGCCTTGTCCAGTCCCTGATTTTAGTGGGATTGCTTCAATTTCTCTCCATTTAGTTCGATGTTGGCTACTAGTTTGCTGTATACTGCTTTTACTATGTTTAGGTATGGGCCTTGACGTCTTGATCTTTCCAAGACTTTTATCCTGAAGGGCTTTTGAATTTTGTCCAATGCTTTCTCAGCATCTAATGTGTTTTTTTTCCTTTGAGTTTGTTTATATGCTGGATTACATTGATGGATTTCTGAATCATTGAACCATCCCTCCATCCCTGGGATGAAGCCTACTTGATCATGGTGAATGGTCATTTTGATGTGTTCTTGGATTAGGTTTGCAAAAGTCTTATTGAGTATTTTTGCATAGATATTCATAAGGGAAATTAGACTGAAGCGCTCTTTCTTTGTGGGGTCTCTGTGTGGTTTAGATACAGTGTAATTGTGGCTTCAAAGAACAATTTGGGTGGTGTTCCTTGTGTTTCTATTTTGTGGAATAGTTTCAAGAGTGTTGGCATTAGGTCTTCTTTAAAGGTCCGATAGAATTCTGCACTAAACACATCTGGTCCTGGGCTTTTTTTGGTTGGGAGACTTTTAATGACTGCTTCTATTTCTTTAGGAGTTATGGGACTGTTTAGATGGTTTATCTGATCCCGATTTAACTTTGGTACTTGATATTGTCGAAAAAAATTGCCCTCTTCATCCAGACTTTCCAGTTTTGTGGAGTATAGCCTTTTGTAGTAGGACCTGATAATTTTTTGAATTTCCTCAGATTCTGCTGTTATGTCTCCCCTTTCGTTTCTGAATTTGTTAATTTGGATACACACTCTGTGCCCTCTGGTTAGTCTGGCTAAGGGTTTATCTACCTTGTTGATTTTCTCAAAGAACCAGTCCTGGTTTTGTGGATTCTTTGTATAGTTCTTTCTGTTTCAATCTACTTGGTTGATTTCAGTCCTGAGTTTGATTATTTCCTGATGTCTACTCCTCTTGGGTGTATTTGCTTCTTTTTGTTCTAGAGCTTTCAGATGTGTTGTCAAACTGTTCGTGTATGCTCTCTCCAGTTTCTTTTTGGAAGCACTCAGAGCTGTGAGTTTTCCTCTTAGCACTGCTTTCCTTGTATCCCATAAATTTGGGAATGTTGTGCTTTCGTTTTCATTCAATTCTAAAATGTCTTCAATTTCTTTCTTTATTTCTTCCTTGACCAAGTTATCATTGAGCAAAGTGTTGTTCACCTTCCATGTATACGTGGGCTTTCTGTCGTTTTTATTGTTATTGAAGACCAGTCTTAGTCCATGGTGCTCTGATAGAATGCATGAGATTATTTCCATCTTCTTGTATCTGTTGAGGCCTGTTTTGTGACCAATTATATGGTCAATTTTGGAGAAGGTACCATGAGGTGCTGAGAGGAAAGTATATTCTTTTGTTTTAGGATGAAATGTTCCATAGATATCTGTTAAATCCATTTGGTTCATGACTTCTGTTAGTTTCTCTTAGTCTCTGTTTAGTTTCTGTTTCCATAATCAATCCATTGATGAGAGTGGGGTGTTGAAGTCTCCCACTATTATTATGTGTGGTGCAATGTGTGCTTTGAGCTTCAGTAAAGTTTCTTTTATGAATGTGGGTGCCTTTGCATTTGGAGCATAGATGTTCAGAATTCAGAGTTCATCGTGGTAGATTTTTCCTTTGATGAGTATGAAGTATCCTTTCTTATCTTTTTTGATAACTTTTGGTTGAAAGTCAATTTTATTGGATATTAGAATGGCTAGTCCAGCTTGTTTCTTGGGACAATTTGCTTGGAAAACTTTTTTTCCAGCCTTTTACTCTGAGGTAGTGTCTGTCTTTGTCACTGAGGTGCGTTTCCTGTAGGCAGCAAAATGTTTGGTCCTCTTTCCATATCCAGTCTGTTAGTCTATATCCTTTATTGTGGAATTGAGCCCATTGGTATTAGGAGATAATAAGGAATAGTGATCCTTCAATTTTTGTTGTTAGAGGTGGAATTACGTTTGTGTGACTATCTTCTTAAGTGTTTGTTGAAAGAGGATTACTTGCTTTTTCAACTCCTTGTGTTGGAGTTTTTCATCTTTTTTTTTTTTCTGTATGCCTGGATTTGTGGGAAGATACTGTATAAATTTGGTTTTGTCATGGAATATCTTGGTTTCTCCATCTATGGTAATTGAGAGTTTTGGGCTCAGTGTTTAAGAGCACCGATTACTCTTCCAGAAGTCCTGAATTCGATTCCCGGCAATATGGTGGCTCACAAGCATCTGTAAATGGATCTGATGCCCTCTTCTTGTGTGTCTGAAGAGAGCCATAGTGTAGTCACATACATACATACATAAAATAAATAAATCTGAGAGAGAGGGAGAGGGAGAGGGAGACGGAGAGGGAGAGGGAGAGGGACAGGGAAAGGGAGAGGGGGAGGGAGAGGGAGAGGGAGAGGGAAAGGGAGAGGGAGAGGGAGAGTTAGTTTTACTGGATATAGTAGCCTGGGCTGGCATTTGTGTTCTCTTAGGGTTTGTATGGCATCTGCCCAGGATCTTCCAGCTTTATAGTCTCTGGTGAGAAGTCTGGTGTAATTCTGATAGGTCTGCCTTTATATGCTATTTGACCTTTCTCCCTTACTTCTTTTTTTATTCTTTCTTTGTTTTGTGCATATGGTGTTTTGACTATTACGTGATGGGAGGAATTTCTTTTCTAGTCCAATCTATTTGGAGTTCTTTGGGCTTCTTATATGTTCATGGGCATCTCTTTCTTTGGGTTAGGGAAGTTTTCTTCTATAATTTTGTTGAAGATGTTTACTGGCCCTTCATTCTCTTCTATAACTATTATCCTTAGGTTTGGTCTTCTCATTGTGTCCTGTATTTCCTGGATGTTTTGGGTTAGGAAGTTTCTGAATTTCACATTTTCTTTGACTATTATGTCTACATTTTCCATGGTATCTTCTGCCCCTAAGATTCTCTCTTCTACTTTTTGTATTCTGTTGGTGATGTTTGCATCTATGACTCCTGATCTCTTTCCTAGTGTTTCTATCTCCAGGGTTGTCTCTCTTTGTGATTTCTTTATTGTTTCTGTTTCCATTTTTAGATCCTGGATGGTTTTGTTCAAATCCTTCACCTGTTTGTTCATGTTTTCCTATAATTCTTTAAGGGATTTTTGTGTTTCCTCTTTAAGGGCTTCTACTTGTTTACCTGTGTTGTCCTGTATTTCTTTAAGGGAGTTATTTATGTCCTTCTTAAAGTCCTCCATCATCATCATAAAATGTGATTTTAAATCCAAACCTTGCTTTTCCAGTGTGCGGGGGTATCCTGAACTTGCTGTGGTGGGAGAACTGGGTTCTGATGATGCCGAGTAGCCTTGGTTTCTATTGCTTAGGTTCTTGTGCTTGCCTCTCACCATCTGGTTATTTCTGGTGTTAGTTGGTCTTGCTGTCTCCAACGGGATCTTGTCCCTCTTGTGGACCTGTTAGTCTGTGAGTGAGAGCACTCCTGGGAGACCAGCTCTCTCTGGGCAGAATTTGGCTATGGAGGGATATGGGCCAGCTTAGTTCTGTGTACAGATGGAGACTAGAAGGATACTGTCCCAGGCTGTTCCATGGTTCCTGTGTGGTCCTGGTGGGTCCCTCTTTGAACAGTTAGTGGAGAGAAAGTGGTAGACTCATCTGTGGGCTGTGGGCTTAGGAGTGAGAGCACTCCTGGGAGACGAGGTCTCTCAGGACAGGACTTGGGTATGGAGGGCTGTGGAATAGCCTTAGCTCTGGGTGCAGATGGAGACCAGAAGGGCCATCAGGACCTTCTAAAACTAAACACGGAAAGGAAAGAAAAGGAAATGTTAACAGGTATACAGTGGTATTTTTTTCCAACCATGTGGAACAGTTTTCTTACTTGAAAGAAAACTGAGGGGAGTGGAGAGATGGCTCAGTGGTTAAGAGCACTGACTGCTCTTCCAGAGGTCCTGAGTTCAAATCCCAGCAACCACATGGTGGCTCACAATCATCTATAATGAGATCTGATGCCCTCTTGTGGTATGTCTTGAGACAGACATAGTGTACTTATATAATAAATAAATAAATAAATAAATAAATAAATAAATAAATAAATAAATAAATCTTTCAAAAAAGAAAGAAAACTGAAACAGCTGAAGATAATAATAGTTAGCCATTTCCAGATTGTTTGTGTTTTCTCTTATTTATAGTTGCTAGATTAAAAAAAAATCTAATTATTTGTGTGTGAATGCATGTCTTGCCTTTGTGTATGTGTGTGTACCTTGTGCATGCAATACCTGCAGAAGCCAGGAGAGGTCTCCTGGACCTAGAGTTACAGATGATTGGGAGCTACAAAGCGGGTGCTGGGAGTTAAGCCTGTGTCCTCTGGCAAAGCAGCCAGTGTTTCTAACCCCTGAGCCATCTCTCCAGCCTTTGTTTCTAGATTTTATAAGATACATAACATCATATAGGTCTATATGCCATGAAAGTCGAAGAGAAAATGTCCAGGGGAATAACGGAAGCTAACAGAAGAGAAGGTTGAGGAAGGGGAGTGTGAAGGGGAAGGAAGGAGATATGCTTGACAGACAATGCATACCCATAGAATGTCTCCTCGTGAAGCACAGTACTGTGTGTAATGAATGCACAATGAAACATAAAATTTGATTTCCTGAAATAAAAGAAACACCAAGACTTTTGTACTTACTGAGTCAGAAATGCTCATGCAAGATGTAAGGTTCATCACAGAAGTCTCCCAAAGTGTGCAAAAAGAAAATACATTCAAGGACTGGAGAGATGACCTAATGGTTAAGAGCACTGACTGCTCTTCCAGAGGTCCTGAGTTCAAATCCCAGCAACTACATGGTGGCTCACAACCATCTGTAAAGAGATCCGATGCCCTCTTCTGGTGTGTCTGAAGACAGCTACAGTGTACTTATATATAATAAATAAATATTTAAAAAAAAAAGAAAATATATTCAAGTGGCTGAACACCAGGCATTTTGAAAGCCTCCTGTCATGTTAATGAGCAGATTGCTTGTAAGAACTAGGAAATATGTGGTTATAAAATAAAATAAGTTAATCTTGGAAATTCATCAGATGATAGTTTTTCTCATGGACTAGAGGAAGAGTATTATAAGCATAAACCCCTCTTCCTGGGTCAAAGCCTCTTTTCATGCAGTGAAC
Organism: Rattus norvegicus; assembly: GCF_021556685.1. NCBI lineage: Eukaryota > Metazoa > Chordata > Mammalia > Rodentia > Muridae > Rattus > Rattus norvegicus. The sequence continues at coordinate 20,478,409 of NC_141548.1, read as the reverse complement.
ATGAACTCATTAGTCAGACACTAATGAGTAGGTACTCACTTTAACCATTGTTCTAAAGAATAAGCCATGGGCTTAGGTTGCAGAGTTCTTCCGTAGATAAACCCTAAAGCAGTGCTCTTTTCTCACCGTATGGGCAGAGAAGTAAGGAAGAGAATGTAGAGCTCATGAGGACTGAGGGATGGGTGCTTGGAAACCGATGTCTTCACGCTGGAAATGCAATTGCTACCCAACTTCTCTTCTTGGGGGCAAGCCGAAAACACAGTCTTAAGCTGCCAACAGTATTGAATTGTTGAGGCTTAAAACATTCATCTTCTTACATAGTGAATATTTGCACGTAGACCTTGGAAACACACCTGCTCATGCATATACACACATGTGAATGTACACACACACACCTGAAAGAGTTGATGGTAGAGGTAAGATTCATCATGAACTAATTTCTCCCAAGGAATTCAAGGAGCAAACACCTTCCCAGCCTCCAGAAGACTTTTTCTTTTCTTTTTTCTTTTTTCTTTTTTTCTTTTTTTTTTTTTTTTGATTTATTTATTACATAGAAGTTCACTGTAGCTGTCTTCAGACACACCAGAAGAGGGAATCAGATCTCATTACAGATGGTTTTGAGCCACCATGTGGTTGCTGGGATTTGAACTCAGAACCTCTGGTAGAACAGTCAGTGCTCTTAACCACTGAGCCATCTCTCCAGCCCCCAGAAGACTTTTTCAAAGGCTCTAACCTACTTTCTTTTATGTAATGAGTATAGCGTTTATAAGCACCGAGTATTACATGCTTGGAAAACCTAATGCCCTTGTTCACTAGTGCTGGCAGAGGATACAAGACCTTGTCTTTTCTTTCTTTTTTTATTTATTCACTTTGCATCCCAATCACTGTCTTCCCTCCCAGTCTCCCCTTCCCCCATCCCCTTCTCTAAGAGAGTGGAGCTCCCCCTGGGTATTGCCCTACCCTGGCACAGCAAGTCTCTGCAAGGCTAGGTGCATTCTCTCCCACTGAGGCCAGACAAGACAGCCGCATTAGAGGAACGGGTTCCACAGACAGGTAATAGCTCCTGCCCCAGTTGTTGGGGAATCTACATAAAGACCAAGCTGCCCATCTGCTATATTATTGGGGGTGGGAGGGTAGGTCCAGCCCATGGCTTTGGCTACACCTTGTCTTTCCAAAGGCTCCAACACACCTCACACACCAAATCCGCAGTATGTAAGCACTAAAGAATGTGTAAAATAGATGTTCGAGCTGTGTGCTTAGAAACAGAACATGTTCATGCTGGGAGAAATATTCACAGCATATTAACCTCTCTCAGTACTGCCAAGATTGGTCTTAATTCACTGTGTAGTCCAGGCAGTCTTTGAACTTAAAAAAAAAAGTTTATTTATATGAGTACACTGTCACTGTAGCTGTCATCAGACATAGCAGAAGAGGGCATCAGATCCCATTACAGATGGTTGTGAGCCAACATGTGGTTGCTGGGAATTGAACTCAGGACCTCTGGAAGAGCAGTCCATGCTCTTAACCACTGAGCCATCTCTCCAGCCCCAACTTTCAATTTTGATCCTCCAGTTTCACCACTGTAAGTGAGCTTACAACACTGTACCTCCAGGTCCAGCTCAAATCTTCTTAAAACTGAAACTGCTGAGGGATTGCCATCTTCGAGGTGCTCCCTAGGAAGTCTTCAGTGATAATGAACTTGATCAAAACGGGAAGAGAGGTGGTGTGTGTGTGTGTGTGTGTGTGTGTGTGTGTGTGTGTGTGTGTGTCTTGGTTAGGGTTTCATTGCTGCAAAGAGACACCAGGACCAAGGCAACTATCATAAAAGGAAACATTTAATTGGGGCTGGCTTACAGTTTCAGACGTTCAGTCCATTATCATCATGGAAAGAAACTGGGTAGCACCCAGGCAGACGTGGTGCTGGAGAAGGAGCTGAGGTTCTACATCTTGATCTGAAAGCAACAGAAGACTGTGTACACACTGGCCATAGCTTGACCTCAAAGCCTACCCCCACAGTGACTTCCTCCAACAAGGCTGCATTTCCTACTACTGCTATTCCCTGTGGGTCAAACATTCAAGCACAATAGGGGGGCATCCCTATTCCAACAACCACAGTGTGGCTGCTCAAACTTTTAACTCCAGCATTTTAAAGCCTGATGTAAGGGAATTACAATAAGTTCAAGTCTGGTCTAGTCTACACAGTGAGTTTCAGGCCATTCTAAATACAGAGTGAGATCTTGTCTCAAAAAAAACAAAAAAACAAAAAAAACAAAAAAACAAAAACAAAAACAAACACAAACATCCAGGGTTGGGTGTAGAGGCACAGGCAGATCTCCCTGAGTTCAAGACCACCCTGGTCTACATTATGAATTCCTGGTAGGCTAGCTTGAGTCCCACATAGTGAGACCCTATCTCAAAAAAATAAATTGGTTGGGGATTTAGCTCAGTGGTAGAGCGCTTGCCTAGGAAGCGCAAGGCCCTGGGTTCGGTCCCCAGCTCCGAAAAAAAAAAAAAAGAACCAAAAAAATAAATAAATAAATAAATTAAGCATAAATTAAGCCAAGTGGTGGTGTTATATGCCTTTAATTCTAACACTCAGGAGACAGGGCCAGGCAGATCTCTGAGTTTGAGGCCAGCCTGGTCTACAGAGAAGTTCCAGGTCAGCCAGGTCTACACAGAGAAACCCTATCTTGAAAAAAAAAAATATATATATATGGTATGATATATAGTGTGGTAGTTTGAATATGCTTGGCCCATAAGAGGTGCTACTATTAGGAGATGTGGCCTTGTTGGAGGAAGTGTGTCACTGTGTAGGTGAGCTTTGAGAGCTCCCAGTGCTCAAGCTCTACCCAGTGTGGAAGAGTTAGTCATGGCTGCCTTTAGATCACGATGTAGAACCCTTAGTTCCTTCTCCAGCATCATGTCTGCCTGGATGTGGCCATGTTTCTTTCCATGATGATAATGGACTGAACCTCTGAAACTGTAAGCCAACCCCAATAAAATGTTCGTTATGAGAGTCGCCTTGGTCCTGGTGTCTGTTCACAGCAATGAAATCCTAAGACAGACAGACAGACAGACAGACAGACAGACAGACAGACAAAAACAAAAAGACCAAACAGGTGGAGAGACAGTTCAGTGATCACAAGCGCTTCCTCCTCTTACAGAGGATCCAAGTTTCGTTCCCAGTACCCACACCATGTGACTCACAACCACCTGAAACTCCAATTCCAGGGAATCCAGCTGCCTCTCCTGGCACCTGTATAGTGGCACATACATTCACATAAGCATACATACATACATACATACATATAAATTAAAAATAAGTCATCTTAAAATATTTTATGTGTATTAGTATTTTGCGTGCATAAATATCTGTCCACCACATTCAGAGAGCAGAAAGGACATAGAATTCCCAGGAAACTGGGTATGATCTGTTTTTCACCATCCATCAGGTGCTGAGAACTGAGCCTGGGTCTTCTGCAAGAGCAAGAACTCTTAACCACTGAGCCAGTCCTCCAAACATTATCTTAAAAACAAACACTGAACTTCGTAGTGCAAGGCTTTTATCCTGGCACTCCAAAGACACAAGCAGGCAGATCTCTGTTCGTTTGAGATCTGCAAAGGCTGCCTAACAAACAAGCAAGCAAAAAAACTAAAATAAAGGGGTTGGGGATTTAGCTCAGTGGTAGAGCGCTTGCCTAGGAAGTGCAAGGCCCTGGGTTCGGTCCCCAGCTCCGAAAAAAAGAAAAAAGAAAAAAACTAAAATAAAAATCAAACAAACAAAAAGGAGGAGGAGGAGCTAACTTGAAAGCTGCCATAGCCCATGAATCGGGGAAGATTCATAACCTTTCTGGGCCTCGCTTACCCCACCTCTGACATCCGCATATTCTCTGTGCATGGAGGATGGTTGTGTTGGAGCTGTGCTTTGTGTACCTGCCTCCAAAGGCATTTGGGTTCCACGGGAGTGCTTCCTTTTCAGTTTAAGGCAAGGACTTTTTAGCCTCCTGCCCCAAGGAGCTCACCCAACCTAGATATCCTGGAAAATCTGGGTTTCCCAGCCCAGGCTCTTTCCTTTAATCCACACCAGGAAAGTGGCTAAGAGACTGCCCTAGAGATAACCTCCATGGCAGAAGGGATGCATTAGCACAAACAAGGCATTTGTATACCTGTGGATGACTTGTTCTCCCTACAGACTGACAGAAGGAAGGAGGCATACACACACACACACACACACACACACACACACACACACACACACACAGAGAGAGAGAGAGAGAGAGAGAGAGACAGACAGACAGACAGACAGACAGACATAAACACAAACACACGGAGACAGAGGGGGAGGGGGAGGAGGAGAGGGAGAAGGAGAAACTTGTCCAAGGTAACACAGCTGGTACCTGGTAAGCCTCCTGGGTGTTCCTCTAGAATCTTGTCAGAAAAGGGCTTGGGTCCCTGGCTTGCTTTCCTGAGTCCATCGGTCCAGTCAGAACGCACAGGTAACCTCCTCTAGGAAATCCCTGGTCCTAGAGTCAAGCCTGGTAGTCCACACCAGTCCTAGATAGCACTTGGGGGGTAGAGGCAGAAAGATGAGTAGTTCAAGATCTCAGCTACACAGGAAGTTCAAGTACAGCCTGGTCCACACAAGACCTTGTCTCAAATAAAAGAAAACAAGGAAGCCAACGGCAGAGTTCCTGAGGCATAAGCAGTGTTTGTTTTCCAGGAGCCCTGGGCAGCAGCACCTGGAGTTTGGGAGAAAGGACTTGAGGACTTGGGAGTCAGAAGAGACACAGTGCTACAAATCTGAATCGTCCTCTCCTGGCCAGATTCACAGCGGAAATCCTAACACTCAAGGTGACAGAAAGGAGGGTACTCTGGAGGCAATTAGGCCATGACAATGGAGCTCTCATGAGTGCGATTTCTGCCCATTTTGTTTGTTTTAGACAAGGTTTCCCTATGTAGCCGAGGGTAGTCAGACCTCTCCACCTCCCTGCCTCAGCCTCCTGGGTGTGGAGATTACGGTGTGTTCCACCACACTGGACCCTAAAGACCTGGTCCTCCCTTTCCATGTTTACACAGAGACCACGAGGCGCTGCCTTTGAGGACACAGCACTCTGCCTATGTCTTGATCTGGACTTTCTCTACCCTCCAGCACTGTGAGAAACAAAAGGCTACTACTGTTTGTGAACAACAGTGTTTACAGGTTTATACAGCAGCCTGAAAGACACCCCTAAACACACACACGTAATGGAGAGCCATGACAAGTCTGAACAGAGGTGGGATAAGAAGATTCCTTTGGTGCTTGCCTGCTTTTTTTCCTTCCTTCCTTCCTTCCTTCCTTCCTTCCTTCCTTCCTTCCTTCCCTCCCTCCCTCCCTTCCTTCCCTCCTTCCTTCCTTTTTTAAAAACTAAGCATATAGGGGTTGGGGATTTAGCTCAGTGGTAGAGCGCTTGCCTAGCAAGCACAAGGCCCTGGGTTCGGTCCCCAGCTCTGAGAAAAAGAAAAGAAAAAAAAAGAAAGAAAGAAAAAGAAAAGAAGAAAAGAAAAAAAAACTAAGCATATAGAGGTGGGAATGGGGCTAAATTGGTAGAGTCTCGTCAGGAATGCACAGGAGTCTGGATTCAATTCCCAGAAATAAAAAAAAACAAAAAACAAAAAAACTAGGCATGATTGAACATGCTTGCAATCTTACCACACGGGAGGTAAAGGCAGGAGGATGAGGAATTTGAAATCATCATCACCTGTATAACAGAGCTCAAGGCAGTTCAGGCCACAGGACACATTGGAGCAAAAGGGAGAGAGGGAGGGAGGGAGGATGGGAGGGAGGGAGGGAAATAAAAAATAAGAGGAGCAGCAAAATGGCTCAGTGGCTAAGGAACCCACCAACAAGCCTTTCAATCTCAGGGACATGCCTTTAATCCCAGCACTCAGGAAGCAGGAACAGAAAAATCTGAATTTGAAGCATCCTAGTCTACATAGTATGGTGGTGCCTTAAGAGGGGGAGAAGGAAGGAGGAGAGTAGATGGCGCCAGATGCTGGGTGGAGTGTAGACAGGACCATTGGGTGAGGTTACAGCCTGGTGGATCTCGAGGAGGGTGCAGGCCAACCTTCTCCAGGACAGTGCTCCAGTAAGGAGGCAGGGTGCCAACCACCTTTCACCCTTTCTCTGGCCCTGTTTCCCCACAGATCTCGTCCCTGCTCCACTCCTGGGGTGGACAGCTTGGCTGATAAAGTCCAGGGAGAGGCCACTTTACTTCCTGGCCCAATGGGGGGAAAGAAAGAAAGAAAGAAAGAAAGAAAGAAAGAAAGAAAGAAAGAAAGAAAGAAAGAAAGAAAGGAAAGGAAAGGAAAGGAAAGGAAAGGAAAGGAAAGAACATGACTGTGCCTAGGTATGGTGAAGGGGAAAGTTTACTGTAGATAAAGGGAGAACACAGCCAGAGGTAGGAACATCTGGGAGAGTCCAGAACGAACAGGACCTTGAGCCCTGTGAAAAGAGAGAAGGGAGAGGGGAGGGAGGAGAGGGGGAGGGGGGAGAGGAAGGGAGAGGTGGAGGGCGAAGAGGGAAGAGGGGAGAGGAGAAAGAGGAGAGCCATATAAAATAGTAAAAGATGGATCAGAAGGGGATCGGTAATCAAAACGTCTGTAACATATAGGGAAGGGCGGCTGGGAAAAGGACAGCCACACCCTGTAGCTGGGAACTTGGCAGCCAGGTTTGCTTTGTTATGTTAATGAACACCTCCGCTATTTTTTCCCCCCCTGCGGATTTGAGACCTCACACTGGGCTGCTGCAACTCCCTAGGAGTTCGAGCTGATTTCTTCATTGGGTGGCTTGAAGGGCTGAATGGTAAGAATCAGGGCGTTTGACCCCAGAACAGCTGCACAAGGGTTAGATCCGGGCCCTTGCTTGCGCTCAGAGCAGGCCTTGAGCTGGGAAGAATCCTAGAAAGGCTACTCCCTGCTGACTCAGACCGACCACACCGCTCTTATCAGGGCAGCGACAAGGTCCTGATCTGGAAATTCTAGGCCTTTCTTTGCCAGGAAGTGAACTATGGGCTTCGTTTTACTTTACTTTAAGGAATGGGGCTGACTCACAGGAATGCAGGGCTGAGACACGTGGGGTAGTGGCGACTTGTGATCATCCAGCACCAATAGGCCGCTGACAGGAGGCCCTGGGAGCGTGTCCAGCCTCCACACCCACAGCCTGACAGCAGGTCCCAGAATTCTGCCTCCTAGTTTAGACGGGAGGGGAACCCTGGAGAGTTCTTTAAATTTTAAACAGAAAAATATCTTCAGGGGCCTATAAGAGCTCAGTGGGTAGAAGAAGTGCTTAGTGCCAAGCATGATGATTTGAGTTAGACCCAGGGACCCACAGGGTGGAAGAAGAGAACTGATTCTACAGAGTGTGTGTGCGTGGGCACACACACACACGCGCGCACACACACGCACACGCACACACGCGCGCGCGCGCGCATACACACACCACATGCTATAATTTTTAAAGTTAAAAACGAGGCATTTTCATAACTGTTTCTTTCTCCCCTCTGAGTGTTGGCTGCTGGCCAAGTTCTTCATTTTTGCTGTTTCCTTTAATGACCATGACCTCGTGACAACCTCCACTGGAGGTCCAGTGTCACTATTGTCTGGAGATAACTAGACACTAGAGATAATAGTTTCTAGAGGAAACTGAGGCTTAGAGAAAGCAAATGGCTCAGATTCATCCAGTAGATTTAGGACTTCCAGTCCAAATTAAAACGCATAGGCGGCTCCCTTGAATAGCTAAGCCAGACTGATGTCAGGGCAGGGTGGGCTGGGATTGTGGAATTCTGTAAACTGCTCTAGAGCCTTCCAGAGGAAAATTACTGTCCCACCCACCCCAAGCATTGCTCCAAGCCAGGGTTGGCTCCCTCCCAGCTAAGGTTCTTCCCTTGAGCGTTGAGTGTTGAGTGAGGTAGTCAGGGTTGAGAACACCAGACAAGGTGTTCTGTGTCTGCCAGGTGAGCAACATGAGTTCATAGCTGGACGGTCACGTCTGACTGTCAGCTCCTACCCAGGATCTGAAGGGGAAGAGGGTGTGGTGCCTAAAGATGAGATAAAAGACCAGGAAATTCCTAGTCCTGTGGGAGAGACCAGGCCCTGTTAGTCAAGACTGAGAAACAATTCCAAAAAAGGGAAGGTTCTTACTCATCCCACTAAGCACTGTCACCAGGACTCTGCCCTGTGCCCTATAAGGCAGCCGAGCTGTCTGCTGGACGCCCCAGGTCCTAGTGTAAAGGGAATCTGGCTGAGAATTCTCTGAAAAAGCACGCATGCACACAAAAGGATTCTGATTGGCTCGAATCGAATTCCAACCTCAAACCAACCACGGGGGATTGCGGAAGTGGTTTTTCTTTTCATCACCTTTGAAACAAAAATTAAATAAAAATTACTAATTTCATATACGTGTAACTGTATTTACATCACCCCCTCTCTTTCCTCTCTACAATCCCCCATGTTGTTCCCCCTCAAATTCCTGGTCTCTTCTAGTTATCATTGTTTTATATATATATATGTGTATATATTTTTATATTATATATGTATATACAGGTATGACTATGTGTGACTATATACACATACATACATAGGAGCAAACATTTGAATGCAACTTATTCAGGCCATTCAGTGTGTATAGTGTGTGTGTGTGTGTGTGTGTGTGTGTGTGTGTGTGTGTGTGTATTTCTAGAGGTAAAATCACTTGGTATTGCATAGCCAATTAGGGGCCTCATCTCTGGGGAAGATTAGTTTTCTCTGTCTCCATAGTCATTAACTGCCCACGGCACTTCAGGCCAGGAGCTCAAAACAGGGTAGGAACCTGAGGACACGAACTAGATAGAGAGGTGTCTCACTGGCTTGCTCCTCAGGGATCAGTTTTGCCTTCTTATAGAACCCAGGACTTAGCAGGGTGCCGCTGTACATGTCTTTAGTCCCAGCACTCTGGAGGCAAAGGCAGGTGGAGCTCTGAGTTCAAGGCCAGTCTGGTCTGCAGAATAAGTTCCAGGATAGACAGAGCTAGGTGGAGAGACTCTGTCTCAAACGACAACCCCCAACCCAGCGACCAAGGCGTGGCCCCGCCCACAGTGGGCTGGGCCCTCCCTCATCAATATGGAGGGATTTTCTCAATTGAGGGTCCCGCCTTTCAGATGACAAAACCAGCCAGCACGTTTGGGTCGTTTGTTTTGGCTTTGTTGTTGTTTAGAATTCCATATATGAATTTTGAGTTATGTCACTGCCCCCTCCAACTCCTCCTGGTGACCCCGCCCCCCCCACTGACTCCTCCACTGACACCTCCCAACTCCTCAAATTCATGGGGGGGGGGGGGCGGGCGGGGGTGTGTTTCTAATTGGCCAAGCCAGTCTCCTTGCCAGTCTTTTGTTCTGGATCTCATTGTGAGGTGGAGCGAGCCACCAAGCTGCTTGTACTAATTGAGGGTAGAAGAGGCAAAGGTAGAAGAAGCCCTGCTCGCTTGGGACCTACCTCATGCCCGTGCCGCCTTTCCATAGCCAGGCTTTTGCTGGGCCGTTCCACCTAAATGGTTTAGAACCACCAGTCCGAGACTTAACTTAGGGCCTGGATTTTTAACCTCAGCGCTGTTGGCACCAGCTAGATAGCCCTTGTCATGAGGGAAATGATTGATGCAGTATGTGTTTGGCAGCTGGGCTGGTAATTTGGAGGACTGTCTCCTCTCTTCCATGGTGACAATGTCTCTGGAGACGAGTCACCCATTTGTTGTAGTTCAGGCTCTCCCAGAAACAGATTTCGATGAATCTTACAGAAGGCGTGAGAGGTGGAGAAGCAAGGTGAGGCCACCAGTGTGGTTAAGTAGCTAGTCAGACATTAGCAGGCTAGGGGTGTGGTGGCCAAGCATGACTCCCCTCCATAATCAACTTTGGACCTTTGTATAGCAAATGCCTTTCCCTAAGATTTAAAAGAACCAAGCCCGGCCGTGGTGGTGCACACCTTTGATCCCAGCATTTGAGAGGTGGAGGCAGGCCGATCTCTGAGTTTGAGGCCAGTGTGGTCTACAGAGGGGGTTCTAAGGCAGCCAGGGCCACACAGAGGAACCTATCAAAACCAAACCAAAACAAGAATTTAAAAGAACATAGGAGGGGCTGAATCTCACCTTGTAGAGTGTTTGTCTGGCATGCATGAAGCCATGGGTTCCAGTATTACATAAACTGCACATTTTTCTAATCTCTGCACTCAAGGTGTAGAGATGGAGGTTGGGGGTGTGATCAGAAGTTTGAGGTCATGTGGAAGACGCAGCTTTGTAGTCAAAGTGCCAGTCCAGACACCGAAAGACCTAGATTGGGCTCCCCAGCACCTCCTAAACCAGGACAGTGTGACACAGAAATTCAAGGTCTTCCTGTGGGGATCAAACTGCTTCATACAGTGCTAAGCAAGCACTCTACCAAATGGTCTACATCCCCAGGCCTTGCTTTTAAATGTTCCTTAAGAAGGAGACCTTATCCTATTTTGCAGGTGGGAAAACTGAATGAGATTTAGAAACTCTGCACCCGAGCTGGCAGCTTGCTCACCAGAAGTGGATGCAGCTCACAAGCTCTGGTCTCCAGACCTACTGACTCGACGGTCATCCCCCCTCCCAGAGAAAGGAGCCTGCAGGTATCAGAATAGGGGACTCTGAGAATCAGAAAGGTTATCCTGGGGTCTGAAGAGTCAGGGAAAGTGGGGGATATGTCCACAGCAGTTCTGCTGACACAGGTCTGATGTTGGCCTGGCCTTCCTCTGGGTTTGGGTGGGGCTGTTTCAATATGAGAAATAAAATGAGTTGGCCCTGCCAGTTTAACAGGAGGCAAGGAGAGAAAACAATATTGGGGGAGAGCTCCGTGGCAAATCAAAACAGGCCTCGGTCTAGAAGGATTTAGTCTGAGGCTATAAGAAATCAGGAAGGAACGGGGCTGGGGATTTAGCTCAGTGGTAGAGCGCTTACCTAGGAAGCGCAAGGCCCTGGGTTCGGTCCCCAGCTCCGGAAAAAAAAGAACCAAAAAAAAAAAAAAAAAAATCAGGAAGGACAGAACTTGGCTGGTGGCCACATGAGTTGGTAGCACCCTCTGAAGGGACATGGGGGCTGCTTGCAGACTTATCAAGGGACTATACAAAGGAGTCTGCTTAACTCTAATTTCTTGGTTTCCTTGAATGAGGTCACATTGTTATGAAATGAAGTATTCATCCACAAACAAAGCCGGTATCTGAGTCACTGGGATGTTAATAATCGATAGTAACTGATCAGTCCTGTGTTCCAGGGATATGGTAGCACAAAGACAGATGCAGAGGCCAAGAGAGGTCCCTTGCAAGTGACACCCACTGCCACTGTGACCATGGACTGGTGGAGAGAAAGGGAGCCAAAGATTCTATTCAAGAAGGCTCCTCAGGGTGTGGCATAGTGGCATGGCACATGCCTATAATCCCAGCACTGGAGAGACAGAGGCAGGAGAACCAAGAATTCAAGATACTGCTGTCATAGTCTACATAAGATTGATATAAAACAACAACAGAGGGCTGGAGAGATGGCTCAGCGGTTAAGAGCACCGACTGCTGTTCCAGAGGTCCTGAGTTCAATTCCCAGCAACCACATGGTGGCTCACAACCATCTGTAAAGAGATCCAATACCCTCTTCTGGTGTATCTGAAGACAGCGACAGTGTACTTATATATAATAAATGAATAAATCTTTAAAAAAAAACAGAAACAGAACTGAAAGAGCTGGGAGGTAGCCTATGTGAAGGCCTAGGTTCAATTCCCCCGCACCACAGGGTGTGTGGTGATGTATGGCTGCAATACTAGCACTTGGGAAGTAGGAGCAGGAGGATCAGAGGTTCATTTTCATGTGCAGCTATCGAGTTAGTTCAGGGCCAGTCTGAAATACCTAAGACCATACCTCAAAATGAAAACCAACAGAGGCCGTGAGTGGTTCAGTAGTCTAAGGCACTTGCCACAACTGATAACTTGAGTTTGATCCCTCTGAACCCACATGGTAGAAAAAGACAAAAAACAAAACAAAACAAAAAGACTCCCATAAGATGTCCTCTCTCAACTACACACTCACTATGTCACCTGCATGCAGACACACACAAAGACACACAAACAAACGTCTACAACACTTCCCCCAAATCATAGCAAGTTATTTCTTTGATTTACTCCTCACTTAAACACGTGTGTGTATGTGTGTATGTGTGTGTATGTGTGTGTGCAGTGTGTGCATGTGTGTGTGCATGTGTGTGTGTGTGTGTGTGTGTGTGTGTGTGTGTGTGTGCAGGGTAGGGTATTGTTATTGTTTTTGAAACAGAGTCTTGCTGTGCAGTTAAAGCTAGCCAATGCTGGTCTTAAATTCTCAATCCTCTCCCTCTTTTGAGATTAAAGGCAGACAGAGGCCTCTCGTAAGGGCTATGAGTTTTAAGTGTTTTAAATGACAACCCAACAATGAAGTGCCCCTCTCACCAAATCCTGTAGCGGGGAGGTCTGTGGCAACCCCTTGTCCCCCATTCACAGGCGAGGCTGACTTTGACCACAGAGTAAGGGGGATGCTTGTCAACTCTTCCCACTGACAAGCAACGCTATGCTTGTTACAGAGGACTTCTGTCACTGAGACCAACCTTCAACTTGAAATCCAAACTTTACAAATATTAATTTAACTGACTTTTAAAAGTCCTAAGGCCAGTGTGATATACATGCTAGTGAACTTAGCATGTTGGAGGTGGAAACGGGAGGATCAAGAGTTCAAAGCCATCTCGGCTACTTGAAGAGTTTGAGGCTCAGTTGAACTATATGAGACCCTGCGTTTTGGGAGGGGGTTGCACACGAATGAGTGCCCTGTGGTTTAAAATGCTGAAAAGGAAATGCCTCTCACACTCTGTCCCCACCATTACTATCTGCTTATGAATCCTCCCAGAGGTCTTTTATGCAATTATATACATACGCGCAGCCTCCAGCAGCTTTGCTATATTGTTCTGTACTCAACTGTATGGTTGCATGGTCTGGTGACACCCTGTAAACAGCTGAATTTCTCCTCCGAAATGGGTTAAGTGAGTTAAGTTCTGTATAGCAAAGGCCCCACCACATCCACTATGAGGACTTCAATATCGAGAGATAATTAGATCTGACATTATGGAGAAGGAAGATGACAAACAAAAAATAAAATTGAGGATACAGGTTCACTTCCAAGGTGTATAAGAACTCACAGGAAACTAAGTCACCAAGATGAAGTATTAGGTTTTCTCCTAGTGTTATTATTATTTCTCCTATAACCACGGAAAGCTGGAACAGCGAGCAGACTCTAGGAGCCCGCAGCGGTGAGTAGCAAGAGCTCATTACTCTTCCTTGTAAGGCAAGGAAGGGCTATTAACCTCCTAGTATCAACCTCCTTGGATTGACATGTTTGCAGTTAATTGCTTTGTGGAAACGAGTAGAGCAAACACCCCACCCAGGGCAGGGACAGGATATAGATTCTTTAGGCCTGAAATGTCAGGCTCTAGGTCACACATGGTGGGTGCCCCACACCCCAGCAACTCTGCATGCAGGATGAGAGCTGCCCCCCTCGATCTGCAAGTGTTCATCCATCCATCTACCCACCCATTCATCTATTCTCTACATCTTTTTTTTTCTTTTTTTCTCCAGGGCTGGGGACCGAACCCAGGACCTTGCGTTTCCTAGGCAAGTGCTCTACCACTGAGCCAAATCCCCAACCCCCTGTTCTCTGCGTCTTATATGGCAACCCTACACCAGGTACACAGACACAGCCGTGGCTGTGATGGCTCTAGACCTATTGGTGGGTTATGCAGAGCAGGTGGAATTCATCTAATGCCAGACGTCCATCTCTAATGTCTTCAAGGTCTTAGATTTCCATATACTCCCCCACACTGGGGGAACAGGGTGGCTTCGTGGAGGAGATAGCCAAACTGAGCTGAGAGCTACCAGGCTTGGGGTGTGGAGAGAAACGAATTGAATTCTCAGGCAAAGGGAAGAGGAGAAGGACACAGGTCAGTAGGTGCCAGGACCCATTTATCCAGCCCTTTCTTGGCCATCATAGTTATAAAATAAAACATAACAAGTTCTTCTGGACTAATCAACTTTGTCCCATACAGTCAACAGGGTCTTCAAGAGAGTTCTAGGAAGACCTGACTATGGAGGACTAAGGAGATGACAGGGTGAGAAAGATGTCTGTGCCTTGTTTTACAGGCTTTGACAATAAGAAAGGCATCGCAAGCCAAAGCATGCACGCGGCTTCTAGAATCTGGAAGGGCAAAGGAACCGATTCTTTCCCAGAAGTTCCAGCAAGAAATGCATTGGGCCAAGGAGCCTCAGATGGGACAAATAACTTACTGAGATGCAAAATAAGAAACTCGTGGGATTCTTGGCACCAAGTTTTGGTAACTTGTTGCACCGACGAAAGACTACTAATATCCATAGAAAACAGTTCTTGTTCACTACTGCTACTCAGTCGTGTGTGGTATTGGACTTTAAGGCTGTGTTCCTTGACAAACAGAAATTAACGTGTCTGATTTAGCGTTGCCTTGCAGGGTCTAAGAAAAGCACCTGCCTCTCACTGAATCTATAGATAGGTAGCATATTCCTTCTTTTTGTTTTTTGTTTTTTTTTTTCGGAGCTGAGGACCAAACCCAGGGCCTTGCGCTTGCTAGGCAAGTGCTCTACCACTGAGCTAAATCCCCAACCCCTAAATGTAGTTTATTTGTTTTTTGTTTTTTTCGGAACATATTCCTTCTTGACGTGACCATTCCTTCTAGTCTAGTCCCCTGCCTCCTCCTGTGCCTTTGCAAAGTTTCTTTCTTCTAGCTGGCCAGTGCATCAGGTTGGTGAGACTTAGGAGGCAAACCCCGGCGTAGTGCAGCCTTTGGGCCGTAGAGGGCGAGCGCCGCTAAGGAGTTCGCTTCTATAGGGTAGGAAAGGGGCGGAGTCTCGGGGGCGGGGCAGCGTAGCGCGCAGGCGCCAGGCCAGGCAACTTGCGCGCCCGGGGACGGACGAAGACAGTCCAGCTCCTGTTGCGGCTAGTGTAGCAACGCTTTCGAGCCCCCTTCCCACTTGCCTCAGTTCCCCTTCCCCGGGCCCTTAGGGCTTTTCATCTCAGTCCCTGAAGCTCGTTGCCTCCGCTCACTCTCTGCCTCCAGGATGCCGGTGACCGAGAAAGACCTGGCGGAGGACGCGCCGTGGAAGAAGATTCAGCAGAACACGTTCACGCGCTGGTGCAACGAGCACCTCAAGTGTGTGAACAAACGCATCGGGAACCTGCAGACCGACCTGAGCGACGGGCTGCGGCTCATCGCGTTGCTTGAGGTGCTCAGCCAGAAGCGCATGCACCACAAGTACCATCAGCGGCCCACCTTCCGACAGATGAAGCTGGAGAATGTGTCTGTGGCTCTGGAGTTCCTAGACCACGAAAGCATTAAGCTCGTGTCCATTGGTGAGTGTTGTGGCCAGGCCCTAGATTTGCAGTAATCGGGGTATCCGGCAGCGCGCCCCACCGCGCATCGCATCCCGGGCGTGAGGCGAGAGGGAGATGGTTCTGGGATAGCCCTAGGAACATAGGCCTTTTCCGCGGCGCCATCTGTGGGCTGGGACCTGGCGTGATTGCTCGACATGGTGCTCCTGGCGGTGCCGCTGCACTGTTGAGGTCGGTTAAAGCACTAAGACCCTCCAGTCACACCTGGAGATTTGATTTGCAGGAGCCCCTGGAATTGCTGGCGAAATCGTCTGCTGGCCCTAATGGCAAAGCCCTGGACTCAAGTACCAAATCCCTACTTTACGCTCGCCAGGTGCGCCCTGAACAGAGTGACCCGCCCGAGCTGAAAGGGCGTTGGCTCGGAGCCTGGGCGTGGAGACCTGAGAAGCGACTGCTCTCTTGCTTGAGATCTCTCCACCTAGGTGGAGACGAGGACCTCGGACCCTCCCCTCCCCTTCTAAGGCCGGAATGGGTGTGGGTCCTGAGGTTGGAAGGGGCGTCGCAGGGGAATGTTCTCACTTCCCAGCTCTGGCTCAGCGCTGGAGGGTTCCTTTAGGTTGAGATAATTTAGTGGTTGATAATAATTAATGTGTGTAGAAGAGGGCTTGACTAGCGCTGGCAGTGTGGCCCCCTAAATTATCTCAGTATTTAACGTCCAGTGGGCTGAGATGTCCTTAGGCCCATTTTACAGAAGAGGGGACGTTTAGAGGGCTAATTGACTTGCCCAGGGTCACCTGCAAGTGTGGTTCAACTGAGAAGTAATGCCGTGCCCCACCCCCTTTCCCTGGGTCTTCCTGAGAGGGAGTTTTGAGTCTTGCTTCTTTCCTACTGTCTTGGGTGAGAGAATTAAGGTCTGGAGTTGTTCAGGCTTCTAAAGAGAAAACAGGGCCCTTAAGGATGTGTTTTGAGACAGACAAAGGGGTTGTGTATATGTCCGGGCTCACTTGTTTGCCCCCTGAGGCATTTGTGTGTGCACATATCGCATGCATTTATGAAAGATTTTTTGCGTACACAGTGGGCGTGCAGAGCACTGAGTATACAGAGGATGCGTGCACTTCGTGGAAAGGGATTACTTAGGGCTGGGGTTTCTTCCTGAGGAAACAAGGCTATTATAGTGACTCCCGGTGACAGAAAGGAAGGAAGGTGGGTGTGGCTTCTGGGACTTTCTCTAGCAGAAAGGGGTTCCCTCTGGACTGAACCTCCTCCGGGCCTCACCCTGGACTTTCCCCACACCTGTGCTGGCAGGTACATGAGCTTGCTACTTCCTGGGTCAAGGTCGCCACAACTACCAGCAAGCTCTCCCTTCCAGGGGTAGCTTCTCAGTAGAGGAAGCTGCCTCAGATGCGGGTGGGAGGGGTGGGGGATGGGAGGGGCTGTTGGGGGGCTTGTCTCTTGTATTGAGGAGGGAGGACCTCAGAATTCTACAGGAACTCTCCTTTCCTATGAAGAATGATTTTTCAAGGCCTGCTTGGCTGAGCTGCTTGCTTACATCCATTCTTTGTTTTAAATGCTATATGTATTTCATTAACTCAACAAAGAAACTTAAATTAAGCCAGGAGTTGAACATGACAGATTTCCTTTTAAAAAAAGAAACCATAGCACCAGAAAATCAAGGACTTCCTAATTTACTAGCTGGTTACTCACAGGTAGGGGCTCCCAGCCATGCACCAAGCTTGTAGTTCTCATTCTGGCTTTGTCTGGTGGTCCCTCACAGTTTTCTAATTGGTCCTTAGGATTTCCACTCTCAAACCTGCTGAGGCCTGAGCCTCCCACAGTCTACCATCTCAAGGTGATCTTCCATTCATCTGATTGGTGGTGGTGGTGGGGGTCTGTCATCCATGGCCATCTTGCTTACGTAGACCACCACGAGTTGCACTGTTTGATTTGTCCCTTTAAAATATTTCTTGGATCGAATTCCCCAGAGTGGTGTTCTTAGGTTAGAGGGTGTGACCACATACAACTCCTCCCTAGTTGCTTTCCAGAAAGTTCTCTTTAGCAAACAGGTTTCCCAGCCTCCGAGACCTGACCATCTTGCCAGGGGCCCAGACTGCTGAGGGAAGAGATGGAGCCAACAGAGTCTCGCCTAGTTCTAGGGATAGATGTTGTAGGTAATGACCGGCCTAAAAAATGTCATCTGGCCTGGACCTCAGTTCGCTTATTCACTGTTCACTTGTGTTTTCTTGTACCCACTGCGGCCACCCACTGTGTGTTCTGTTGACTGTTCCCATCGAATATCCTGACTAATCCGTGATAGCCATTAATGTCCTTCTGATAATGATCTTCTCTAACAGTCCCCTAGAGAGTCAGGCAGGGGCTGGGTTCTGTCCTAGGCTACTCCACATCGCTTAGAAAGCAGTCACTGTTGTCAATGTTATTGTTGTTAGTATTCAAGTGTTCCTACTTGAAAAGATAGGAAACAGAAATGAACCAATTACTGAAGGTGACGGGGCTAGGAAGCACACTGTGCCCAGAATGCACATTTGCTAAGCTATTTGATTTTTAAACTTCAAGTGGATTTCCTCCTAGCGTCAGAGGTGAATGCAGTACAGCCTCCCTTCCCTTCCCTGCATAGAAGGGTTGATGTAGCTTACACCTTGCAGTTCCAGGGGGTTGAAGTGATAGCTGGATACCCACAGTTTGAACCTTAGCCTCAGATGCAGTAGGTGGGGATCGTGGGGGTCTTTGGTGAGTGGCAAGATTAATCCCCTGGGCTATGAGGATGGCTCCTGGGATTAAATGCTGTAATTGTCAGGAGGTGTTTTGTCTTAGGGTTGAGTCTGTTCCGGAATAGCTGCTGTTTCCATTGGTGGCATTTTATTGAGCGTTCCTGTTCTCTGGGGGCTCATGTTTTACTCTGTAACCAGGGAAGATTATTATGTGAATTCAGAGCCTCATTGTACACCTTGGCTAACGCCCAACAGTTTGCATTGTGAGAACCTTTAGAATCATGTCCGTAAGCCCAGCCACAAGACGTGAGATGGTCAGCAGCTGCCAGAGGACAGTGACATATCTGCCAATAACTTCTGAAAGACAGCGGTGGCTATTTATTTGCTCACATTTGTGGTTTATCAGAAGTAGGTCCCACCCTAGGCGCTATCCCAACATTGAAAGTTTTGTTTAGTTTATGTCTTGGGCAGTTCACAGTGAGGTTCAGCATGCTTAGTTACAGTTGTCTTTTCTTTTTTTTTTTGGTCAGGACTTGGCAGTTTTATTTACTTGTTTTCTCCACAAATCTTTCTGACTTTTGGGAAGCCCAGCTTACTTTGGAAAGAAAAGAAGTCTCCAAGCCCAAAAATGACAATTGAGGCCGCTAGAAATTTGGGTAATATATTATGGTTTGGTCCTCTAGAAAAGGAATTTTTCTTCCCCTGCCTTTTGCAAGATGCAGCTGACCCCGCTGTTACTTTAACTTACCTGTACAGGGTCAGCCTAGGCATTGTTAGTTCGACCCAGCCCCTGGGTGGGTCACCATGCCACTTAGCATCTTCCCCCTACTTTTGTCTCCTCATCACTAATCTGATGTGCAGTTCCGGTTGTGGTTCCTCATGACCTAGCTAGCAAAAGCCAGTGTGTTCTTTTGGACCATACAATCTAAGAGCCACGGAAAATACTTAGGTAGTGAAACCTCAGCTTTGTTAGAGTTGACAAATCCAGGGCCATTTGCAACAAGACAGCAGCCACATTACCTTGAGGTATATTAAGGGCAAGGGGTTGGTTAATTCTCCCTTGCCACAAAGTAACTATTAAAAATTTTCTACTCCTCTGTTGTAGAAATAGTAAATACCAACTTAGAAAGTTGTTACAAAGGTAATTTTACGTACCTTTTGCTTGTAATAAAGCTGGTTACTACCTCTAAACGTGGCTGAAATGGACTGTGGGGTTGGCTCCATAACTAAGAGC
Organism: Rattus norvegicus; assembly: GCF_021556685.1. Classification (NCBI taxonomy): domain Eukaryota; kingdom Metazoa; phylum Chordata; class Mammalia; order Rodentia; family Muridae; genus Rattus; species Rattus norvegicus. Next base: position 20,459,005 of record NC_141548.1, on the reverse strand, counting down.
ACTGACTGTTCTTGCAGAGGACCTGAGTTCAGTTCTCAGCACCCACATGATGACTCACAACCATCTGTAAATCCAGTTTCAGGGAATATTCTGCTCTCTCCTGAACTCCGTAGGCACTAGTCACACATACATGTATGCAGGCAAAACACTCATACCATAAAAAAAAAAAAAAAAAAAGCTCTTTTTTTTTTTTTTTTTTTTTAAGTGGCTGGAATTGTTCAGGATACATATTAAGTGATCTGTGAGTGTTTGTTAACTTGACAGGGTACTGTGAGATTATCTCAAGTTGGGCTGGAAGGGTTTGCACAGGAACTGAAGCTCCAGGCACCGCTCTGGGAGGCCAGCTCAGCCGGCTCATGTTGATCCTGCTTGCTAAAATAGAGTAGGGAGCTGCCTAGAGAGTGTCTTGCTCCTTGGAAGGGGATGACCCTGCTATGTTCTGGCTGGCCCCAGGACCCATTCACACCAGCTTTGTTTCTGAGCTGGACAGGAGCTCCAGGCGCCCTGTCATTCCAACCTCCCACCCCGTTCAGGAATCTCTGGGCCAAATCACTTCCAGATGGTGGCTGGGCCTCTCTCTGCTGAGCTCAAGCAATGGTGGGGCCAGCATTGCTAGGGAGCTGCTTGCCTGCGTTCTCGGAGGGTCTGTGGGAAGGATGGCCTGTATTTGGAGCCAAGTATGTCTTTAGACACTCCATGACCCACAGGTACAGGCTCTGCCCTGTGAGCAGGCATCATGAAGGGGGATGCTGAGCGCAGCTGCCTTGCAGTTTGGGGAAGTAGGTGTTCAAAACCAAGCTCTTAGTCCCTGGGCAGGAATTCTAGGCATCTTACTTTCGGTATACGTAGAATCGGCATGTCCCAGGCCTGCTGATCCAGGCATGGACTAGAGTCAGAGCTAGACTGCTTGGATCATGATGCTTTCACTCTGCCCTGTGACAGCTCTAGTGTGTTGCTTTAATTTTTCTAAGCCTTGACTCCTGTCTGTAAAATGAAGGAGAATAATAAGGAGTCCCTATAGAATAGTAGCAGAGCGTGATGTATTTGATTAGGCTGGAGCTCAGTTGGGAGAATTCTTGCCTAAGGTGCGCAGAGTCTGGAATTTTTGAACTCCAGAACTGAGTGGACATGTCATGGTGGCACGCACCTGTAATTCCAGGACTTGGGAAGTAGAGGCAAGATGGTCAGAGATTTGAGGTCATCTTCAGCCACATGACAGATCTGAACTTACTCTGGGCTACATGTCCATGCCCTGCCGTACACACACACACACACACACACACACGCACACACACATACACACACATCACTCAGTAACACAATGAGGTTGAGAATGTTCATTAATAATTATTTTTTGTTTGTTAAGAGTCTCATGTAGCCTAGGCTAGCCTTGGGATTGCAGATAGGCTCGCCCCTTCTTTCCAATTTGTAATCTATACAGGGCCTTTTGTATGCTAGACAAGTGCTCTACCCCCATGCTATATCTTTAGTGTCTTGGCTTTTCTTTATCTACCCCAGTCCCTATTTTATTATGTTATGTTTAACTTTACTTTTAGTATTCTAAGAAGCTGGATCTGAGTTACAACCCTGTCTTAAGCCTGATGGAATGAGCCATTTCAACCAAAAAGGGTACCATTCCTACTTTAATAATAATTACAGTTGTCATGCATTTCTACTAGAAATCAGCTTTTACATTATCCTTGTAACTAGTTACTGACTGAATGTGCCAATGAGCGGTGAGTAGCCTTTGCCCAGGAACCTTCTAGCATTTGCCTCCAGTGCTTTTCTGTGGTAAATGATAATTGTTATGTCTCTTCTACAGACTGTTACAAAGTAACTGGATAAGACTTTTGCTTTGCCTATTGTCTAGTGGCAAAACTACCACAGAATCTTCAACTCCATTCTTCCTCTTTCAGCCAGACCTCATACTCCAGAATGTCCTTTGCCAGATTCTTCTGTACTCTAAGCAAGAACATAGCTCGGCCCTTGACCTAGTCAGTCTTGGTGAAGAAGCTGCACTGTACTCAGGGACTCACAGTGGCTGGCCGCTTCTCCTCCCCCACGCTCAGAACCTGGTTTCTCTCAGTAGTTCAGGTAGAAACCTTGGCAGGGACAGCAGTATGGTTCTGTTTACTTGTCTATTCCTGGAACCAGCTCTGCCTCCATCCAGCCTTTGCTGTGCTCAATGTTGAGCTGTGCTCCCTTAGCCTCTACTGTAACATCCGTGTCTTCATGCCTTCTGTCTGCTAAGCATTGGTCTCTGCAATTTTTATCTCCTCCAATCCTCATTGCGAACCCTGTAATAATACTTTATTTTTGAGACAGTGTTCTCGCTTTACAGTGCAGACTGTTCTCAAAACTTGTGATCCTCCTGTCTCCAGCTTGCATCTCTGCATTTTGTGGGTGAGAAAACCAGGGCTGAACTCCCACCTCTTTATAAGTCAGGTATGATGTAGGCTGTGCCTGTCTGTGATTTATGTCTGACCAGAAGCCACTTTTCCCCCCCAGCATACATGGCTATGAATGTGGCCCAGTGCAAAAACTGTAAACCGACTTAAAGCATGTTGTACGAATTGTTTTCCTTTCTTCTGTTGTTTCATTTGGGGCGTGGGGACGTAATTCAATTCTACAGTTTTGTAGGATGGACTTTGTGGTTGACATAACTTCATCCTGTCGCAATGTCAAATGGTTAGCGACCTGTGAGAATGAAGTACTTTCACATCAGTCATACCATACACAGCCAAGTAAAATAGGTCTGTTATTGTAGAAAGAGGTTATAGGAGAGACTTTCTCCTTGATTGGGTGTCGGTGGTGTTTGCTTTATTTTATTTTTTGTTTTGTTTTGTTTTGCTTCAGACTTGTTTGTGCTTGATTAATGCAACACTAACGTTTTCCGCTATAAGCTGGCTTTGATGACACAAACGTCAGCTCCTCAGGAGGAGGCTGAGTCAAGACAGGTTCAAGGCCAGCTTGTGTAATTTAGTGGGATCCTGTCTCAAAATGAAGTGGGAAACAGGCAGGGTTGGTGGGGTATTGCTGAGGGGATAGATCAATGCTGGAATTCTAGAGTGTGCGAGGCCCTAGGTTCGATTTCTAGTATTGGAGGTGGGGAGAGAGAAATCTCCTCACCCACCCTCAGTCCCATTCGCCTTATCTGTCCCAACCAACACCAGGGAGCATTGACAGTGCGGACAGGGTGCTTTCCACAGTTTCTTTAGCTATTTCTGTGAGCCCTTTGCCTATGGTTCCCAGTGGAAACAGCCAAAACCGTTTGCTTTGAGGCAGCTGTTTGGGGCCTTGTGTTGTAAGTAAGGCCTGGAAGCCAGAGGTGAGGAAGGAGGCTCCCTAGGAGTTCCTTGCGGCTTCTGTCCTGCATCCTGAGAACTCACAGTGCCTGCCCCAAAGCAAGTGCGGACTGAGGTGGGGGATGTGTCAAGAGCTGGCTGTGTCAGCAGAGCATTGGTGGACATTGGCCCAGCCGTCCCCTGTAAGAAATGACCTCACCTACATCCTTTTCTTCCGCTACCTTTAAACATTAACCAGGGGGAAGGTGTTTTCTGGGGGAGGGCAGTGTTCCTCTCTGCGCAGGCCTGGCAGTGGTCTTTTATTTGTTTGGCCCTGGTGTATCTTGCCTGCAGTTCCACCAAGTGGCTTTCTGTTCATTGTTCGGCTGGCCTCAGGCAGGCCACCAGCAGGAAGGAAGCTGTGTGCTTGAAGCTCAGCTTGTGTTGCCCGTGGCCTTCTCCACCCCCAGAGAAGCTGGTCTGAAGGCCCATTCAGGGCCCAGCCTCCTGAGTAGTTCAAGGCTGGCTTGTTGAAAGGCCTGGGTTTTACACCGCACTCCTGTTCTCTGTCTCTGAAGGCCCTTTATGCTGGCATGAATTCCCTTTCTCATGGAGATTTGAAGCTCTTTTGACTAAATGGGCCTGGTCACCTTACTGAGTATTTTCATAAGGATTTCGCCGTGCCAGCCAGCTTTTCTGGAATTTCCTCTCTGATAGAAAGGCAACCAGTGAGGTTGGAATTATTTGGAACTTTGCTTGGAATGTTGGCACCCTCACTATATAGGGAACCGGGTGGGGATTTGTGGCAGGGGCTATGTAAATTCACTATGACACATAAATTGAGATTTTTTTAAGATGGAAAAAAGAAAAAAAAAAAAAACACAAACCAAACCGCAAGCAGTTGGCTTTCCTTCCACAAAGAAGAAATGGTGTTTGTTTCCACCTTGTGCTGAGTGTGATTGAGGGACAGTCAGGCTTCCCTTGCAGGTGGAGGTAGGAAAAGTTAGAAATGGCTCAAGTTGTGTTCCTCTGCCCTCTGCAAGCCATCCCTTAGGGAAACAGTTTGCTTTTTATCACGTCGGTAGCACAATGCTTATGGGAATCATTCCAAGTTCCTTGCATGTTCCTGGAGGGACTTAACAGATTCAAAGGAATCAAGAATGATTTGACACCCCACTCTCTGAAGAGCATTCTCTCAGGTCTAAGAATAAGTGGAAGAGTTATCATGTTATCATTGGTCATAAGGCAGCTAGAAATGGGGACGGACATTGTTCCTTGGGGGACCTTAGGGACCAAAACTCTAAAGTTTTTCTTTCTTTTTTTCTTTCTTTCTTTCTTTCTTTCTTTTTTTTTTTTTTGAGGCTGGGTATCCCAGGCTGGCCTTGAACTTCTGATGGACCAGCATACCCTGTTTTCATGCAGGTCTCTGTGACTTGGTTGTTCCCTTAACCAAGCAGAGCTCTGGCTTCTGTTCACAAAATCCCCTCAGAAAGAGGGCAGAACATAGTAGAGAGATTAGGAATACTTCAGGTCATCTAGAAGTAGGACCCAGAAGTGTCCCAAATACAGGAGCTGGGTAGAGCCTGGCTTAGAAGCATGTGTGGGTGGCTTGTCATGGTCCTCGCAGCAGCTGGAGGAGGGTAACTGGCACTTGGGGATGGGATGCCTCTGGGACGGATGGAGGGGGTGGGAGGGTGGGGGATTGTTACTAGAAGGGTCTAGCATTCTACTTTCTGCTGATTTCTCTCTTACTGCAATCCTTTATGTGTTTTCTTTGATATTCAAGGTGGTTACTTCACTGGGTGGAGGCCCCGCCCTGTCCTTAGGCTCCATATCCCCCTCTCACATCTGCCTTGGTCTCTTCTGCTGTGAATCGTAATTGTTCCAAGGCCAGGGATCTGTCTTACTTCTAAGCTTGACACTTTAAGAAATAACTTACTTACTGGGCTGGAGAGATGGCTCAGTGGTTAAGAGCACTGACTGCTCTTCCTGAGGTCCTGAGTTCAATTCCCAGTAACCACATGGTGGCTCACAGCCATCTGTAATGGCATCAGATGCCCTCTTCTGTCTGAAGACAGCTACAGTGTACTCATATACATAAAATAAATAAATCTTAAAAAAAAAAAGAAAAGAAATCACCTACCCACTAAACAGTCTCTAGCACAGTGGGTTGAATAATGAGCCCAGTGAATCGATTTGCTTGCAATGTGTGTGTTTGGGTCATTGTTGCATCTTGTTGCTAAAGTGGGGAGGGTTGTATAGTGTGACCTGTGGGGGTCCCAGCAAAACACCAGTTTTTGGATCTGTGATGATGAAGTTAATTCAGCCCTTCATACTCACCCTCTCAACACTGACAGTTGGCCATCAGCTGTTAGAAAGCAAGGTTTCTCAAGGGAAGCCCAGACAATGAACTTAACAGTAGGCCATTTAGGTTCAGAGTCCAGTAATCATAGTAACAGCTTCATGAGAAGTAGAGTGTGCAGATTGATATCTGCTAAGAACCAGGCCTTGTTATAAAGGCTTTCCAACAATAGCTAAAGGAAACCTCATTGTAACTTCGAAAGACAATTATTGTTACAATGTTCATATACAGGTAAGGAAACTGAGGCACACCCAGCTGGCTAGCCGGGGTGTGGCTGGCTGTTATTTTTAAGATTTTTATCTTTTTTTAAAATTTATTTTTATTTTATGTGTGTTGGTGTTTTGCCTGCATGGATGTCTGTGGGAAGACTTCAGATTGCCTTAAAGTAGCATTACAGAAAGTTGTGACCTGCCACGTGGGTGCTGGGAATTGAACCTGGGTCCTCTGGAAGAGGAACCAGTATTCTTAACCACTGAGCCATCTATTCTGCCTCAAGCATGTTTTTGAATAAAAATTCATATCTGTAGGCTGATGAGGTGACTTAGGGAGTTAAAGTGCTTGCTACCAAGCCTAAAGACCAGGGTTCAATTCCTGGGAGCCCATGTTGGCTGGAGACAGAACTCCTGCAAATTGTCCTCTGATTTCTTCCATGTATCCGACATGATGCGTGCACATGCACATGCACATGCGCACATGTGCACACGTACACACTCACACAAAGGGTTACATAAATAATCTTTAAATTTACATTGGTAGTCATTTATTTTGAAAAAAAAAATCAAGAACAGAGAAAAGCATGGCTCTCACCTCTAAAGAACTTGGGTGGATTTTTTTTTTTTTTTTTTTTCCTTTCAAGGATTTTGGCTAACAGTCTCCTTTTGGTTTAAGGGAGAAAAGAGAGATGCATTTCTCAGGAATGAGACTGGACTGGAACTTTCTTGTGCAGTCACTGCTCTCACTGGTGTTCATAACAAGATTCACCTTTGAGCTTTAACTGTGCTTGGACTAGCATTAATATTGGATGTGTTACTTGCCTTTCATTATGGTTTGGAAGTCTCTCTTGGTTCAGGAATATGTTTTGGTCAAGGAGCAAGGGTGTTCCAGCTACTTCCTGTGTTTTTTTTTTTTTTCTTTTTTTTCCGGAGCTGGGGACAGAACCCAGGGCCTTGTGCTTGCTAGGCAAGCGCTCTACCACTGAGCTAAATCCCCAACCCCTACTTCCTGTGTCTTAAAAGCTTTTAGGACCAACTTTTATTGGGACTGCCAGGGTCTGTTAACAGTTATTATGTTTGGTAACTGTTGCAGTTTTTGTCTCGTGTTTAGCTGCCCAGTAGAGAGACTCAGTTTAGTTATTTAGCTGCTCAGCTACGCCCACAGTTTAAAATGTGTTTCAGAAGTTCCCCTGGCAGGATGGAGCTGGAGAGCCTGCTTGGTCCCACTGCCCTCCTAGGGACTTGTAGTGACTGCCCTGTACTGGCCTGAAGGCTTCACACTCTTATGGAGGAACTTCTCCCAGTAGGACACCAGAATATCCCATTTCTGTTTCCTGTGAGGCAAGGGAGATGGAATGAAAGCCACTTATGATACAGCCAGTGCTTAGGACTATAGGTCAGAATGACCCTGCCACTTCCGTGGGAGTCTTGGGACCAGGTTTCTGGAGTGTTCTGAAAGGAAGTACTTTGACCTTTCACAACCCTCCTAAGCAGCACTCTGGTCCTGGAGGACCATAAATGACTTGTAAATCACACCCATCCCCCACCTTCTAGAACCTTCCCTTCCCCCATTGGCAAGGGTCACCTCAGGCTAGGGGAAGAAGTAATCTCATTATCAAGGAAGGGTTGATGTATTTACGGAGGCTAGGAATTGGTCCAATCTGAGAGACTGAGACTGTTACCAGAGAAGAGGTCACCTGGGCTTCTGACTAACTGTTGGGTAGGTACCATTCAGCTTAGTGGCATTTTCTGGCCTTCTGGGCAATCTTGTTTTAAGGATAGAAAGCGAGCATGATGACACTTTTTCTTTTTGGTTTGTTTGTTTGTTGGTGTTTCGTTCTTTTTTTTTTTTGTTGAGACAGGGTCTAACTATGTAGTTCTGGCTATCCTGGAACTCACGATGTTGACCAGGCTGGCCTCGAACTCAGAATCCAAATTCTGGGATTAAAGGCTGATTTTTTTTTTTTTTTTTTTTTTTTTTTTTTTTTTTTTGTTGTTGTTGTTCTTTTTTTCGGAGCTGGGGACCGAACCCAGGGCCTTGCGCTTCCTAGGCAAGCGCTCTACCACTGAGCTAAATCCCCAACCCCTTTTTTTTTTTTTTTTTTTTTTTTTTTTTAAAGACAGCATCTCACACTGTAGCCTAGGAAGGCCCAAAACTTGGGGTAAGTCTCCTAAGGGATGGATAATAGGCAGGAGCCACCACTCCTGGCAATGCCAAAGCACTTTTGATGGCTTCTTCGACTTCTCTTGTCAGTTTGTATTTTAGTTACTTTTCCATTGATGAGACACCGTGACCAAGGCAATTTATAGAAGGTTAGAGTCTGATCATCGTGGTGAGGAACATGTCAACAGGCAAGAAGGCATGGTTCAGGGAGACTAGAGGAAAGTTAATATCTTATCTGTACATCGGAGGTCAAGGGAGCTGACAATAGTAGAGCTTTTAAAATCCCAGGCCACACCTTCTAATCTTTCCCAAACAATTCCACCAACTGGGGACTGAGCATTCAAGTATGAGGCTTTGGTGGACATTCTCATTTAAACCACCACAGTTTGGCCAATCATTTCCTTTTTTTTTTTTTTTTATCTGCCCCTACCCTACAGGCTTCTTTATACCCTTCTCCTTTCCCCCCCATTAACCCATTCTTTTTGTCTCTTGCAATGACACCCCCCCATTTTATTTTCAAATTTAAAGCATATGTGTGTGCGCGTGAGAGTGTGTACATGTACACATGTATGTGTATGTATGTCATACCTCATGGGTAGAGGTCAGAGGATAATTCTGGGTGGGGGTGGTTTTGTTCTTTCCACCATGTGGGTTGGAGAGATGGGATCTGAGTCCTCTTCAGGCTTGGCAGTGGGCATCTTTAGTTGTTTAGGCGTCTCTCCAGCCTTCTTTGTTATGTTTTGTTTTTTAAGGATGTATCTGCTGTTATTGTGTGTGTGTGTGTGTGTGTGTGTGTGTGTGTGTGTGTGTGTGTGTGTGTGTGTATGTGTGAGTGAGTGCTTGATTGGGGCAGGGGAGCAGACATGCATTGCCACAGCACTTCAGGAGGTGTCGTAGGACAACTTACTGGAATTTGTTCTCTCCTGCGGTTTGGTCTTAAGAGATTGAATTTGGGTTGCCAGATTTGCGTGGCAAACACCCGTTATCTGCTACGCTATCCCACCACCTTTTAAAGTGAGATAAAGCCTTCTTTTAAAGGCTTTATTTATTCCCCTTTATGCTGTGTGTGTGTATGTGCTTATGCATATGTGTGTGTGAGCAGGTAGGCAGCTTTTTTATATGGGTGCCGGGGATTGAGTTCTGATTTCTGTATTTTAGAGGCAAACACTCACTGAGCTATCCCCCATCCCTCTCATTTCTTGCACTCTTGGTTTTTTGCCTTGTCTGTATAAGAGATGGCCTTTGAAAGATTTGTAATATGCTGACCACCTTTTCGTTGGCTCTGACTGGCCACGCACAGGAAGCTGTTTCTCTCCTGTTTTCCAGACAGGCGTGGTGATTTAAAATTCCAGATGCTTCTGAGTCTTGGAGGATCATTTGAGCATAAGAGTTTGAAACCAGCCTGGGCAATATAGTGAGACTTTACCCAAAGGGGAAGGGGAGGGAAGGTAGCATTGAAGAGTCTGAGGCAGGTGAATTCAGAGCCAACCTGGGCTACAAAGGAGATGAGGGACACCCCCCACCCCAAATCTCCTTCCCGGAGTTACAGGGTAGGAAAGTTCTTGTGGGTGTGTCTGGTTCCTAGCAAATGATCAAGAAACAATAGCTGATTCTGTCCTGGTGTCTGTAGTACTTGCTCCTCTTTATCTTGCAGAAACAAGTCTTCCTGCTCATGTCCCTGATTTAGCAGAAATGGTGAGCAGTAGGGAGCTAGGAAGACAAGATGGTGTTTGCAGTATCAGTCTAGACTGACTATGAGGCTACCAGACTGTCTTGCACAAAGTAGCAAATCGAGCCAGCTGTTGCCATCCAGCCCCCAAGACTTAGCTCTCCCCGACTTGGTCCTGGGTATCATTTTCTCTTCCTTTAATCCAGGCCCTTGACATCTGGGACATTGTAAGGCTGCCTGCACCACCTGCCATCCACACTTTCACTGTCCTGGGTGCGGTCTTAACCCCAGTGCAGTCCAACCTTGTGTCATGAGTCTTATGATAGTACTACCCTGGAGATCCAGGTTGCTGGGTCAGGATGAGCGTAGGAGGCTGCCATAGTGAATTCTTTGGTTTCTAACACAGGAGTAGATCTGGGAAGCGACAGTAGGCTCCTCAGTTGTCACCAGCCTCTCTGCTACTAGGCTGAAGGGAGATGTGGGGGTCTTGCTTCCTCTATTTGCCTACTGATTCCATGGGAAGGTTAGACTCCTGTCTGATAGGACAACATTATAACCGTCATTTTCTTTTCCATGGCCAGGGAACATAGAGTTGATGAAGGTTCTTGAGCGAGGAAGGCAGATCTCTCCTGTTTAAGCACAGGAAGGAGTGAGTCAGTAAAGGCGCTTTTTCCATGTGACTGGTCACAATGGCTTTTGTTTCCCCAGCTCCGAAGTTCAATGTATCCAGCTGTTTAGCCCAGGCTCAGGCTAGCTCTTCTTATTCCCAAGACTATCTCTAGGGTCATTAGGACCCCCTTCTTTGAACTTACTTTTGTATCTGTAAAAAAAAACGAAGAACAGAAGGAGGCACGCATCTCCCGCCCTTAACATCTCCCAACCTTGGGCAGTTGGTAAAGGAGCCACCTGGCCTCTCCGACTTTTACATCCTATGGCTGTCTCGGTTTCATCCTCACTTCATTTTATTTCCCTCTGAAGTTGACTCAACTTTTACAGCAGTTGTCATTGAAAAGGAGACTTTGTGTCACTATCATAATGGAAAAGCAACATCACTGAGTAAATGGAAGGTAACCATAAATAAACCCAAAGCAGTGTTACAAAGCCCAGGCCAGCTGGCCTCTGCTCAGCGCGAGGCCTCCCGGCTTGTAGTAAAAGGGGAAACGAGCAGCTGAGCTTGTGGAAAGTAACTGTGAGCGAGCATTCCAGCATTCGGGTGCTTAGCCCCTGGCCTGCTCAGACCTGATAGAGGGCTAGACCTGGGGAGAGAGACACAGCTCCGATGCATCATGACTGGTAACCACCCAGCTCTGATTACTAATATGCAGTGGTTTCCCCCGTTATCTGTGGTTGCCGACCACGGAGATAAACAATGAGTAAGTTTTAAATTGTACCCCGAGCTGCAGGTCATGGCTTACACCCTTAATCCCAGCACTCGGGATTAAGTGGCTCGCTGAGGTTGAGGCCAGCCTAGTCTATAAAGGGAGTTCCAGCACAGCCAGAGCGACACAGGGAGACTATGTCTTAAAACAAACAAACAACAAACAAAATTATATCCCGTTCTGAGCATAGTGATGGAGTCTTACACCACCCCACTTCATCCTTCCTGGGCAGACCCCATTATTTACTCTGAGTAAGCTTTGCAAACCATGATGTGGATCCAAGAAGCAAACTGAAAGATTGTTTGCTGCGATACTGTTTATGTTAAGTTTTATATACGTGTGTGTGTGTGTGTGTGTGTGTGTGTGTGTGTGTGTGTGTAAAACAGTACATATACATTCATGGGGATGACTACTACCAAAATTTGTGGTTGCCAGGGGTGTGTGTAACTGGGTCATCAGGTCCAGGGTGTGCAGCCAGATGTGGGAGTGCATTAGTTAAATCCCAGCACCACAGGGAGGATCTCAGAGTTTGAGGGCAATCTGTAGGTAGTTCTAGGCCAGCCAGGGCTACATAGTGAGATCCTGTCTCAAAAACAGAAGTGGGAAGGGATATGCTGAGAGTTTGATTGATTCTTCACGTATTTAATTCTTCAGTCGAATGGTAGTTGTGTTATAACGTGCCTGTTCCGTGTATTTGCATGGGTGATTTCTCTTATAAAAAGGCTAGGGGTGTAGCTCAGTGGTAGAATAGTAGCCTACCATGTATGAAGTCTTGGAAAAAATAAAAGCATAACTGGCTGGAAATGGTGGGACAGGGTGGCAATTCTATCTTTTTTTTTTTTTTTTTTGGTTCTTTTTTTCGGAGCTGGGGACCGAACCCAGGGCCTTGCACTTCCTAGGTAAGTGCTCTACCACTGAGCTAAATCCCCAGCCCGGCAAGGCAATTCTATCTTCGCAAGAGGTTGAGGTTTGGAGGAATCCTTGAGCCCCTTTGATGATTTGTATCTGCTTGGCCCAGGGAGTGGCACTATTAAAATGTGTGGCCTTGTTGGAGGAAGTGTGTCACTGTGGGGTGGGCTTGGAGACCCTCCTCCTAGCTGCCTGAGGATGCTCAGTCTATTCCTGGCTTCCTTTGGATGAAGATGTAGAACTCTCAACTCCTCCTGCACCATGCCTGCCTGGTTGCTGCCATGCTCCCGCCTTGATGATAATGGACTGAACCTCTGAACCTGTATGCCAGCCCCAATTAAATGTTGTCCTTTATAAGACTTGCATTGGTCATGGTGTCTGTTCACAGCAATAAAACCCTAACTAAGACAACCCTCCAGGAGTTTGATCTAGCCTAGCAGCTTAACAAGATATATAAACACACACACACACACACACACACACACACACACACACACACACACACACAGAGAGAGAGAGAGAGAGAGAGAGAGAGGGAGAGAGAGAGAGAGAATACATTTCTCTATTTGATTATGGAAAAGAGAAAAATACCTTGTGTCTGTTATTGTGTTGGTTGTCTTGCATACAAGTTTGAACCCGGCTTGTAACGGAGAAATAGATCATCCTCAAGATGTTAGGATATGATAGTAAGACAAAAGCCATTCATGCTGAGTAGGATTCCACCCCACTGCTGTGTTGAAAGACCTGAGCTAATTACCTTAGAGTATAAGGCCCTCCTGTTGCTTGTGAACGTGACAAACTTGGGGTTCCCAAAGACACAGGGCCCCAGAAGTTTGCCTCCAGGAACATGCAGTCATTAGCCTTTTGTCTGCGAAAGGATCTTTCTCAAAGTATTTCCAGGGGACTGCTGAAATATTTGCACTGTCTCTAAAAGTAGGTGCAAATCCAGAGTAGGGGATGATCTGACCAGGGAATGAATGTTACGGGGAGTTGGACTCTGAGCTAACCTTTGCACTGGCCAAACTCGTTTTGTTGGTCCGCAGTTAGCGTAGTGTGTTCTGGTCTCTAAATTTAAGATTTTAAACAAACAAAAAGCAGTTTTATTGTGTAAATTCAGATGTAGTAAAGGGTACTTTATTACACTTGCAGGCAGATACTCTCCCACCCTCAGATACACATTCCTTCATGAAGGGTACCATTAGCAGTATGAAGACAGAACATACCTGTGTGCCTGTGCAATGGACTTCAAAGTTCCCTTGCACTTTGACCTGGATTTTGACATCTCCCCATCTCAGGCTTCTAAGTGCTGGTATTACAGTTGTGTGCCCTCATGCCCAGCTCTATTTTTGTTTGTTTTTAAAAGATAGTATTCTTTTAAGGATGGTTGGTGTAAGTGGCTGTCACTTTACTTACTTTTACCAAATTTTTAAATTTTCACTGTAAATAGTTCTTGCAACTAATTATAGACAAAAGTCGCCATACCCCAACCACACGGGTTAAGTAGTGGCATGGTAGATAACTTCTTATAAAAGCAGAATGAAACCGTTCCAGACATCGCTTGAAGCAAGCCCATAAGCTACACCTACTATGTGCCAGGTGGGTACCAAATAGTACCATCTCCCACTTACTCATCTCTGGGTTATAGGTGGGGGAACCGACACACCAAACGTCTACTTTCGTGACTTGCCACACAGACAAAAAGCAATAGAGGCAGACTTTGGATGTGATGTGGTAGGATGCACATGACGCCAAGCTAGAAGAAGTTCAAACAGTCCTGGAACACCCAAAAAGGTAGCTATTGGCCAGAGCACCTGAAACATTAGAAGAGTGGCAGGCAGCTTGACCTAGAGGTTTGCAGGCCACCAGAGAGCCCTGGCCCATTTTCCTGTGATACTTCGATCGTTGGGTTGTTGTAACAGTTTTAGGCCCTACTGCCATTCAGGAGCCAGTGTGATTTATCCAGTCTGTGTTCCCTGCTCTCCCTTCAAGTACTGACTGGCCACCTAACTGTTGTATTCCTCCAATTAGAAATTAGGAACATTGAAGACACAGGAAAATGTCTGGCTTTTCCTACTAGGGCACCGTGGCACTAGTTTGTCAATTTTTCTTTAGAACATTCTTCACTTTCTGAAAACATAGTATCACTATGTGTTTCTTACCCAGTGACTTAGGTAAGCATTTTGTCCACACCCCTGAAGAGAGATTACCTGGTCACATCACAGACATGAGCAAGGGACACATGCACACAATTTACATTTCTTTTTTTAAAAAAAAGATAGATTCGCTTATTTTTAAAGTTTCATATGCATGTTTGCTTGCCTGCATATATGATTCTGCCTGTGCTTATGAGTGCCAAGGAGGCCAGGAGAACGGATATTAGATCCTCTGGAACTGGAGTTACAGAGGCTGTGAGCGGCCATGTATGCACTGGAAATTGAACCCAGGTCCTCTGCAAGAACAGCCTGTGGTCTTAACTCCCGAACCATCTTTCCAACTCTCAATGTGTGTTTTCTTAAAAGATGTTACTTAGATATGAATGGGGAACAAAATCCAGTTCAACTCAAAGGGACATAACGTCTACCCCTCAAGAGTACCAGGTAACTTCAGACCTGCAGACATTCAGGGTTTCCATCTGAAAGGGTACCTACCAAATTTGGGCCCTTGAAAAGCATCAAGCACCCCACCTCCACTTCTTTGAGAAGGAAGACTGCAAGTGAATGTGTAAGGGTTAGGGGATTAGGTCAGTGTCCAGAATTTGTTAAAGGATTAAAAAAAAAAAGAAAAGAAAAGAAACAGAGAAATACAAGGGAGCACAGCTCAAACCAGCAACCTGACTTTTTTCTTTTTTTTTTTAAAAAAGATTTACTTATTTTATGCATATGAGCACACTGTCCCTGTCTTAAGACATACCAGAGGAGGGTATCAGATCCCATTACAGATGGTTGCGAGCCACCATGTGGTTGCTGGGAATTGAACTCAGGACCTCTGGAAGAGCAGTCAGTGCTCTTAACCGCTGAGCCATCTCCCCAGCCCCACAGCCTGGCATTTTGAATCTGTTTCCAAGAGTGCTTGGATGAAGGTCGGAGCTTTGAACCTTTGGAGACTCTTCATGACACCACAAATAGCACACACAGGCTAGAGGATGCCCCCTTGTTGATTAGGCAGGAGGGGTGGCTGCATACTCAATTGAGGTGGCAACGTGGGCATGGTTTTTATTAGGATCAAGTTTCTGCAGAGAGGCACATGAAATCCTCCCACTCTCACCGGTGAGCTCGCCAGGACTGGTATCCACAAAGGCTCATTGTTTTGGACCCATTACACGTAAACATCTTAATTAATGGACGGCCGACTTGTCTTACTGTTACAAAGAAAGATGAGGATACAAGCCACTAATATATTAATTTTTATCTTTAATACATTATTTAATAATGTATTATTTAATTTAAGGTGAAGGACATATATGTGAAGGTTAGAGGAGAACTTGTGGGGAAGTCAGTCCTTTGTTTCTAATATGTGGATCCCAGGGGTGAAACTCAAGTCATCAGGCTTGGTGCCAAGTGCTACTTACTACCCATTGAGCCATCTCACTGGTCTGCCCCTAGCATTTTTAACACCAAACTAAGATTAACTTTCTTGGCAGAATATGATTCCCTCCTCCCTGCAGTGCTGGGAACTGAATTTAGTCCCTTATATCCTTTGGGGAAGCTCCTTATCAGCGCCTCTATGTCCAACCCTAGAAATGTATTCTTAGTGAATGGATGGGTTTTAAGTTCTGCCTATCATTTGCTTTGTGTCCTCCGCCCCTGGGAAAGGCCATTGTAACTAACTGTGGGACTCAGCAGGTGGCATAGACCGGCTTTTGTGGATGGCTAACAGCGTCATCCTTCAATGCCAACTTACAGTGGAGTCACGTGACCACGCAGTCCTTCTGATGGCAGCACTTGGAAGGCTGAGGCAGGAGGATGGTAAGTTTGAGGCCAGTCTGTGCTGCATAATCACACTTTGTCTCAAAAACAGATCAGATCACCTAAGGAGTATCAAAGTGGTTAAGTGGAACGTTATACATGTGGGTGGCTTTGTCTGGTTGACTCTTCAGTGGTCCTCAGTTCTTGCTTTCCTAGATTAAGATATGATTGGTGGGGGTTGGGGATTTAGCTCAGTGGTAGAGCGCTTGCCTAGCAAGCACAAGGCCCTGGGTTCGGACCCCAGCTCTGAAAAAAAGAAAAGAAAAAAAAAAAGATATGATTGGTGAGAAAAAAAATGGTGGAACAGCTGTCTCCTCAATTTGATTGAGACTGGGTGTCTGTAGTTGGTCTTGATCTCATCCTGTCTGGAGGTGGACTTTGAACAGGATCCTTACCTTCTTGCTGTGCACCCCTCCGCCCAAGTGCTAGGATCTCAGGCAAGCACCATACCACACCCAGTACAATACATTGGAACAATGCTGCTTGAGACTGAGCCCCAGGGCTCTCATACCCTTGGCAAGCAGTCTACCCTTGAGCTACCCACTCTGCCCATTTTCATTTTTATTTTGAGACAGGAGATCAATAACTTGCCCAGACAACTTTTGAACTTGATAGGTTGCCTGGGCCTGAGCTTGGTAAGGTCTTGAATTGGGAATCTTCCAACCTCAGTCTTCTAAGTATGCATGGGCCACACCACCAGGCTTAGTAAATACTATATAGAAAGTGGTATCTTGTCTTTTTTTTTTTTTTTTTTTTGGTTTTGGGGGGGTTTGTTTGTTTGTTTGCATGTAGGGAAGGCCTGTTTATACAGGTGGGGAAAGTGATGCCCAGTGTTATGTCTGACCATTAATCTGAGGTAAACCAAGGCTCTCACTGTACACCTGACTTCCAGCTAGTCAGCCTGGCTGGGGAACTGAGAATGCAGTGTGTGGTGTTTTCTTTCTTCCTGATGAATCCAGAAGTGCTCTAGGAGATCCTCTGTCACTTTGTTGCCCACTCTCTTTTTTTTTTTTTTTTTTTTTATTTGCCAAGGATGGTACCACTATTGCAGGCGGGTAGGTGCAAGTTTTATTCTTAAGTGTTCAAGGCAAGTAGCTGCTTCTGGTAAGCAGCTCTATTCTCATAACCTAAAGAAGACCACGGAAGCAAGCCAGAGAGAGTCCTGCCCCCTCCCACCACACACACACACACAGAGGTGAGCACGCCCGTGGGCACAAAGAGGGAGAGAGGAAGAGACCATGCTCTGAGACTCTTTTTATAAGGTTAACATCTTATGCACCCTGGTTCGAGCATCGAAAGCAAACTGCAAGAAACTGGGGTGTATGTGTGTGTGTAAATGGTTATCTTTCACTCCCGTGGAGCCCGCCTCTGCCTGGCAGAGGGTAGTTGTTTACATTTCTCTCTTGGAACTTCCAGGCCCTTCTTATTAAGTGCGTTGAGGGGGAGACTTCTAGACTATGCCTGTAAGTCCTAATAGGAGCCAGTACCTGATCAGTACCTGATTGGTAGGGACTAAATGAGTTCTTGACAGAATCCTGCCATTGTGTGTGTGTGTCAGGGGAGGGGGGGGGCACTCCTTAGGAAGCCGAGGCAGGAGGATTGTGAGTGGAAAACCAATCCTCGAAGTGATGTTAGTCCTGATGTCCCAAATGAGGAAACCGAGGTTCCTCAGGAAAACATGCGGCCGGGCAGCAGAGATGGGTAGACACCTTCAGTTCTAGACCCAGAACTTCAGCGTCTTGATGGACGGAAGACTCTTCTGCTTTCTGCATCGCTTTCCGTGATGATAGCCAGCTCCATGCTCTCGGGTGTGAAGAGAGGACGTGTGAACTGGGGTTTGCAGCAGTCAGTCACCTGGTGTACGCCTCTGTTGCAGCCACCGAACACCTGGTGTGCCAGATTAGCCTGTATCCAAAGGATATTGAGCAGGGCCTTTAGGCTGTCTGATGTCACAGGTCCTGGACCCAGATGGCTCCTTGCTCTTCTTCTTGAAGGACTTGATTTTTCTGAAGATCTGACTTCTTAGCCTCTACCAGCGATGGGGTCTGAACCCTATCTTTCATTCCGAACTCAGTTTTCAAATAGTAGGCAGCATATCTACTGTTGCAGTGGTATCTTGGGTACTTATCGGGTAGGGGCGGCTCACATAACTTGCCTTGAGCTAAGTCATCCTGAGTGCAGCCTTGCACTCACCAGTAAACAGGTTAAAGCAATTACTCAGCTAGCTCCTGGCCGTCCGGGCCATGCTTCTGAAATTCCTCAGACCGGCCTCACCTGTCTTCCCCTGAATCCTTGTTTTTTTTCTTTGTGGACTTCCCTCAGGAGGCTTCCATCCCGCCTTCACTGTGGCCAGCTGGGTGGTCCCCGCCGCACCATATCAAATGGCCCCGGAAAAGTTCCTGACTTGAATGCTTCCGTCTCCTGTCTGTTTTAGAGTTCTCGGCAGAGAGATTTTAGCATTCTTGAGATTCTTTCTCGGTGGATGATTTGGGAAAACATTTCATTTTTTTCAGTGTCCCACATGACCCTGTTCTGCTCCTTCGATTCTCATAGGACTTAAGTCATTGCCTTAGATGACTGCTCCTTGCGCTGTGTCGCTCAACTACGCCATCTGTGCTGCGTGGACTTCCTGTGCTTTAGGATGAAAGGCCTTCTAGAAACCTGAGTACCTGGAGCATCTCGGTCTGGTTTCCCAAACTGCCCTAGCAACACTCCAGGGGATTTGGCCTTCCGATCTGGCCGAGAATTAACTCTGGTTATGGATTCTTATTAATAGATATTGTCACCTATTTACTTTTAGGGACCTTATACTTGAGAGGAGAGGACAGGAGAGGAGACTGAGGATTAAAGCAATTCTACCACTGAACTTCAGCCCTCATCTTACCTTGTTTTAAGACAGATTCCATTTCATATCACCCACCCCCACCCCCCACCCCCCACCACCCCCGCAATCCTGGAATTCACTATGCAGAGCAGGCTGACTTCAGACTTAGCTTTACCTGCCTCTGCCTCCCGAGTGCTGGGCATGTGCCACCATACCCAGCTTCATCCTGCTTCTCCTTTTGAGATAAGGTCTCAGAGTTACCCAGGCTGACTTTGAGTTAATTCACTGCTGTGTAGATCGGGCAAGCCCTCAGTATGTAACCTTTTTGCCTCAGCCTCCCAAATCACAGGCACTAACAGGCCTGGCCCTGCCCTTCTAATGGCTTTTATTCTGGGTTGGAGTCTTGGGTTTGGAAGGACTAAGTCCATGATATCAAAAAAAATTTTTTTTAAAGTTTTTTAAAGTTTGGCAGCCGGCAGGGAGCTGGGAGACAGCTGATCATGGAGGCTCAAGTCTGGGTTACAGTTATTCACCTTTCTAGATTTCAATTCTTCAAATAGACAGGGATGCATTGGGGTTTCATGGGCTATGTCGGGGAGAGGCGGGGCATCTTGATGGACAGAAGACTTGTTTGCTTTCTGTACCTGATTATAGCCAGGGGGTGGGCAGGGGAGTACTGCTTGGTTTTGATTTTCTGAGGCAGTGTTTTCTCTGTGTAGCCCCTGGCTGCCCTGGAACTCTCTCTGTAGACTAGGCCTGCCCCTGACTCCCGAGTGCTGAGATTGAAGGCATACTCCAACACCTCATGGTCCATGGACTTCCTAAATCATTGCTGGGTAATTTTAAGAAAATAAAAGGGGTTGGGGATTTAGTTCAGCGGTAGAGCACTTGCCTAGCAAGTGCAAGGCCCTGGGTTCGGTCCCCAGCTCCAAAAAAAAAAAAAAAAAAGAAAACAAAAGCTTGCTGGATGTGGTAGCGCAGGCCTTTGCTCTCAGCACTTGGGAGACAGAGACAGGTGGATCTCTCTGGGTTGACAGCCAGTCTGGGCTACAAAGTGAGTTCTAAGCCACAGAGAGCTGCATAGTGGGACCCTGTTTCCAAAACAAAAACAAAAAGAAAACCAAGCTTTAAACTAATAAATGAATGAATAAATAAATAAATAATAAAATTGGAAATGTATTAGTTACCGCTCTTTTGAACAAAACTGAGAAAAACTTTAAAAAAAATTTTTTGAGATTACCACCCTTTGCTACCTTGATATCATGGACTTAGTCCTTCCAAACCCAAGACTCCAATCCCAACTCCAGCAGGGCCCACGTAAGATTTGCTCTGTAGACTCCTGAGATACACACCTTTCCCTAAACCAGTCCTTATGAGGGAGGGTCGACACAAGTAGTCACCTCTGTACTGGATATTAGATGCCTGCAAGGAACATGGATACACAGACTTGTATGGGCGGGGCCACAAGTAAGATCAAAAGCAATTGAGGCTACCTCTGCTTCCTGGTCCTGTCATTATCTTAGCGCCTGTTCCCCCCACCCCCACCCCTTCTCTTCGTGAATCTCTATAGCACTATATACAACTTTCCTGACCCACCACTCTTGCTGTTTACATCTTGGTCTACACCTATGCAGAAATCTCAGTCTCTAGGGAGAATCCAGTTCTGCTTATGTGAGGGAGTCCACTCCAGTCAGCTGTGGACATGGCACCACCATTAAACAAATTCAGGTTGGTGGAATCTAATCTTAAAGAAGTTGTGATAGAAGCAGATGACTCCAGAGGGACAGATGGGTGACCAACCTTCCTTCCTTCCTCCTCCCTTCCTCCTCCTCCTCCTCTTCCTCCTCTTCCTCCTCTTCTTCTTCCTCCTCCTCCTCCTCCTTCTTCTTCCCTCTCTCTCTCTCTCTCTCTCTCTCTCTCTTTCTTTTTTTCTTTCTTTCAGTCTGCTTGAGGGCATTAAGTACTTTTTCAGTCCAAGATGTTAAAAATAAGCCATGTCCCAGGGCCTTTCTCCAAGCTAGGAACATGTCCCCCGAAGTTCCAATTGGCTTACGTGGCCGGCTCCTTCCTGCCTCGAAGCAGTGCCCAGATCATCACCTTGGGAGCTCTTGGAGCTGGCCTCTGCTCCAGTGTGGGGGGTTCTTCCTTCCTGCACAGTCTGCAGCACCATCTGAGAGGCAGGGATGGCTTGCTTCTCCTGGAAAAATTGAATCAACGCATGCGCTCAAGGCCAAGGATCTCCCCAAACGCTAATCAGAGTAGATTACTTCCAGTGTGCTGCCTCTGGCTTTGCAGCAAGTTCTGTCCAGTGTGGCTCCAGTGTCTAGAGCTGCTGTAGAAGATATGGACAAGTTTGTGCGGATGAGCCCGGAAGAAGGGACATGTCCCTTAATCATCCTGGCTTCTCCTGGGCCTGACAGCCTCTGATTAACAACTTCATAGGTCAGTGGCTGGCCTGCCTTCCACTCCTCCTATTCACACTTGGGGATGGGAGTCATCAGAGCATAAAATGTGTTAGGAAAAACGTCCATAGAAACCGCAGCCACCACAGTTAGCGTTAAGTGACCTTTCTGAGGTAGGATTTGAAGTGAGCCTCACGCTGTGAACTTGAAGCACGGCCTTCAATAAACCCAGTGAAGGTCTGATATGCCTTCAAGTTCGCACCAGTTTGGAAGCTGAGCTGTTTAAAATAGAAGTCAAAGAATTCGACTTCGTTTTAATTGAACGTCTTTGCAAACCTTGAGGTGCTTTCTGATGTGGCCCCATCTTTACAGATTCAGCAGGATAGCTCTGCTCCAAGTCTTGAGGATCTAGACTCCAGATCTCAATCGCTAGGAATTTAGCTTTTACCTTAGTCCTACTTATAATTATAGTAAAGCTTCCTGCGAGGAAGAATAAGAGAGAGGAATACATAGGCTTTTCAAAACTGCTTTATTGAGATCAATTCATATATCCTTTAAATATATCAGTACTTCATTCCTTTTTTTTATAAAGATTTATTCATTTATTTACTATATATAAGTACACTGTAGCTGTCTACAGACACACCAGAAGAGGCCATTGGATCCCATTACAGATGGTTGTGAGTCACCATGTGGTTGCTGGGATTTGAACTCAGGACCTCTGGAAAAGCAGTCAGTGCTCTTAACCACTAAGCCATCTCTCCAGTCATCATTCCTTTTTTTTTTTTTTTATAATCAAGTGATGGATGTGCATAGGACTTAAATTTGAAATAAACCTGCAGAGTGTGTGTGTGTGTGTCACTCAACGGTGGCATAACCAGCATATTTCCCTAACACGCAGGAACCTTGGTTTGACTTGTTGGCACTGCAGAAACAAGCCTATAAAGTTTTGGATGTCTTTTTCCTCTGCCTGGTGAATATTTCCTTGGAATGCCAAGTGCCTCTGTATAGAGGTGAAACAGGATAGCTTCCTTGTACTGAAGTAGTGCTGCTTTCCTTAAGTGTTTGGACACCTGGGAGAAAAGTTGCTTCTTCGTTTTACTGCCGAGACAATTAATACATGTTAATTAACACACATGTTCAATAGCCGGTTGGGATGTCTTTCCTTGTATTTATTCTCCACATACTTGATTTACTTTGAAAGTTCCCCCTCTCCAGAAATAAACAGAGTTCTAATAGACCCTTATAAAACCTCCTGAGATCCTTAGCCACTAAGGTACCGCCTTGCTTGCTTGGTCACTCTAGTAGTCACAGCTAGAGCCTGGCATATGTTACATCCACAGCACCCCTGTGTACTTAGTTCTTGAGTTATTTGGAAGTACTAAGCACCCATGGCCTCTACACATTTCAGTGGCATTCAGGAAGATTATCATAGTCATAATGTCCCTGCACACCTGGGAGTTAGCCGAAACACAGTAATGCTACTATTACTACATTCGTTCTCCTCCTGCCCTTCCCCACCTCTTTCTCCCCCCCCCCAGCCCCTCCCCCAGACCACGCTCTCTCTCTCCCCTCTGTGTATCTGTGTGTTTCAGAAGGGAACTTTGGGGTGTCTTTTCTCCCCTGCTACCTTGTGGGTCCCAGGATTGAACTCAGGATGTCAGGCTCGGTAGCAAGCGCCTTTACTCACCAAACCATCTAAATAGCCCAGTAATAGCATTTTTATAAAGGTTTCCCTAAATGCTTCAAAGTGCCTTTGTAGCTTGTGTTTGTCCATCATGTATAGGTGCACATACGTGTGTGCACGTGCATATGGAGACCAGAGGTCTTCCTCTGTGGCTGTCCACATTTTTAAAAAGATATTACTTTTTAGTTTCTTGTATAGGTGTATATCATTTCTTACATACGTGTGTGTCATTTCTTGTATACACGTGTGTCAGCGGTGGGTATAGTAGGTGTGTGCTTTTAAGTGCAATGCTCATGGAGACCCAAAGAGAGTTGTCCAGGGTTCTGGAACCTGAGCTATAGGCAAGTGTGAGCTGCCTAAAGTGGGTACTTGTGTGTTTGTGAGTGTGTGCTTGTGTGTGCACATGTGCGCACCACTCATAAAGAGGCCAGAGTGTTTGAGGCAGGCTCTCTCTTATTTCTACTGCAGTATATTTCAGACTGGAGGCTCTCAAACTTTCTTCTGCACAATTACAATGCTCACCACTCCACTCACGTCAGGCTTTTTTACGTGGCTTCCACACATGGGGCCTAGGTGTCAGGCATGCAAGGGCGTTTATACACTGAGACGTCTCCCTGGCCCCAATTTTTACTTTTTTAATGCAAGTAGTGGATGACTGATTCCTCTTTAATTTTAGTTGTGTTACAACCTAATTTTGTATGTGTGCAACGCACAGCATGGCGTGTTTCCAAAAATAACTATGGAGATAGGGGACAGCCAAGTGGGTTAAGGTGTTTGCTTTTTGTTATGGAAGACTTGAGTTTGATCCCTGGAACCCACATAAAGGTGGGAAGAGGGATTCAACCCTACAGAGTTGTCCTCTGATCTCTAGGACATGTGCACACACCTACATGATGCTACTAGGTAAAAAAAAAAAAAAAAAGGAAATATCTATGTATATAGTGGGGATTGCTTTAAGTTTCTACAGGCTTTAGAGAAAAGCCCTTGTAAAGGGTGCGTCTTATTCTCCCTTACAGCTCTTTCTGATTGAACTAGGGTTGCATGACCAAAGACAGAACACTGAAGTATTAACTTCAAAAGAAAGGTGTCTTAGGAAGTGCTCCTGGGAGCCAGCTGTCTTCCTGGATGCTGTGGGAGACCTTTCCAAGTGCTGGCCCTTTACCTGTAAGGTCAGGGAGCTTGGCAGAATTACAAATGAGTTCAGAATGTGGAAAAGCGTTTGGTCCTCATAGGTCTAATCCTAACCCAACCTTTCCCCTGAAGTGTGGATTTAGGCAAGGTTTTGAGTTTCCTCATAGTGGATTTTGGACTCCTGGGCTTAATATAAGGCCTGGTTCATTGTGAGTGCACAAGATTTGTTGATTGAATTAATTTCTAAATCTTTGTCTCTCCCCCACCCCCATTCCCCCACCCTGGGGCTTAAGCTCGGACTTTCAAGCAGGCTGAGTACACACACTGATATACTTATTCTAGGAAACACACCCCAACCTCCCATTCTATTGTTTGTATTTAACTTTAATTTTTTTTTGTTTAAATCTATTTTGATTGATTACAATGATTGATCAATTGATTGATGGGTAGATGGATGGATGGATGGATGGATGGATGGATGGATGGATGGATAATTGATGGTGTTGGGAGCCCAAGAAAGTCAGACGACTTTTCTCCTTCTACCAAGTGGGTCCCAGGGATCCAGCTGAGGTTGTCAAGTGTGGTGGTAAGAGTCTTTACCCACTGAGCCATCCTGATACCCTAGTCCTTGTATCTTTTTCTTCAGACCAGGTCTCATGTAACCCAGACTGGCCTGGAACTCCCATGTAGCCACATGGGGCCTTGAAACCCTGATCCTCCTGTTTTATCTCAAAGGTTGGGTTACAGGTGTCCCCACTGTGCTCAACTCCTGTTTGTACTTTTTAGACGGATCTTAAATCCTTCCTGACGTAAACCCTGTAATTATAATTATAAAATTATATGGTACCTATGGTTTGCCAGTTTCCTCGGCCACCCATACTACTGATTTGTCACAGTTTGCTCACCAAGTAAATGCTTGCCCGTGTTGTCCTCAGTCCTATATGTTTGGGTTACTAAGCTACATTAAGAATTCCATTTCAGGGGTTGGGGATTTAGCTCAGTGGTAGAGCGCTTGCCTAGGAAGCGCAAGGCCCTGGGTTCGGTCCCCAGCTCCGGAAAAAAAAGAACCAAAAAAAAAAAAAAAAAAAAAAAGGATTCCATTTCAAATCCTCTGCATGCAAATGACTGTGTCCTTGATGCCCTTCCGCCTGGGGGAGTAAATTTCAAACACTCCCATTAGACCCCTTGAGCAACAGTGTTATTCTTCTGCAAATAAACTTAATTGTCAAGATTCATTCCCCACCTGTATCTCAGCTTCTGTTGTGTGACCTAACATCCCAGACCAGGGTAGGCTTCCTTGCCGTTACAGGAACGGTCCTGCTGGATTTCCACTGAGGCCGAGATGTTACTCTGACCATTGGCGCAGTGGCTGGAAGTTGTGGATTTCCTTTGCAAAATTATATTGACTACTTGGCAACGGCATAGCTTTTCGCTTTACACAGACTGGAGTAAAGATACTTGGAAGAGTGAGGAGAGAATGGAATTTTTGTGCCATCCTCTCTACCTCCTCAGTAGCCTCTAAATAAGGTCTGTGTGAGGCTCTGGCTGATGTACACTGTGTGGACTGGCCAGTCATGCCTTTGCCTCCCAGGTAGTGAAATTACAGGTATGAGCCACCGTGCTTGGCCCCTAGTGTGCTTTCTTTTTTTTTTTTTTTTTTGCTTCTTTTTTCGGAGCTGGGGACCGAACCCAGGGCCTTGCGCTTCCTAGGCAAGCGCTCTACCACTGAGCTAAATCCCCAACCCTCCTAGTGTGCTTTCTAAAGGCAATTTCGTGTGTGTGTGTGTGTGTGTGTGTGTGTGTGTGTGTGTGTGAAAGAGAGAGAGGAGAGAGGGAGGTATGCGGTATGCACATACTTTGTGATGTACTGGAAATCAGACTCAGGACCTCAAGCACACTAAACAGATACTCTTACTTTTCCAGCTTCTCCCATCCCTCAGCCCCTCTCCCCTTCTTCCTTGCTCTCCCTCATCCCTCCTTTCTTTCCTGTCATGGTTCCTGCCTCCACACTCCAAATGCAAGGATCACAGGTCTACCTGATTTCCTGATTAGCGCTGAGGAGTCCACCTCAAGGCTGCCCCCCCCCCCCCCCGCACTAGACGAGCATATTACCAAGAGAGTACCGGCTCTGGTGTTGTCATTATTATCCGATATGGACCGCGCCCATGTGGAAAGAGCACACCACACCAACACCAACACGGTTCCACGTGGTGAGATTTTAATGGGGGAATGAGACAAGGGGAAGGGGCCAGAGGAAGAAGAGAAAAAGAGAGCAAGGGCGAGGGAATCTGCCTTTCACTTGGAATGTTCCCTCCCAGGTGGAGGTGCGAATTGAGCCAAAAGGTCTTCTGGGAAAATGTATGGTCGTTGCCATGGCAATGGTGACCAACCGGTGCCGCCCTAAAAGCGATTCCTGACACCAACACCCAGACTTCTGGTGCCTCCTCTTTGCCCTCCCCTTCCCCATCCCTGTCCCCTACACCCTGGAGTATTTGTTGTAAAGTGTAACTGGCAGTTTTGGAAATCGCAGAGGTCAAAGGGATATAAACTCACATGTGTTACCAGAGAAAAGTTACATTTGAGTTTTCAGATAAACAGGGCTGATCCTTCTAATTTAAGTATGCCCCACATGTGGCAGTTAGAAACTCTTGCATAGGGCATGCGTATGAAGTTCACATTTAACTTTACAGTCTCTGTGTTTTCTTGTACTTTCAAACTCTGGCAACCCTGGGTCCTGTTGCTGCCTCTATTTTGTCCGTTTAGAGGTTGGCATTTGCAGCTTCAGAAGGTCCTGGGGCAGGGGCTGACTGTTTAGGCATCTCCTAGTAGCTTTGGGCTCCAGGGTAGGGGCCAGATTAACAATTAGCTAAGCATGACCTCATTCGGGAGGAATGTGCTCTTGCTAGGTATTAGCGAAGGTTTAAGCTCTGGGGAGCCATTGTCAGGCGTTCATCAGTGATGTCATCAGCAGGAGCAGCCAGCTCCGGGCCTCAGGAGGAGCCCTGAAGCTAGGACTCATTTGGTAATAAATGGGAACGGAGTTTCACAGGTGGGGTGTGGAGGAATTTATTTGGACATGAAGCCTGACGGAGCCTTCCGCTTGCGCACAGTGCCAGCCGGGCTTCTAGATTCTGATGAGCCACCAGAAGCTTCTAACGGGGTGATTACACGGTTGGCCCGAGGCCCTGGAAACATTGGCTCACTCCCCGAACACTCCAGGAGCTGTGAAGAGGGTGTCAGGACTGTTTTTGCAGCTCCGAGTGGGGGCCTTTAATCCGGGGAGACAGAGAAGGTACTTGTAGAGAATTTCTGGGTCCTCACTGTTTTCATCCAGCCCTTTTCTGTGGGAGGGTTCCTTGTGTCAGGAAGGGGCGAGTCCTCTGGATTGAGAGGCATACAACACCCTTTTTTTTTTTTTTTTTTACCTTGGGAGAAAGTTAAAGTAGAACAAGCGAAAGTCATTCAGTACCCCCCACCTTCTTCCTTCTAACTTGGCTGTAGTCTCCTTTTAAAGCAGAACTGGGCACACCGTTTCCATTCACAAGCAGAATGAGACCAGGCACACCGTTTCCATTCACCTTGTTGAGCCAGCGAGGCTTTAGAGTTTTGGCCTCAGCCCTTTCTTTACCTTGGAAAGCAAGCTGTTCGGGGAAATTGCCCCCCCCCCCTTTCGCTTTTATTTTTGTTTTGAGATAGGGGGTGTGTCTCTGTGTAGAAGTGGCCATCATGGAGCTTGCTATGTAGACCTCAAACTCAGAGACACAACTGCCTTTTGCCTCCCAAAAGCTAGGGTCAAAGACGTGTGCTCTGTAACGCTGGCTGGTGAATGACTCACTATATAGACCAGGTTAATTCACGTATATGTCGACATGCGTGTCACAACCACAGGCCAGAAGATGATTTGTAGAGTCAGTTCTCTTTCCTTCTGCCTTTACGTGGGTTCTAGGGGTTGAACTCATGCCACCAGGCTTGGGCAGCAAGCACCTTTACCTACTGACCCATTCTATCTCCCCCTTCCCTGTTTTTTAAAGGGAGGTTTGCCTTGCCAGGCTGAACTGTCCAGGGAGAGAATGTAATAGAAATCAAATGCTAAGTATGATAACCACAGCCAATTAGTTTTACTTGAAATCTCTCATAAAATATTACAGAATGTGACGACTATTCTCGGTCGCCAACTGGCTACGCCTGGAATTAACTAAAATTTAAAAATGGAGGGCACACCAGAGATGGAATTCTTGCTTAATTTGAATTAGGAAGATCCACTTCTAATCTGGATGCTGAGCTGGGAAGACACACCCCTTTATCAGGTCTTGAGTGAGAAGACACCTGTTTAATCTGGGCCGCACCTTCTGCCGGAAGTCCATATAAAGACACAGAAGAAGGGAGCTTTTGCCCTTTGCTTGCTTGCTCTCCCTTACTGGCATATGAACCTAGTCCTTCAGGGTTCCAGCATCTACCGAAGACCAGCTCAGACATTCAGGCTCGAGGACAGAGCAAGCCAGTAAGCAGTACTCTTCCACCGACTCTGCATCAGCTCCTAGCTCCAGCTTCCTGCCCTGCTTGAGTTCTTGTCCTGACTTCCTTCGATGACCTGTGATGTGGAAGTGTGAGCTAAATAAACCCTTTCCTCCCCCAAGTGGCTTTGGTCTTGGTGTTTCATCATAGTAACTCCAACTGAGACAGTGACTTAAGGAAGGGAGGGATTGATTTTAGCTTACAGCTTCAGGAATACAGGACCCTGATCTATGGGATTTTGGCTTGACAGTTAAAATTAACCGTCGCAAGTCATGGTCTCTAGTCTCAAGTTTATAAGTTTCTCTGGGTTTCTTGAGGTGTTCACATAAGGCGTTTCTACACTGTTGATGTGAGCACCCTTTCCCAGCGAGCTGTGTATGTATGCGCATGCATGCATTTGTGTGCACGTCTGTGTCCTGGCTCTGAAGTTCCTGCCTACTAGGGAGGCATTTGACAGGCTTGGGGACACTGGAGATTGACCCCTCCACTCATGATTACATATGGACCTCAACATCCTATTTCCTTGTGAAATGGCAAGAGTTATCAAGGCTCCCCCTCGAGGCTCATTTAGGGAATTTTTCTCTTGATGAAGAGAATAGGATCTGATTTCTTCAGAGCCTGGATAAAGACATGACAGTCTAATCTACCACAAAGACTAGCATGTTGCAAACTGTTGTCCTCTCTCTTCAGAGTTAATCCAGCTGGGCCCGTCAGTCACCTAGCTAGGTGACCTGCTCTTGATCTACCCTGAAGAGTTGCTAAGGAGATGGAAGAAATAATTAGTATCCCTTTAATGAGGTCGTGTGTTTCCTCACCCCAGGAACCCTTCCCTCGTGGAAGTTGCCTCCAGATAGAAACACTGGCCGAAATTCCAAGTGTATGTCCTGACACTCAGGCCCTTTTCACGGGTTTCTCTGAGCCTTCCCTGCCCCTTTATTGCAGACCTTCTTTGTTTGACTCTAGCTCAGAGGACACGACCATGTCTCTTGTTCTCTCCCTTCCTGCATATGCTAGGTTTGACAGTTTCCCTACCCTGTGGTTTTCTTCTCAGACTCTAATAAAATGTTCTTCAAGCATCCCTAGGAGATGGCTTAAGATTCTTTTTCCTACAAAGAGAACCAGAATTCCTCAGTAACATGTGTCTTACTCAGTTCTTTGTTCAAGACCACAAAGAACCTCAACCTTGCAGCACAGGCTACCCCAAGATTCCTTCCAGGAAAACTTCCAATGCTGCACATCCCGGCCAGTTGGGTTTTTGTCGTTGTTTAACTACTTATTTGGGCTTGGGTATGGATGTCTGTGTGGAAGTCAAGACAACTTGCGAGTGACTATGGCTCGGGGTAGCCTCAGGTCCCTCCTCCCCGCCCCCATACACATGGAAGCACTTCCTTCACAGAGTTTTGTGGTTACAGAGCCAAGAAAGTCATAAATCAGGATAATTTCGAAGTGCTTTAGTGAATACATCAGAGAGCGGGTCACAGTGAGATGGGGAACTCTGTCCTGATAGGCGTCAGATGCTGTATGGTGACATTGTTAGCTTTTGAGTTAGGAAGCAAGTGGTGTCTGCTGAGGTAATAGATTCCGGAAGGTTTTTTTTTATCTATTAGTCACAGGATGTTAGACACAGAAGTGGGCAAGGAAATGGCCATTTAGGGGGCTAAGACTACCCCAAGATAAGGTGATTAGGCTTGAGTGTGCAACTTCCAGCCTCTCTCTTCCTCACTGCAGTTTGGTCACCCAACCAGTCTTTGAAGCTAGGGCTTCGTTCAATAACTCTCATTCACAATTTGTTCACAGCTTAAAGCCTGCCCTGTCGTTTTCCTTTTAGTAAGCTCTGCCTCCCAAACGTTCTGTCATCTCCCCAGCACTGGGGAACCAAGAGTTCAAGCATCTGAGCCTTTAGGGAACATTCCCATTCAAACCCCACCATAGGAGAGTTATTTAATGGGGTCACACTGGGAAGAGGAACAAAAAACAAGACCAGGGATCCTGCATCCCCACCTCATCTTCAGGCTTCTGACAGGGTTGGTTACATTTCAATAGAGGCCGAGATGTGTAAGCAGTCCTGGTCAGGGTGCCCCTCCAACCCCAATTCCTAGCATTGACATAGCCTTGTCTCAGCTCCAGACTCTGCTCCCAGGTGTCAGACAAGCCCCTCCTCTTGTCTGACCCCAGGCTTCAGCCTTTTCCTTTTCCCAGCATGAGATTCCCGGGGAAATTCCAATAACTTGGGGACCTTTGTTTCAAAAGACTTATAGCCAACGTGGGGAGCACAGATAAACCCCTAACACCCGTGGAAGACCTTCGCTCTTGCCTGGACAGGTACAGGTGGAGGTTTCAGGGATCCCCCCCCCCAATAGCTACCACCCCTCCCCCCATTTCATATGGTAAAACCGTCTGAGGAATTTCTCTGCGTACTGACATCAGCAGTGAGTTGGATCCTCGGGACTCTCCTACTTCCTCCTATAGTGATGTGTGCTCTGTTGACTCTGACAACCAAAGTTCCAAGCAAATCCCAGAAGGAGGAGGGAGGCTGCTTGGGGCTTGAATTCCCAGTCATTGCTTGTTTAAGGATGACGATCTGCAGGGGAGCGCTGTGGTGCATACCTTTAAATACAACCCTCCGGAGGTGGAGGAAGAGGCATAGTGACCAGGCTAGCCCGAGAGAGAGACACAGTGACCCTCAGACACCAATCCAAGAAAGGAAGGGAGGGAGGGAGGGAGGGAGGGAGGGGGAGGGAGAGAGAGAGAGAGAGGAGGGAGGGAGGGAGGGAGGGAGGGAGAGAGAGAGAGAGAGAGAGAGAGAGAGAGAGAGAGAGAGAGAGAGAGAGAGATAACAACTTGCACTGAGCAGTAAGATGCTTCAGGAGCTGGTTATCACCAGAACCTAGAAACATTGGCTGAGGGTGTGTCTTTCTTTAGCAACCTTAATTAGGAAAATGGTTCCAAGACCCTATTTTCCTTTCTGCCTTTTCTCTCTAAAACTTCTACATTCCAAGTGGCAGGGTTGTAATTTCTTAATCCCTGCCACGGAACCAGTGTAGATTAAGAGAAAGCCACTGTTCTTTGTTGCCTGGACTCCCCTTCAGTGTCTGTTTCCTGTCTCTCGTACCCTGTGCTTAACTGTTTATAAAATGTCCATTTCCCAGATTTCTGGGGGGGAATTTGGAGGACCCGAAGAGCAGTTTCTACCCGATGGGTAGAGAATTTTTATCAAGTTCCCCGGCTCCGTGATGGCTCAGTTGGTAAAGGGCTTGATGAAGAACCATGAAGATCCCATCTCAAACCCTGTCACCCACATTTAAAAATCTGGGTGCAGCTAAGTGCATCTATAATCCCAACACTGGAATTACAGTTCCCCCGAACCCACCCCACGTTTGTTTGATGTTTGTTTGTTTGGTCTGGAGAAACTGGTGGAGATCTGATGTGGTCTCCTCTAAGACACATGACACTCAAGATGATGATGATATGTTTACACAACTAACTTTTAACTGTTGTAACTAGTATTTTCATGAGTATCTTAAAAACGTAGCCCGTGTTCTAAACCCGCAATTTCATGGGCATTATCGCTTAAAGTATGTGAGGCAGGGATGAACCGAATTAAGGAAAAGGAAAATACTGGTCCACAATCCAGGTGCTGGAAGGATGGGGCCAGGTTTAAATGTAGCCTGGGAACACTGGGCTACTCTCCTGAAGTCAAGCGTAGGCAGGACAATTCCGAGCTTCAGCTGCCAGAGCTGGAGTCCTTCCCTTGCAGGGCTAGAGGCAGCTTCAGAGCCACACAGGCTGAAGAATTGGCAATAAAGAGATTTGGCACAGACTGGCTCTTCCTTGAGTCCGGCAGCAGCTGGTGGCTGGGCTAACTCTGTGGAGATTAATCGTGTGTCAGTCGCTCGCTCTGCACTCTGGACAACGTGCCTCAGGAATGTTAGATGGAGTTTCCCCCACTTAGCAGAGAGTCTGACCCGCTGTATTTGGTCTGTTTATCTTGCTGCCAAGACAGTTTGTCATGAGGCAGAATTCAAGAGCGCGATGATAAATCTCTTTAACGAGGGTGACGTAACCCTCGACATTTTTCTTCTTGTGTCCTTTTCTTGTTTTTGAAGCATTTGTGACAGCTCTGTCCATATATTGGCCATGTCCTTTGTGTGCCTGTTTGGTTCTCCAGGGAAGGACGGTCAACAGCAGCAGGCTTTGGAGTCAGTGGCCTAAGTTCAAATCCCTGCTTCACCTCTGGAGCTATATGGCTTTGGACGTAATTTATTCCTTATTCATTTTTTAATCTGGAAAGTGGAGCTCGCAATGGCATCTCACAGCAGCTTTGAGAATTCAGGAATGTCATCGTACTAGGTCAGGTTGACTTCTGGAAAATTGCGAGAGCGCTCAGGATATCAGGGAAAGGGTCCGAAGAAGTTATTATTATTATTATTTTGTTGTTGTTGTTGTTGTTGCTGTTGTCTGGAAAAAGGTGCCTAAAGGCAGTCAGATGACTGTCTAATTGCTGCGTAATCTAAGGCACGTCATCCCCCTGCTACCTCAAGTTGTTTGGAAAGGACAGAGGTCATCTCTGAGGCCTGGTGCCTTGCAGCTCCTGGAGGGCGTGTGTGTCTGGTGAGTAATGGTGACACATTTGCATTTTCACTGTGAGAAAGGTGAGGGAACATCTCCCAAAAAAAAAAATATATATATATATATATATATATATATATATATATATATATATATATATATATATCAGACCTGTAAGGTTTTCTCTTTGATATTCTATACAGAATAGCACTCAGCCAGCCAGAGTCCTAGGAACTGAGCGAAGGCTCCTGCTTCAGTGTCAGATAAGACCTCAGTGCCACACAGCCCCCAGCTCCCGGTTCACACACAAGCCTACCAAGTTCACAGCTTCTATCACTGGATAAAGCCTGTTGGTTTCCCCTATATTCCTGGAGTCCTACAGAACCTGCAAGCAATTCAATTGAAAAGTTTAGTATGTGGTTTATTGGCATTTATATCTTTTGGGTAAAATGTATTCTAAAAGGAATAACTATAATTAAAAAAAAAAAAAAAGCCTGGTAGTAGCACATGGTTAATCTCTGTACTCAGGAGGCAGAGACGGGCAGATTTCTTGAGCTCTAGGCTAACCTGGTCTACAGAGTGAGTTCCAGAGTAGCCCAGGCTACCTAGAGAAACCCCGTCACGGAAAAACCGAAAATACAAAGAAGTGAATGAGTGGATGAAAATTGAAATTAAAAAGTACAAGCAGCACAGAAGCATATGTTGGCAACGCTGAAAAGCCCTTTCTGCTGTGCTTCATTCGTCTTCTGGCCAGAGGCAGAGAGGACAATGGGCACGTGCTCCGTCCTTTGCTAGAATGTTCCCCTCCCTTCCCTAATATGTCAGTGCTTACCTCTGTAGGAGGGACAAACAAATGTTCCTCATTCCTTTATGGCAGCCTGCAGCTCCTGTTGGTACAGTTTCTTAACTGTTTGTGGCGTTCAAGAATTTAAATTGTGTGGATGTATTAGGCTGGTTTAATGATTAACGATCTTTTAAATACCACCTCCTCGTCCATGTCAAATTAGACAAAGAAACCCCTCTCAGAAACTTTCTTGAACACTTCGTGCTTCAAATTGAATTTAGGGAGTCTGACTTTAATTTTCTGTCTGCCATGGGACCTTTCTGGAATCTGCTGGTAGGGGCCGGGTTGGTGGCCCACAGAGCTTAGCAAACTGGCAGTCCCGCTCAGCCGCTCACAAAGCAAAGACATCTTGATTCTATCAGTCCTAAGCCTGGGTCCCTGATGGGGGTCCCATTCTTCTAGCTGTGAGCAGATGGAATGTTCTTCTGGGGCAATCAGTGAAGAACACTCTTTCGCCAGAATAGGATAGTTCTAACCTTCCCTCGCAGTGTTGATGGCACGCCACCCGTCCAATACCTGTGTGTTGACATTTTTACAGTAGTAATAATAGTATTCACTGTAGTCTTGTTTGTATGACGGGGGTAGTTTGCTCCTTGCTTTACTGAATGCTGTCACACTGGCTACATATAGTCAGTCCACATGCAAGCAAGTGGCCCACCTTGGCCCCACAGTAATAAGTTGGTGCACTTTGGGTGTGATCCCAGCTTTCCTGACCCCAGGGCAGGGCATGTGAACTTTTAACTATCCTGTCACTAACTGACCCAATATCTTCTATCCCTAGGTCACTTGGCTACCAGATAGTTTACTAAATGACCAGTTCTTTTTTTTTTCTCTGGGTAGCCCCAGGCACCCCACCTCCATGCTTTTTACCCAGAGATTTTGGAGACAGGACCTGTCACTTGCAACGAGGCACCCAGTCTCTGGGTGGGGAAGCCTTAAACTGGGAGAATAATCCTTAGCTGTCAGTTAAGCTAAATCTTGCCACAGGATCCAGTGCCCTCCCAAACGGGTGGATGTTGGGGAGCTTGCTGTCCTCTCTCCTCTGCAAAGTCCCCACCCCCTTCATCCTCTTTCTGCTGGTGATGTTGGGAACTAGCTGCTGGTATAAATTATTTTGAATTTCCCTCAGCCTTGTTCCCATTCACCACTTTAAGAATAAAAAGGTTTGTTCTTTTTATTGCTTCACAGTCTCTGGCGCCCCGCCATCTTCCTGATGGGCCCGCATGGCTTGTAACATGAGCCAGGTTATTCGAGGGAAATGCGAACCAAGAGAACCACCTTGATCTGACTCTGTAACCAGGTCCAGCGTTTACAAGTTTGTAATTGACCGAATACCCAGCCTGTTCACCATTATTATTTCTGACCTCTACTCTGATTTATGTGCACATGTGATATGTATGTGCGTGTCTGTATCAAGAACCATAGCTTAGTGTGGGGAATACAGAGCCCAAAATTATCCTTCCCCCCCCCTTGGCTGTTCTTCACTGCACTATCAGTGTACTCTACTCTTTTCATGGACTGTTTAAGAGCAAACTTAATCTTTTCTTCTTGTTTAAAATTTAATTGGTATCCAGCACAGGCCTAGTGCTTAGAAGGCAGTTGGGGAATTTTTGTTGGACATGAGAACAGGAGAAGAGAAAGAACAAACAGGGCTTTCAAGAATATTGAGTAAGCCTAATTTGTGTTTTCCAGAGGAAAAAAAGCAGAGTAACAGGTTTGGATTGCCTAGGGCAGGACCATATCTTCTAAGGAGCAGGCTGTCCATGGTTTCTCTTAAAGAAGCAATATGCAAGGACTTCCTGGAGAAAGGGAGAGGGAGAGGGAGGGAGAGAGGTAGGGAGAGAGGAAGGGAGGGAGGGAGAGAGAGAGAGAGAGAGAGAGAGAGAGAGAGAGAGATCCTTGATTACTGGAATCCCAGATCCTCAGAAGGCCTTAGTGGGCAAACAGCCCTGACTCATTATTTGCACCTCTTGTGCCCTCTTTCTGTAGCCTGTCTACGTGTATTCTGTCCACGGTGTTGTCTCCTAGAGCCTCACAGGTCTGGACAGTGAAAATGGATGGAACTAGTTGAAGCCCATGTGTTCTGCCTGTGGGTTGGCAACCTGGTTTACATCCTAAGCAGCCTATAACTTACCAGCCATAAAACCCTCCACTTCCTTACCTGCATATCGAGAGTAAGGACTTAACCGCCCTGCTGTGCTGTAAACCGATTCAGAGAAATAGAGCGATGCCTTTATCTCTATTATCTCATCCTTAAAATGGGATTCAATGAAGCCACCCTCGTAGGGGGTCTCTGTTGCAAGGAAGGGCTTCAAGGTGCACGGGGCTTGGCCCTGGGAAGATTCTAGATAGAAAATCCCTGCTGTCATGTTGTCGTTGACCACAGAGAGGGTGCTCAGGGGTCTTCTCGGGCCTGTTTGTCATGCCCTCCCTTTCCTCTGTGGGATGCACATTCAGGCAGCCTAGAACGCAACGCTAGCAAGTGAGCTTCGTTTCAGGGGAGGTGGCCTCTCTACAGGACAAGCTGGGATGGAGTCAGTAGGTCTCTGTGACCTCCATTCACAGCCAGCATTTGTTATTTCAGCTGGATCTAGTCTCTGAGTGATGTAGCTAGAGGCGATTAGCCCAGGACTAATGGCTGCCATGCTGTGGTGAGGCCTTCTTTGCTCGTGCTCCCATTTTCTGCTGTGTGACTCATGAGCATGCTCAAAAGAGTCCTTGGGGGGCCTTGCCCTGTTAGTCGACCTGCAATTGTATGGAGGTCAACAGGGTGAGCTTATGCAAGGTCTGATAAAAGTGTTGGTAATGCAGAGTGTCCTTTCTTTGCCCCCCTCACCCCTTTTCTAACACCCCTTCCTAACAAGGTTATAATTGTCACCCTAACATTGATAGGGTGACATTGTTTGTTTGTTTGTTTGTTTGTTTGTTTGTTTGAGGCACAATTTTACTACATAGCTCCCTAGCTTGCAACTCCATATGTGTCTCAGGCTAGTCTGGAGTTCGAGATCCCTCTGTCTCTGCCTCCTTCCAAGTTCTATTTCTGACCCTTAAATCTAACTTAAAGATTTCCCAGTAAAAGAAAATGAAACGTTACTTATGGATAAAGTGAGGACTAGACCGCTCCAAGGTGCGGTTGGAAGGAAGGTTTTTATTGGAATTGGGATGGAGAGTGAAGCCTGGGAGAGCTTAGAACAGGGAGAGGAAGTATAGCACACTGAACCCGGCCAGCAGAGTGGGCATGACCAAGAGAGGAGAAGGGAAGACAATGGAGAGAGCTGAGAGAGGGACTTAAGATCAGGTGGCCGAAATGCCCACATTATACAGGAATGAGAAGCTAGAGGAAGGGAAGAAAAGAGCTGAGAGGAGTCACAGGTACTGAGTGAGCCTAGAGGCCAGTGTGTGCATGCTAATATGAACCCTGGCTAGCCATTTGTCCCAATTTATATATACCCTCTTCTATGCTGTTTAATATTTAATCACTTAGGGTAATATCACTTAGGCTTTATTGCTGTACATAAACTTAATTCTTAAGTGAATTTAAAAAAAAACTTAAAAAAGTAGTGTTAGGGAGGGGAGAAAAGGCCCCCAAATGTTGAAAAACGTAACTTACGACACAAAACCAAAATAAAAGCCAGGTGTTTCTGAAATCGTTTGCTATAACTATTTCTAGTTGAGGTAAGAAGTCTAGCAAGTGTGTAAGGGACAGGAAGAATAGTTTATCAAGTAGGAACATGGCATGGCTCTCAGTAGAAATCTCCTCTTTCTTTTTTTTTTCTTTCTTTTTTTCTTTTTACGGAGCTGAGGACCGAACCCAGGGCCTTGCGTTTGCTAGGCAAGCGCTCTACCACTGAGCTAAATCCCCAACCCCGAAATCTCCTCTTTCTACGTGCCTGTTTTGGTTACTGTGTTTTGAGGCAAGGTGTCACTATATAGCCTTTGCCATCGGAACTCACCATGTACACCAGGCTGGCAATGAACTCGTAGACATCCACCTGCTTCTGCCTCCCAAGTGCTGAGAGGAAATGCATGTGCTGCTATGTCAGGTTTGCAGTCAAAGTCCCAAACATCTGAAAGTGTTTACTAGATTCTGTTGCAGTAAGTCCCACCCCGCTCCCTACAGACAGTGCCAGTTCCCACCATAACATTTTCTGAGCCTTCACTTCCGTGCCCAGGCCTTGTTCATGGCAAGCCTTGATAACCCATGTCAGAATTTTATCGAACCCAGAAGTGGCCTCAGAGTCATCCTCAATACAGCAGAAAGACATTTGCTTCTTGTACCCATATCATGTTTGTGTGTGTGTGTGTGTGTGTGTGTGTGTGTGTGTGTGTGTGTGTGTGCCATCGAGATGGTTGATCTTGATTGACAAGTTGATGAGATTGAGAATTCCCATGGACTGCCTATGGGGAGTTTCTAGATAGAATGGTCAAGATGGGCAGGCCCACCATAACTGTGGATGGCACCATTCCATGGGCTGGGGTCCTGGATAGAACAAAAAGAAGAATTCGAGCTGAACACTCTCCCTCCCTCACTCTTTCCTGACTACATGCCTTCTTGCC
This sequence comes from Rattus norvegicus, assembly GCF_021556685.1. Taxonomy (NCBI): domain Eukaryota; kingdom Metazoa; phylum Chordata; class Mammalia; order Rodentia; family Muridae; genus Rattus; species Rattus norvegicus. Next base: position 20,420,532 of record NC_141548.1, on the reverse strand, counting down.
GTAACCTCCCAGCATGATGGGCCATACCCTCAAACTGTGAGCTGAAATAGACCCTTCCTTCAGTTGCTTTTGTATTTTTGCAAAAGTAACAAGAAAGTAATGAGTGAGATCATCTTGGAAAGCTCACCTAGCAAGACCTTCTGAATGCACTCTTGAACAATCAAAACCACCGTGGGTGTAAAAATTACCTCAGAACTTCCTGCCAGTCTCTGAGCAGTTTGTGAGCAGGGGAGAGAATCGAAAATCCAGTCAATCCTAGTTTCCCAGGCTCACCTTTTACTGAGGTCGATATTGAAATAGACCCGTGTGTCGGGTAGGTCATGTTACTGCTGTCACAAAGAGGCTTAGATGAGTGGGTAGTGGTGGTGATGAACTGAGGGACAGACAGACAACCACATCAGGAACACCATTGGAAAAAGAATGAAAATGTGGTTTTCATTCTTGGCATTTTCGATCTCTAATTAGGTGGGGAAGCACCTGATTCTGGGAGCCTGTTTTCTGTTTGTTTGTTTTGCCCCAGTCCTCCCCCAGTCAGGTCATGACTGGGGGAAGGTGGCAAGGCTGTGGCAATCTGAGGATCCACCCATCACCCAGGGCTGGAGTAACTGCATACTTCACTTTTGCCTGCTCTCCATTTACAACAGCTAGGCCTTTGAAGTCCAGAGAGGCTGGGAGAACCAACTTTCTGGAAGTCGACTACCTAGGACAGAAAAGAGGAAGAGGATTCTAATGACCTTTGCCACAGATGCTCCGTAGTCATCAGGGCCGTGAGTCACCTGGCTCCACGTCACTGTCTTGTCTATTGCTTCCGTGGTCTGAGGCCCTGGAAAGATACCAGAGAACAGAGAGGAGTAAAGCTGGCCCAGGCCTCTTAGTCCTTCCTGGGAACCCCCTGCACAGTCTGCAGTGTGAATAGGTGCAGAGTATGCCAGAATTTTGACCCTGGTTCTTGGGCAGCTGGCCAAGACGCATCTTCTTCAGCCAGGACTCAGTGTAGATAGGCTTCATGCCTTCCAAATTCACTGAGGAACTGGCAACAGTTGGTCGGGCGCCCATTGGTATTTGTTGCACTGAGCAATGAGTTTTGGCGTTTTTGTTCACGTATGTCAGGCAGTCTGACTCTGTTCACCCCCTATCACTCTCCTCACCCTCCTCTCTGCTAGTTACTCTCATCTCATCCGGGTGTGTGCGCGCGTGTGTCTGTCTGTCTGTCCGTCCGTCCATATAAGAAAGAACATGGATTATTTTTCTTTTACCTTAATATGATGTCCAGTTTTATCTATTTCCCTACAAGTGGCACAATTTGTTTTTTATAGCTGTGTACATGTTACATTCACACACACACACCCACCATTTTCTTTTTCCACTGGTGGAGACCAAAGCTGGTTTTGTCGATATCCAAACTCCTGCCCTCTGCAGGCGCTACAAGTCCTAACCACTGAGCCATCTTGCATTCTGTTTGTATTTCATTTTGTTCTCTGTACGTTGATGTTCTGACTGCATGTATGTCTGTGTGAGGGTGTTGGGTCCCCTAGAACAACAGTTGTGAGCTGCCATGTCCGTGCTGGGAATCGAACCCAGGTCCTCTGGAAGAGGAGCCAGTGCTGTTAACCACTGAGCCATCTCTCCAGCCCCTTGTTTCGTTTTTAATGTTGGCCATTCTAATACTTCATGGATTAGCCACTTGTACTCCAGGTTCCGAGCCACACTGCCCCCTGACAGGTAACGGTTGCTGGGTATGCAGCAAGCAGAGAGCATGGAATTCTGTTCCTGTGGCCCTAAGTGACACTCTTCACTTTTTAAGTCATGGAGTCACTTGTTGCTTGTGTATGGCCCTGTAGCTCACTGTCTTGTGGCCAGAGGATGACATTACTGTTCTCATTCCGAAGGGTAAGGCTCTGGAATGGTCTCCACCTACTTCTGTTCTCCAGGCTTGCGATCGACTCCTGCTCCCTTGGTTAATCATTGCCAGCCACGTAGGAAGGTGCCTCAGGAGCTCTTGTGATGTTCCCATTGTAGCACTAGATGTAGGGGACGTGGATGCTTTGGTCTGGCCCTTGATGGGAGTTGAGAGAGATGAAAGGCTACCATGCCCCTGATATTGGAGAACTGTTCCTTCAAGGGAGCATTTCAGTGTGGCTTCTGCAGAATGCTAAAAATATCTGGTATCCGCCTCATGATTGGCCCCATTCCACATATAAATGCTCCTTAACAAGGACCAGAGGACGGATACAGAAGTAATATAAATAAATTCCAATGTCAAATTTATAGTAGTTCAAATCGACTTCGCAGCTATTTTAAAAGGCAGTGCTGTCATTTATAAGTAACCGGATAATTGTAGGTAGTTTGAGAAAGTGCGTGTGGCTTGAGGGTTGGGGTTGCCAATAGCCAGGGTAGTTATTTGGGAATTGTGATTGGTCAGATTTGGGGAGGAGAAGCCCATGGCCAGGTTCCCGTCCATGGAAATGCAAGCGGAGTATGAGAGGTTGGGCAGGCATGCTGGGCGTTGGCGTGTTTCGTTCCTGAAAGCCAGAGGCCCTCCAGCATCTTACTGTGAGGATGCTTCCGTTGACTCTGGTCTTTTCCTCCTCTATACTGTCAGAATGAGCACTCCACAGCACACAGGTCTACAGCAATGGCCAGATGTACACCCCGGGATACCCTTGTAGCATTTCCTTTTCAAGGCCTGGGGAGTCTCCTGCTTCCTGTGTATGGGAACAGCAGAGGTCTTTTGGGCAAGTCTCCATCTTTTTATTGTTCTAAGAGCTGGGCTAAACATTTGAACCTTTACCTGTCAAAAATGACTTTTGGAACGAAGCCTGTTTTCCCTCCAGCCTCTCAGACTAGCAGGATGAAGGTATCATATATCCCAGGAAGGTCATAAAAGGGCTTTCCTGTTAGGACACCCACCTTGAACTCATTGGAAACAGAAGTCCAGGGCATTGCATATTTCATAAGTCTAGCTCAGACTTGGGCTTGGTCCATGCCTTTCAAAATTTGCTTGAAAAGAGCTTCTCATTCTTCTTTAGAGCAACCTATGTAACCAAGATAAAAATAGAACCACCTGACTTCAGGTTACGAGATAAATGCGCTCACACAACACATGCGTGAGTTTTGAGACTGTGTCTTGCTATGTGGCCCAGGCTGGGTGTGAGCTCACTGGCTTTGAACTTCCCAGGATCCTCCCGCTCTGGCCTCCCTAGTGCTGAGATTACAAATGTGTGCTACCACACCCAGCCCAAATTTGTCCTTTTTTCTTGTAGTGCTAGAGATTGAACCCAGGCCAACCTCTGGTCTGCTTTGGAGGAGCATTTACTTTACACATGGCTGCGTGAGTTTGAGTCTTACAGGCTTTTACCTGTGGTGATGTAGCTTCTTAGCCCTCACAGTGGAAGAGATTGGTGTCTCCGGTGCGCTGGGCTGCTATCCGCACCTTACTTACTAGACACACTCTTTATGTTCAGTTTGCTATGTGTTTAATGTTCAGGTGCCTCGTGGTTGGTGGGACAACTGCAGGGTGAAGAAGACTCCGTTCCCCCCCCCACACACACACTCATGGGTTTTTAATGTTAGCCATTCTGACACTTTCACAGATTAGCCACTTGAACTCCAGGCTCTGAGCCACACTGCCTCCCGACAGTGGAAGGCAGAGGGGTCCTGCGGTTGAAGGAAAGGCTCCTAGCACACATGCAGTTTGGGCAGGTAGCACCACCAGCCTTGGGGTGTGCCAGAGTCTGCTCCACAGGAAGAAGGGTGAAGGTTCTTTCTTGAAGGCATGGCTGCTATCTTGGAACAGGCCAACTTTGAACCTGGGTGTGGAGTATGTGGTTGGGTGAGTGTGACAAGCGTTAGTCCAACCAAATGGCCTGTGTTTAGGTTCTGTGTGCTTACAGAGTTTGATTTGGACAGAAGCTCCCATCACTTAGTTTGGAAGAACAGAAACACTCGACTAGATGTAAATAGCAGGCCGCCTTCAGGGTTCTCGGGGACGGAGAAGCTGCATGTCTATGGGAAGGTGTACCAATTTGTCAGGGGATATAGTAGGAAGAAATGACACACTGTGAAAACTGTACCAGAGGCCAAAACGGGGAAGGGATCCCAGGACAGCTTGGGGCCGGAGGAGAAAAGGGGTGGTTCTTGATGATGCTTGTGGAAGGAGGAGGGATAAGGAGCAATTCTAAAGGTGGTGTATAAATGTTCACAGTACAGGAGGAAGGTGGAAAGACAGAGCGACAAGCCTGGTGGGTGGTACCTTCCCATAACCCAGTGTCTGGGAGGCAGACGCAGGAGGATGACAAAATTGAGGCCCCCTTCCATACACCGGAAGAGTATAAAAGAACGCAAGAGTCTATCTCAAAAAAATAAAAGTGAGGGTAGAACTGGCCAGGGTATGGGCAAGCTCTCTCTGAATCAGGGGTAGGGTAAGAAAGGACTCTCTACTTAGGCTTGTCAACCGAGCCTGCCTGATTGCATGAGCTTACCCATCTTTTGGATAGACATGACTGATAGCTCGACATTGGCAAGATCAAAGGGGAAGCCTGCCTCTTAAACCTATGGGTCGGAATGTAAACAGAAACAAGTTTTATAGGGAAAACATGACTGGGACATAATTACTATGAAAAGAAACATTTAAAAGCTTGTGCAGAAAAATATAAAACCAGGACGGCAAACAGGAGTCAGTAATAGACTGTTGTCACTTTGGGACATAGATACCTTTTAGTGTCTGTATTTCTGAATTGATTTTTTTTTTAATTTTTAAACAATAAAGGAAACATCAATTTAACACTTATTTTTATTTTTAAGTTACATATATGTGTGTATGCAAGCGAGCGCAGATACTCTTGTGGCTAAGGATTCAGATCTCCCCAAAGTATAAATTGTTGTGAGCCACACGTCTGTGGTGGGAACCCGTTGGGTCCTTACAAAAGCAGCGTGTGATCTTACCTGCTGAGCCATTCCTCCAGCCTTGGGAACTTCAACTTGAATTGAAAGAAAAGCCACCAGAAACATAGTAAGAAACAGAAACAGTAAGGTAGCCCAACTCCTGAGAAACAGCACCATGGTAATTATATTTACTTGGAGAAGAATATAAATGTCATTTAGCTTAAGAAGTTGTAAGTTACTTGCGAACTAACTCATTTCAAGGTGGAAGAATCTTCAAGTCATTTATATTCTTACATTTATTTATGTACTACTTATTGACGTATGTGTGTGCATGTGCCTCAGATCATTTCTTACTGTCTACATGTATGCAGCCCTCTCTTGGGATATCGCCTACATTTGAAGAAGGAATTGTACAAAAGTCTTGGTCCCTGAATAGGATCAGTTCTTTTTGTTTCAGCTAGTTTTCAGTGAAGGGACAACTAGGTTACCCGTCCCTGGACTGAGAGCATCAGGGAGTTCCATTTTGTTCTGTCTCTTCATCCACATCTCTACTATTCCTAAGTAGTGTGTAATCTGCCTCATTTGTCATCATCACATAAACTTGTTTGTCTGGGCTGAGCCATGGGCTCCTCTGTGGCATTGGTACATTTGTTGCTGATCTGTGTCATCCACCGTGTTCCGTGCAGAAACGCAGGGACAATAACAGAACGCATCCCAGTGACCCAGAGCGATCGTTAGTAAACACCTTGGGTTGTTGTTGCAGTCATTCCATTTCCGGATGTTTTGAAGCAGATCCTAGCACTGTGTCCCTTAACGCCGCCGAAATGTCTTAGTATGGTTCCCCGTGGATGACGTTTCATCCTTTTTACAAAGAGTTTTGACCTGCACTCGTGTAACTCAAAAGAATGACCGTGCCGTTGTCTCGTCTTCCCAGACAGTAAAGCCATCGTGGATGGGAATCTGAAGCTCATCTTGGGCCTGGTATGGACTTTGATCCTTCACTACTCCATCTCCATGCCCGTGTGGGAAGACGAGGGGGATGATGACGCCAAGAAGCAGACCCCGAAACAGAGGCTGCTGGGATGGATTCAGAACAAGATCCCATACTTGCCCATCACCAACTTCAACCAGAACTGGCAAGACGGCAAAGCCTTAGGAGCCCTGGTAGACAGCTGTGCTCCGGGTAAGCGGCCATAGTTGCCTAAACCTTCTTTGCCAAGTGGGAGTGCCTAGCCAAAAGGGCTGTCCGTGAGAAGGGTCGTTTGTACTAACTGGTATGGGTCTCCTTGCTTGAGTCTGTCGTTAAGACAGGATGAGCTACAGATGGTTCTGTGTGCGCTTCCAAAGGCAGATGTTCTAGGTCTATCCGTACATCTTTGTCACTGAATCCAGTGTTACTCAAACCACCAGAGACACCCCAACGCCTGAACTTGGAGCAGGCGTCGGGGTTAGAGTTCACCAGACCCAGCCCTGTGCCTTCCCGAGTTGGTGCCTCATTTCCCGTCGGTTTAAAGAGAACATGTGGCCCTCTTCAGTGGCTTGGCATGGGAATCTAAAGCTTCTGCTAATGGAAAGTGGCCGTTTTTATTAACCACTAGCTTGACTGTGTACAGCTTTCTCTGCCCCCTTTCGTCACAGCGCTTGGTGACGATCCAGTTAGAGCCTTTTCCACCCTGGCTCTTCTCTGAGTGGTTGGTCGAGTGGACACCAAGATGTAATTATCCTCACTACAGCCCTTAGATTAATGGGTAGAGCTTCTTGGCCCACACTCTGTAGGAAAACTAGAACCAGTGTTTATATGCCATCCCCCGAATTATTTTTATAAAAAAAAAAAGTCCTTACTTTAATAAATTATATTTTCCATTTCCTGAATGTTCTACGTGTCCTAAGTTAAGCGCATTCTGAGTAAGGTGGTGTATCTCAGAGTGCCCAAAGCAGAGCTCAGTAATGTCAGGTAGAAAAAGCCTGTGTCAAACAAACCCTCATTCCATCTGAAAAGCGTATAATCCGGAATATTCTAGAGAATAGCGTTAGGGCCACCAAGCTGGCTAAGGGCCCTTGTCATCGTGTGTCAGTGAGACGAGTTTAATCCCTGTTGTCCCCATTACGGAAGGAGAAACTGAGTCTTGGCCAGTACAGTACATGCGTGTGTCCACTCAGTCATACGTCATACACACACACGACTAAAAAGCTGTAAATTTCCCCCCCGTTTTTCGAGACAGGGTTTCTCTGTGTAGCCCTGGCTGGCCTGGAACTCACTCTGTAGACAGGTCTCAAGCTTACAGAGATCCACCAGCCTTTGCTCCTGAGTGTCGGGGTTAAAGTGTGCCAGCACTGCTTGACGAAATGTAACTCTTTAATAAAAAGTCTAGTATTAGCTAGTTTCGTAGTACCCTCTTCCTTCTACCAAAAGACACAATTTGTTCTCCCTCCTTAGTTTAAGTCAGAGAGTTTAACCTACTTATACTCATTAGGGCCTTTTAAATGACTCTAGGATTGCACCTTTGAACAAGTGGAGTTTTGAGTCACATAGGATGCTAGCTTAATCTTTGTTAGGTACATCTAGGCACAGTGTTAAAAATATAAAAAGGATCTTGAAGGAATGGCTAACCCCTGTCTTAATGCCAGAACACAGTGTCCTAAAGGGTACACTCTTAGCTGTCAGATTCTCCCCCTCCTCCCCCACCAGATGTATAATTAGTTAAGCTGTTGGTGGGAATTGCCGAGTTACAAGACTAAATGCTTTGGTTATCAGTACGTGGCTTCTCTGTGTCAACTCATGCTAAAAGCACCTTTCGTGTACCGTGAACAGGTCTGTGCCCGGACTGGGAATCCTGGGACCCACGAAAGCCGGTGGATAATGCTCGAGAAGCCATGCAGCAGGCCGACGACTGGCTGGGCGTCCCACAGGTACGCACACGCACAACGTGTCCCAGGAGGCTGCTCCCACCCACTGGCTTGTTGCTGGCAGTCTGGATGCTTTTCTAGGTCAGGCTGTGGTCTGACCTTGGTGTTCAGCCTTTAAAGAGCCTTGCCTCTGGTACTCTCCCACCGTCTTAGTAATGATAGGTTCTTGTGGCTTTAGTAGCTTACGGATCATTCAGAAATCTTCGTGTCACAAGCTGGCAGTTCTTCCCCTCCCCTCCTTACTGCTTTTCTCATCTCTTCCTCTCACTTCCGACCTTCTGTCTTACAAGTACAGTTCAGGAAGGCCTTGAACTTCTGACCTTCCATCTCAGCCTATGGAGTGCTGGATCTCAGGCATGTATCACTGCAAATTCTTTTTGGTTCTAGCTATTTTGAAGGTTGTCATTAAACCCCAGTCAGCAAGCATGGTCCTTAACTCAGGGGGGAGCTGTCAGTCTTTGACTTTTTAAAAACCTATACAAAAGAAAAGTAATTTTTTTAAACATTTATTTATTCATTATGTATACATCATACATAATGCATATGTGCCTGCAGGCCAGAGGAGGGCACCAGACCTGATTATAGATGGTTGTGAGCCACCATGTGGTTGCTGGGAATTGAACTCAGGACCTCTGGAAGAACAAACAGTGCTCTTAACCGCTGAGCCATTTCTCCAGCCCAAGAAAAGTAATTCTAATCTGATATTTGGAACTTTTATTTCAAGTGTAAATCAAGTTAACCTCTATTAGTGGGAATTGCAGCACAATTTATAATTCATCGCACTAATCATAGAGGGGCTTGAATTTTTGAAAATCTAAATCACTACATGGGTTACTTAACACCAATATTTTTCTTATAACATCCCCTTGAAAATACCAGGGCTCCTAGGAACCAAACCGCAATCGAAGGGAAGTTGTAGAAAAACCAGTCCCATGGGACAGAGAATCCCTCACTGTAGACCATGTCTGATTTGGTGCTCAAGAGTTGAGTTCAGTATATTCCATAGTAGGATGACTGGGGAGGTAGGGAAGCCCGCCTATTTCTTTGGTTTTGGAGTCTCCAATCTGTCACCTTCAGGAAGAGCTGTATTAGATCGCTCACCAGCCCTTCAATCTGACAAGACCTCTTTGTGACACTCTATAATGTCGGACACTTTAAAATTCTTATATATAGGAGTTTCTGGAGAGAGTTACCAAGTCAGCGCATAGTTTCCGTGGGCTGTTCTGGAGGTCACCGTTCAAAAATCTCCATAGCTGTTTTGCTCTGAGCCACTGAGCCCCACACTGTTTTCTGTGCGGTTTCTCTTCATCGCATTTGGTTGATATGGTTGATGAGGTAGGAAGAACCCTCTGCTGCTCTAAGGAGGTGTCAGTTCCCACTGTGACTCCTCATGGGGGACAGGGAGGACTTTGTATGCTAGGGTTAAGTCAGGTAGGGAATCAAGGATGTTGATAAAACTTTAGGGAAGGGTCCCTGTCCATCCTGTATCTTAACTGCTCCTTAACTGAGTGTCAGGAGAACACACCCCACTTCAGCTTGTGTGTGTGTGTGTGTGTGTGTGTGTGTGTGTGTGTGTGTGTGTGTGTGTGCATGTGTGCGGAGAAGGGAGTGGGGGTGAGGGTGCTTTCAGGGTCCAGAGGCATGGATACCTGGAGTTATAGCCTGTTGTGAGCTGTTGGTACCAAAATCAGATCCTTTGCAAGAGTGGTATCCACTCTTCCTAACTGAGCCATGTCTCTAGTTCCTCTCCCCATTTTTAAAGGTTCCGGGTATATTAAGACCACATGTCTAGTCTGTTGTCCCTATTGTCTTGCTTTGCTTGTTTTTTTGAGTCAGGACCTCACCGTGACTCTCAGGCTAACTCCGAACTTGCTATCTTCCTGCTCAGCTTCCTGAATGCTGGAGGGAGAGGCATATACTACGACCTCTCCCCCGAGTTTCCTTTCTTCTTATTAGTACAGGGATGTGTACCCAATAGATGGGCCAAAGAAGAGACCTGCTTACGTGCTTTAAAAACATTTCCAATGCCTTACGTACATGTTTCCTTGCTCTGCCGTACCTCATCCTCTTTCTAGAATATCAGACCAGGGGAGCGAATAGGAATGGGGGCGGGGGGGGGGTTGGCTTGAATCTCTCGAAATGACCTGCAGAATTTCGGGAGGTCTTCCTTGCAAAGGAGCCAGCGACACGTACACGCAAGCCCCGATCTTCCTGCGGTTTTTACTGCGGTTTGATTTGTTTCCATTTCTTTGTAGCAGTATTTGGTGGAAGGGGGATTTTGGTGGATGCCTCATGGCGTGTCAGAGCGCTCACCCACCACGTTGTCACCCTAGGTCATCACGCCCGAGGAGATTATTCACCCGGATGTGGACGAGCACTCTGTGATGACCTACCTGTCTCAGTTCCCCAAAGCCAAGCTCAAGCCAGGTGCTCCTCTTAAACCCAAACTCAACCCGAAGAAAGCCAGAGCCTATGGCAGAGGTGAGTGCTGGTCTCACTGGGTCTGAGGTGTGTTCTCCGGCATTAGCTCTGGGAGGGATGATCTCAGGGTCAGGAGACTCAGGAGGTTTGCAGTTGGTAAGGGATTCTTGGGCAAGCATGAAGACCTGAGTTTGGATCCCCAGCCCCCACCTAAAAGCCAGGTGTAGTGGCACACCTCCAGTATTGTCTTGGGACTGTGTCAAGATACAATGATGTGAGCTTTAACCTGTAAAGATACCCTAGGTTTCCTTTGTCTCGTGTGTGTGTGTGTGTGTGTGTGTGTGTGTGTGTGTGTGTGTGTGTGTGTGTGTGCGCGCGCACTTTAACTCTTAAGTCCTGTTTATTTATGACCGCCTTATTCTGACTTGAGAATCAAAGGCTTTTCTGCGGTACAGTGTACGGAATTTGTTTCCTGTAGCCCTGGGAAAGCTGATGCTTTCACTTAAGAACCAGACCCTGGTGCACAGTGACTGGGATGGGCCTTGCCCTAGGTCACTCACTGGTCACTCGCTGGCCTTCTGGATGCTGATTCATTTCTCCTGTCTGGCAGAATCTGCTTCAGGTTTCCAGATGGGCTGGGAGCTATTGTTAATCTCCAGCGACACTTCCTTGCTGAGATATCCTGTTTATGACTCTCACTGCAAGATGCCCAGCGCCTTGTGGCCGGTCAGAGCCATCTCAGGCATCTGGTCATTTTGTGGTCGGCAGCCAATTTGAAGCATCCTAATTTTTTAGAGAGGGCAGTTAGCAGCTGGATGTGGCGGTCTATGTTCACCTTGTAAATCTCGGTGCTTTGGGAGGCTGAAGCTGGGGACTCTTCCGTTTAAGGCTGACCAGAACAACAGCATGACCCTCTCTCAAAACAAACAAACAAAAAATAATCAAACAACAGTGCGTGGCCAGGAGTTTGGTTTCTGGTAAGGTCACTGTAGCAATCTTATAAAGAAGACAAAAGGTACGTTATATTTCTTAGTTTTTGTAAGTAAGGTTGGAGTGACATTTTGGCACGTGCCCATTTGTAAATTCACAAGGACTAGATGGAGGCCCTCTTCCTAGCGCCCATTGTCATCTCCAAATTGCTTTCTCTGAGCCATAACCCAAGGTGATCAGTGCTATGAGGAATCTCAAAGTTTAAAGGTGTTTCTGTAATGCAAAGCAGAAAAAAAGCTATAGATCGTTATATGACTCTCAAGTCACCATACTGACCAGAGGGGGTTGACTTCGGCCAAGGCTTGTCTGTAGTAGTGAGCTTATCACTGGCTGTCCAGTTTCCTCATTGTTAGAGTGAGATGGTTTGCTTCCGTGGTGCAGTCTTCCAGAGAACGAATGCTCACTATGGTTCAAGAATGTGGCCGGTCTATGCCAGTTTCCTTCTTTATAAGTGTCGTGAATGCTGGGGGAAAAAAAAAAAAGCCGTTTTCATCTCTGATTTGCATGTGGGTGGCTCTGTCTTTACGTTTTCTCTTCATCGTGATATACGTTCAGGGTCTGATGTCCTCCGCATTAAGCACGCTCACAGGTCATAGGACTGTCCCCATCAGTATTCGTCTTGAGAGCATTTTCAGCTTTCCACAGTAAAACATGGTGCTCACTAAACAATCTCTCTGTTCTCTCCTTTCTCAACCCCTTTCCCTGGCACCCTCCATTGTTTCTGTGTGGGTGTCTCACAGAAGTGGACAATGTAGTATGTGCCTTTTCTGTGCAGCCTGCCTTGCTTGGCAAATGTTTTTGGGATCTTATTATTTTTTACATTATAACATTATCACAATATCCTCCTCTTTCTCCCCTTCATCGTCTTCTTCCTCCTCCCCCTCTTTTGGAAACAGGGCTTCTCTGTGTGCCCTGGCTGTCCTGGAACTCAGAGATGTGCCTGCCTTTGCCTCTGAAGTGTTGGGATTAAAGGCCTGCGCCACCACCGCTTGGGTTTTCCTTCCTTTTTCACAGGTGAATGATATTCTACTGTGTGTGCTGTATTTGGTTTGCTCATTGGTTTTCTTACAGGCAGGTATATGCAGTCATCTACCTTCCAGCCATTATGAACAATGCTGTCCAAGAACATGGATGTATTGGGATCTTTTGGATATAAACCTAGACGTGAAATTGCTGGGCCATACTGCGATTCTATGCTTAACGTCTCTCCTTTCAAAATAGGAAGGCTGTTGTTGTAAAAACATAAAAATAAAAAGTAAAGTTGGTCTTTTACCCCACTGGGTCCGCACCGCGGTGCCGCTAGATATCTGGGCGGAAACACATCCCAGCCGCACACTTTCCTACACTCAAACACTTGCATAAAAGAACACACAACACGGGGCTGGGGATTTAGCTCAGTGGTAGAGCGCTTACCTAGGAAGCGCAAGGCCCTGGGTTCGGTCCCCAGCTCCGAAAAAAAGAACCAAAAAAAAAAAAAAAAAACCACACAACACAATAATCTTTGACCCAATTGGTAAGATATAATTGCCCACTTAAACATACAAAGCCCAGTACCACCCATCCCTTAAGAACATTGATAACAACCTGTAAATACACAGAGCAGAATCTTAACATCACCTGCCATGGCTTCTCCCCCCTCTCTCTCTGTCTCTCCATCTCTCCTCTAGTCTCCTCCTCTTCCTTCAAACTTCTCTCCTGCCCATCCTTCCTTCTCCTCCAATGAGAAGGCCTCCTTCTATCCTGTACCTGCCCCTCACCTGTACTTTACAAATTCAATGGGGAAAAGGTTCTGGTGAAGTCACCTGATTCCTGAGTACTGTGACTAGGCAGCTATCCTTCGGGCAGTGGAATTAGCATCAAAATACAGATAACTTCAGGGCAAACCACAACAGAAGGCAATATAGTCCCTTTGGGTGATGGGGCCACACAATACAAGGCCACATAAGTGGGGCTGGGAGACACATAAAGTCAGTCCGGTTTTGGTATGTTTCTGCTACTCAGATTAGGATTAGAGAAAAAATTAATAATAATTATGGTTTCTAAAAGGGAGTTTTATTCTTTGTATGTAGGTAGATTCCGGTTGAGGCCAGTCAGCACTTGCACATCCATCCATCGAGCTCTAAGTTGCCTGTGTGAGTGGGATGAGAAGGTTTGGGGTCTTTGTGCAAGGCTCCCTTGTGGGATTAGCATCATTGAACACATCTGTCCACTAGCTAAGCAGACCCTTCTCCAAACCCTATTCTGTATGAAGCACTTAACAGAGCCTTACAGGACCCTAAGTCTCAGTAATCAGTTCCTCATGGTGAGCATGGCTCTACTGGAGTTTTGTAGACTGTGGGCCTTCGACTCAGCTTCCTGAACAACCCTGGTTAGCTAGAGAGCCTGACACTGACTTACCTGAGCCACTGACAACGTGCAGGTGAGTTTTTCTTTTCAGATCGCTAGAGTCAGATGGAGTAGGTGCTTAGAAACGTTGTAGGCGAGTGTATTGAAGTGTTGTTAGTAACGCGATCATTATATAAGCAAAATAAAAAGCATAGAAGATAAAATATAGAAGTCCATTTTCTAATTGCTAGACCCCCTTCTTTCCTTCAAGTCCGAGTGAGACATTAATTTTACATTGTGTGTGTGTGTGTGTGTGTGTGTGTGTGTGTGTGTGTGTGTGTGTGTGTGTGGCAGCAGGGGCGGGGTCATGCCGAAATATCCTTATGAAAGCTAAGACAGATGTTCTATCGTTGAGCCATATCCCTGCCACCCTGAGGCAGAACAGTACGTGCTCTATGTTCAGCCAAACGTCATAGGAAAAAACTGTGCCCTCCTCATATATCAATCAGCAAAAGTAAGTGCAGGGCCAAGACTTTGTCTAGTCTAGTTTTAAGGTAGTGGTGATGTCAGCAGAGGCTGGGTAAGGAGTAATGAGGTGCTCCTCTTCTGACTGCTAGAGGTAGAGCTGATACTCCCACAATAGCTGTTACAAATGGAAGCCCCTCTAATTCAAACCTCAGGTACTAGTGGGAGTGGAATGGAAATCCTGGACTTCCTCCCCCGCTGGCAGGAAGTTGACCTAAGGTCCAGAGTCCCATAACACAAAACCCAAACTGTCCAAGTTCCAACTTTAAAAGTCACTGTCACACCGTGAACCCGATATCTCATACCAAACGGAAACGATGGTCGGTTCCAGTAGTGGGTTGACAGAGATGTAAGGATTACCTGCCAGCCATTTTAGAGTGTCTATGATGGTTGATATTTGACAGGGTCTGGAATCACCTAGCAGACCACCTTGTGACACAGTCTGTGTGAGATTTTCTAAATTGGGTTAATAGGGGTGTGAAAACCTATTCCAATCTATTCCATGGCCTGGGATCTCAGATGAAGAGATAAAGAGAGAATAAAAAGGAAGTGGGCTGAGTGGCAGTTTCCACTGGGTTTCTTAACTGTGGATATAATGTGGCCCGCTAACCAGCCAGCTCCTGCCACCGACAGACTCCTGAACTGTAAATGCTTTCTTGTCAGGCATTCGGTCACGGCCATGACAGAAATAACTAATACTGTGCCCATATCTAAAAAAGGCTTCAACAACAATTATGATACTCTTGAAATAAATGAGAACAAACAAAGAACCAGTCACAGCAGAGAAATAGAATTCCCAGACAGAAGCCAAGACATATAGAGCCAGTTGAAGATCTTAGAACTGGGGGAAATAAAGAAAGTTGAAAAAGGAAAAGGAACGAAACCTGGAATGACTGCTACGATGCATTCAGTAGCAGAGTGGGAAGACAGAAGAATCAGTTCACAGCACATGAAACAGGAGAACTGACCTAGGAGTCTAAATGAAAGACAGGAAAAGAGAAAAATGGACAGAGTCCCTCGGGACCTGTGGGAACTAAAACAAAAGTGGGAACGACCACATTAGAGGAGACATGGGAGGAGGTGAGAAGACAGCAGGGCTAAAACTATTGAAAGAACTGTCTTGCCATGGAGACTGTAAGCTAGCAGGGCAAAAGCACCCCGTCTGAGAGAGGAGAGAGTGTGTGTAATAGCGCTCTTTGAGGAGAAGGTAAATCTGAATATATAAGGCAATGAGAGATAAGTTGTGTTACGTCTCTCTCGAGCAGCCTGGATCCCTTTGCCATCACCCCCAGATGCTGGGATTGCAGGCATCTGCTTCTGCATCTGACTAGGAGGACCATGGGCAGACATTTAAGCATCATGTTGGGAGATAGCTGAAAGCTTGCCCAAAGGAAATACCAGAATGTCGGCTTTCTCATTAAAACCATGGAAGTCAGAAGGAAGGAGCACTGCATTCCGAGAGGGTTAAGAAAAAATTGTCAATTAGAATCATTTTACCCAGGGGAAGTCCCTATACTTTCAGACAGAGGAAAAGAAAGAGAATTTGTCACTAGAAGCCCATCCTGAAAGGATAGCCTTTTAAAGGAAACATAGGAAGGAAGAAATCTTGAAATAACAGGAAGAAAATTGTGTGGCAGAGTGATGTGTTAACTACAGCGGACTAACCTGGATGAGCCTATAAACATTTGGGACATTTAATTTGTAAAATTGAAGGGGCCCCTGTAAACCTCCGGGGATGGGTAATTTCACCAGGGAATTCTCCCAAACACTCAGCGAAGAATTGAAACAGATTTTTATTGTCTTAAATGAAGGATGAGAGCCCTTGCTGTTCTGTTTTGTTTCCTGCTGCTGTGGTAAATACCCAGAAGCAGCTTGTTGTGGGGGTGGGGGGAGGGTTTATTCCAGTCAATACTTTGCAGGCCATTTTGAGGGAAGCCTGAGTAGGACCTCAAGCTAGAGTGCCCCACGACCACCCCCAGCAGGAGCTGAAGCAGAGGCCATGGAGGGGCGACGTGCTGCTTACTGGCTTGCTCTTGTCCAGCCTGCTTTCCTCTACAACCCACCATTACTTGCCCAGGGCTGGCACCACTCACAGCAGGCTCGGTCCTCCCACTTAAGTCATTACCCAACATAATCCACAAACATGCTTGGAGGCCAGGTCTAGGTAGGCAATTCCTCAATTGAGGTTCCCCCTTCCCAGTGACTCCAGCTTGTGTCAAGTTGACAAAACTGACCTACAGAAGTAGCACCCTCACTTCATGAAACACCAAAGCCAATAGCAAAACAAAACACAGAGACCAGTGGACTGTAGATATAAAAACACATCATGAAATAGTAACGTGTACTAGATATCTCATATATACTATACATATACACCATATATATATATCATATATATAAATATAAAATGAATTGTGCATTGTGACTAAGTGGGGTTTCTTTTAACCAGTGTAAGGCTGGTCCACTATTAGGAAACTTGTCAATACAATCAACCAGATTGTAGTAACAGGTTAGTGAAAAAGAAAAAACAAAAACAAAAAAAGAAGCCTGGTTGGTAATACTGACGATAAAAAAAGCAAGTGACAAAATTCAACTGTCATCCACGATAAAACTCCAAAAAGGGGAAGGAGAGACTTCCTCAAGTCAGTGTAGAGTAACTGCCACAGAATTTCTGCCCAGCATCTTAGAACACACCCAGCCTCTCACAGATAACCGAGATCTGGACCGGGGTGGCGCCTGCTCTCTGCATTTCTTTGCAACATATTTAAGGGAGGCTTGAATGGTGATATCTGCTAGGAAGTGGGGGTACAGCAGCAAAGTCAGGAAGAAAACTGTCCGAGTACGGACGTCGTGCTGGTTCGTACTGACCTTTCTCAAACAATTAAAAGTGAGAAATGCCTCGGGGAAAGGAAAGGAAGGCAGGTTCCTGTGATTTCAGGGCCAGCCAGGCTAGAAAATATAAAATAAAATAAAAAAGGTCCCAAAGACAAATAAAGCTTTCTTAGGCACAAAAGTGGCATGCCAGAATCTATTCTAGCTTTACATGGTAAAATACACATGTGGATCCTGGAATTTAAAATGGCACACCATTTACTGTCACACAGAAGGAAAAGGGAGTAGGTGTGGGTGTAATAAAACACACACGGGATTTATAATCTAAAGGCTAAACAAAAGGCCTGAGTAAGAAGAGAGACTGGAACAAAGGCATTGGTCCCCCTGAATTGCCACACTGACGTAATTGCAATTGAAGTTTTGGCAATGAACTTAGCCTCAGTTTATGTCCCTAGCACACATGAGGTCAATTCCTAGCACAAAAAAAAAAAAATTTTTTTTTGTAGGTGTCAACAAAATATATCAAAAGAAGAAAGGCAAAGGAACTCTAGTACTTGGGTTTTGAAAGAATGGAGGGGGTCAGTCTACTGTACTTGAAGTACTGCTTCAGATCCATACTGACATTGGTGGGAGATTCTAGGACAAGAGACAGGTGGATCCCTGAGTTCCAGGACCGCCAGAGCCACATGTAAAAAAAAACCAACAAAAAATTATACCCAAGAGGCCAGAGATGGTTAGTGGTTAAGAATATCGGTTGTGCTACTAGGGGATCGGGGTTCAATTCCCAGTGCCTACACAGTGACTAAAGTGTCTAAAGGGATCCAGTGCTTTCTTCTGGCCTCCATGGGTAACCAGACACACATGTGGTACACAGAAATACCAGAAAAAAACACCCATACACAGAAAATAACAACTTTAAAAAAAAAATAGAATCATACCTAACACAAATCAGCTCAGGCTGAATCACTTACGACATGCAACTAAAACACTTCAAGGGGAAAACCATAAGAATTTGAAATCTAGGGTTTAGGGAAAGAAAGAATTCTGAGGTTTGACACCAAAAGCACAAGAAGAAAAAAAAATCACAACTTCATCGAAATTAAAAAGGAAACACAAAATCAAACAAACAAAACCCCCAAACTTTCAAGTCTTAGATATATATCTGTTTGTGTGTGCCTATATTTGTATATGGAGAAACCTTTCCTGGACCCCCACGTTGCTGATGTAAAGTGGTCCAGACGTTCTGTGTCATTCTAATTTACATTAAAGAACCCATGTTCCCAATTTCACACAACAGCAATGGTAAAACCTACCAGTAAACGTGTAAATCTTGTGCGTACCAGCAGTCGCTCTCATTGGCTGGCACCGGTCTATCTCAGCCACAGCTGCTGGTCCCCTTCTGCCCACCAAGTTCAGAAGGTTTTCCCACTGAGATGGCCTTTCCCGGTCTCTGTGAATGGCCCCTGAACGGCTCACACTCGATCGGTTCATCCCACAGCTGTCTGCCTGGCACTTGCTGAGTATCTGCAGGTCAAAGCCTCAGTCTCTATAATCCGCACTAGACACTGGTTCAAGCAGTGGGTCTGGGGCTATCTACAATTTCCATCTTACCGGGCTCCAAATCAGAGGTTGCCATGACCTGCTTAGGCTAGCTAGTAACTCGAGCTCAGGAAGTAACCAAGTGTCCTATTCCAGGACGAAAAGTACTCTATATCCCAAGGTTCAAGGGTCCTGAGAGTTGGGATGGGCCACACTCCTGGAAGAACGCAGAAGCTTCTAGATTCTCCAGCCTGGCTTTCTGCTGGTGACAGGTCCTAACTGAGATTCCCCACCAAAAGCTTATCAACCCAGGAAATTCCAGGAAACTTAGGAACCATGTGTCACGCACTGGTCATTCTCACATCGGGACCACTTGGACATCACAGGGCATTTTAGGGACTCCGTGTGAGAAATCATGTTAGGAGGAAGATACAGACATTAAAACGTCACGCTTGACATAAATTCTCACAAAACCTATATCTGAATGTAGCAGCTTTGGAAATGCTAAGACAGCTAGATATAACCCAGACATCCCTCGGTTGGAGAGCCGGGGGCAAACAGTCGCATAGCATAGGACATTTCTCACCGGCGAAAAAGCAGCAGCAGCCTGAGTGAGTGGACGGGATTCTCAGTGAGAAGGACCAGTACCATAAGGTTGCATAATACATGATTCCACTTACGAAACATTCTTGAAATGGTAAAATTACAGAGACGGAGAACAGATTAGTGGTTGTCAGGGATAAGAAGAGGGTGGGGAAGAAGGGAAGCGGGTGGGACTCCTGAAAGGGCAATAGGAGGGGTCCTTGTGGTTATGAAATGCTCTGTGTCTTCACCATATCATTTTTAGAACTCTGGTCATGATAAGTATCGTCCCTTTGCCACCATTGTTACCCTGGAGGGAGCTGGGTGAGCGCTTTGCACGCTCAGCGTAATAGTTGATTTCTTGTGTTTTTATTCCTGTCCTTCTGTGGGCGTGTGCACATGAGTGCTGGTGCCTGCAGAGGCCAGAAGAGGACATTTTGGGTCCCTTGGAGCCTGAGCTATAGAAGGTTGGGAACCATCTCATGTGGGTGCTGGGGGCACTGAAATCAGGCCCTGTAGAACAGGAAGTGCTCTTAACCATGGAACCATCTCTCCGGTCCATTGTTACATTTTTAACAGTGATTGAGTGTTTTAGTAGGTTCAGGGTAAGATTACTTGTGTGTCTGAATTTTACATCGTTCAAACCCAACCTAGCTCTTTTTGTCCAACCAGCCCCACCTTCCTAATCCCAAGTAAGTAGTTTCTACATTCAGGTTGACTTTCTAACTCCCACATCTGAGAAAGAACACACAGTACTTAACCTTTCTGCTTCTGGTTTATTTTGATCTACGTGATGTTCTCCTCATCTGTTCTTTTTAACGCCAAATAGTTGGATTTTATTTTTCTTTATAACTGAATATAATTCCACTATGACTATATATACCACATTGTTTTTGTTTCTGTCTGTGAGTGGGCTCCTAGGCAGAATCTGTTTCTTAGGTATTTTGAATGCTGCCAGAATTAACATGGGTGAGCAGCTCTTTTTCAGGTATTCTGATGAGAGAATATCATTTCTTAACACCTGCCTGTACGGGGCGGGGGGGGGGCTCTCTCTAATTAGCTCAATTACCTTTTTAAAAATTAATTTCTTCAGCAAGTATACAGCGTAGTAGGTTTATCACCACCACCCCACCCTACCCCTCTTCTTCTAGGGTCTCACGTAGCCTGGTGTCAGACTTGCTGTGTACCCTGGTGGTACTGGGGATCTGGCCTGTAGCTTTGTGTAAGCAATCTACCAGTCAAGCTTCTGGCCCAGCATGCTTCTCCCTCCCTCCCTCATGTGTCGTCTTCATACATGGAAATCATCATTCTTTGTTCATACTACCCCCTCTCCCATTTGTACTTCCCTTTCTCCCCCGTGTCCACTGGTGTCTTCCCCCAAATCCTGGTGCCTGAGGAAGTCAGAAGAGGTGGTCTTCTAATCTTTCGGGACTGGAGTTATAAATGGTTGTTCACCAGCATGAAGGTGCTGGGACTAGAACCCAGGTCCTTTGCAACAGTAGTACATACACAGAAGAGCTGAGCCGTCTCTCCAGCTCCTCACCTGATTTTTTGATGATACCTAGGTTCTACATATTAAAGAGACCACCCAGTGAAACTTGCTCTGCCCCATTACTCTCTTGTCCCTTTCTGAATACTCCTTTTCCCACAGTCTTATATCTGCTTTTCATATTTATTTGTCTAGATTCCACATATGAGAATATGGGGTATTTGTCTTTGAGTCTCCCTATTGTTTAACCATCTTAAAAACTAAAAGTTAATTGCAAATAATAGGGGAATACTTTTTTTTTTAAGTGTATGCAGTGTTGTCCAAAGAAATTTGCAACTTCCTTCTGCACATTTCCTTGCAAAGTCAGACCCTGCTGCTAGCTACCACCAATGTGTGTTTGCGCTGTTACGTGGACCACTACCTGAAACTCTTGAATATTTTAATTCATTTTGGATATTGCATAGATAACATGAAGAAAATTAAAGAGTTTGAACTGATCTGATTATTCTTACCACGACAGTTTGTTCTCATCTCCCACGCGGGATTAATAAGATTGGGTCCCATCTTTCAGTTTGTTAGGTGACAGGCATGGCCCGATTCAAAATTTACTGTGCTAACTCATGACAGGAATCGAGTCCACTGGAAACATGGTGAAGCAGCCAGCCAAATTCACGGTAGATACCATCAGCGCTGGACAAGGGGATGTGATGGTGTTTGTTGAGGACCCAGAAGGAAACAAGGAAGAGGTACGCCGGAGATGCCACCTCCGTCTGGAGTCACTGGATCGATCAGTCACCGCTTCTTCAGACCCTCACATCACTCAGCCAAGGACCTCGAGGCTTGCAGTGGCTAAAGCAGTTCGCCTCAGAGCTATGCCTGAGCGCAGTAGTCAGTGATTAACACAAACACAGTGTTTGATAAAGAAAATGAGTTGGCATGAGACACAGGACTTGTTAATTGGGGCGTCCTGATTTTCCTCTGCTGACCATCGCTGGGTCTTTGATCTTGATCAAGGCATGATCTGAACTTCTAAATACACCAACATATTGTCTAGCTTCCTGTGGAGCAGGGTCTCTGCCCACTTCTTGTTTTATTTTTCTTCATTAAGACCAAGTCTGGCAGCTTTTTCTTTTCATTTTTTAAGATGTATTTATTTATTATTTATTAGTACACTGTAGTTGTCTACAGACACACCAGAAGAGGGCATCAGATCTCATTACAGATGGTTGCGAGCCGCCATGTGGTTGCTGGGAATTGAACTCAGGACCTCTGGAAGAGCAGTCAGTGTTCTTAACCACTGAGCCATCTCTCCAGCCCCAAGTCTGACATCTTCTACACTTGTAACAATCACCAAACCATTAAGGTTCAAGTGAATCTGCTTCATTCTTACACCTTTCACTTTCTCTAACTGATAATCATCTTCTCTTCTAGGCTCGTGTGACCCCAGACAGTGATAAGAACAAGACATACTCTGTGGAGTATCTGCCCAAAGTCACCGGGCTTCACAAAGTAAGATAAGGCGCCACGGCCCTGGCATGGTCTGCTCCTTGGGCTTGTATTGTTACCTGTTAAACAACAATCTTAGGAAGAGGAAAGGTCTTGTTGGCAGTTTGTACAGTGCTGGGTGTGGAATGCAGGATCCCTAGTATCCTTGGCAAAAGCCATAAGTGATTAAAGTTAAGATTATGCGATCTCATTTGGGGGAAAAGGTAGGATCTCTATAAATCAGACTTGACATTAGAAAGCACATCCCCATTGTTTATATTCCCCAGGGGAGTCATTTGTGATGTCCTGATTTCCTCTCCCTAGTTCCACATGGGTACCTAAAGAGTGAAGCTGTCTGTCTGTTGTATGGATACCATAGTGGATAAACTGTGGCCTCTGTCCTGAATGCTTTCTTACTCATTCTGCTTTGTGATAGGCTAGAGAGTGTACTGGTCTTTGAGCCCAGAGGACACACAAGTTCAGCCCATTAACAGCAGCAAGGAATAGACGCAGCTTCTGGGGAATGTCAGGGATCCAGCTTCCGGGCCCTTCATCTCAGTATCATATCAAGCCCCATTTGAGACCATTCCAGCCTGGTTGCATAGGACAAGAGCTAAGAGCCTGGGCTACAGCAAATGGGTAACCTAGGAATGTGTCTTCCATTGAAAGCGAGTCTTTGCCACAAAAAAACAAAAAAAACCAATCCTCCTATGGCATGACTTTCAGATAGGTTCTGCTTTTCTGCCTGTGCTTTTGTGAATTCACCAGGATTCTTCTTACTCTAGAACTCCATGAATCTAGAAAAATGAAATTAAAAAAAATTAAATCTAATTCATTAATAATTAATGAATTCATAGGAAACCCAATCCACCGCTCTTAAAATATCCCAGAATGAGAAAGTTTTCCTAAAACTTTAGACAGAAGTCATTATATTCTGTCTCAGACACATTTATTAGGAAATGATCTTAGTCCATGAAAAATCTGACTTTATTTTTGAAATCTTGGGACAATGCACTTTATTCTGAGAGTGCAGTGACCCTCTCTGTATTACTAAAGGAGCCCCGTGTCTAGAGATCTAAGTATAAATGGTTGTTTATTTTCTGTTAGAAGGGCCAGACGCCCTATAAGATGTGCTGGGATAATAGTGGCACAGGATTTGGGGGAGTGCCCAACCAATGACTGGTCTAACTTGAGGCTATGCTACAAGAGGGATCCCATGTCTGACACTGTCTGGATAGCCTGGAACTGGAGGCTGGGGAACCCAGAGACCTGGGTTAGAACATAGCTGGGAGGAAGGGGGTGCCCACACCAAGTGCATCTGCTGGAAGCATTTTCGGACCAGGATATCATGAGTATTGCCATATGCCCAATGGGTCCAGGTAGGGATTGAGTTCTGGCCATCCACCTTTGGGTGTCCAGTCCTCAGGAAGGTGAAAGAAGGTTGGATAGGATTCTTGCTAGCCAGGGAGAAGCTGCCACCTCTCTTTTGTCACTTGTAGGTCATAGTCCTGTTTGCAGGACAGCACATTTCCAAGAGCCCATTTGAAGTGAACGTTGACAAAGCCCAAGGAGATGCCAGCAAAGTCACTGCTAAAGGCCCAGGGTTGGAAACTACAGGGAACATTGCCAATAAGCCCACCTACTTTGACATCTACACAGCTGGTAATGTATCACTCGTCCAGGCTTTGACCTTTGATGGTCTTGCGGGGTCTGATCCAAACGCTCTGTGTTTTAAATTGACGGGACAACTTTTTCTCATGAGTTAGTTGTATTTTTACATATCTTCACTTTGTCTCTGATTGAGAAGTAATAAGTTGTTGTACAAATTTCAGTCAGCACTAAATTTTACCGGTCACATGCTAGACCATGTTTTATGGAAGACTGGGGGAGGTGGGCAGCACAAATGAACAAGATGAGTCCTATCTATTTCTTAGCTTTCTTTTCTTTGTGGTTTTTTTTTTGTTTTGTTTTGTTTTTGTTTTTGTTTTTGTTTTTGAGACAGGCTTTCTCTCTGTGTAGCTCTGGCTGCCCTGGAACTCGCTCTATAGACCAGGCTGGCCTCAAATTCAGATCCATCTGCCTTTGCCTATTGAATGCTGAGATTAAAAGCATGAGTAACCACCTGGCAGCTTTATTTTCATGTTTTTTTGTTTGTTTGTTTTTTTTAAATAGAAAAATAGGTGACAGTTGGTACAGCCTTGCCTAAGTGACCCCCTGTGTTTGCCCTTTGCACTGGTTGGCAGCAAGCTTTTGGGAGGGGAAGAGGCGCTCATGGAACGACCATTCTTTCCACAGGTGCTGGTGTGGGTGACATTGGCGTTGAGGTAGAGGATCCCCAGGGCAAGAACAGTGTGGAGCTCCTGGTAGAAGACAGAGGCAATCAGGTGTATAGATGTGTCTACAAGCCACTGCAGCCTGGCCCCCATGTGGTCAAGGTCTCCTTTGCTGGGGACGCCATTCCCAAGAGCCCCTTTGGTGTACAAATTGGTGAAGGTAAGTATTGGCCAGGCGTGACAGTCAGGCCTGGGCTACCTCTGTCCTCCTCCTGCCAGGGCCCCTTCAACAGGAAGTGGTGCTTCATCTTTAGGATATTAGTGCTAACACGGGTAGTGCTTCTCAGCTTCCCTCCCTGTGTCAAAACATAATGTGAAGTGATCACATTAATAGGTGACGAAATTACATGACTCACAGACAGCCGTGATCACTTGGCCCGGTTTCTCTTGGGCCTGTGGTGATCTAGGAAGAGCACCTGTGACAGAGGACCTGCTTACTGCAAGGAAGCCATGGCGCCAAGGAGAGATGGAGAGGGGCCAGGATCTCACTAGTCCTTTATAGAGCTCACTTCCAAGGACCTGACTTCCCTTCCAAATATGTCCCACATTTTCAATGCTTGCGCCCTTAGGAAACATTTTAAGTCCAGTCTGTACCACAGACAGAGTATCCCCAATCTGCAAACTAGATTACTTCATAGTCCAGATTTTTTTTTCCATTAACATGGTTCTAAATAATTTTAGGTTTTATGTTTTCAGATTACAGAAGTCAGTTAATAAAGTCCACGCAAATAATTTTAAATGTGTATCTGAAACGGGCTGGAGAGGAGGCTCTGTGGTGAAGAGCTCCTCCTGAGCGACCAGAGGGTCTACATTCCGTTTCCAGCAGCCACACCAGTGTCTCTCTTCCACCTATAATCCTAGCTCCAGGGGTTCTGATGCCCTCTTCTGGCTTCCGTGGGCACCTGGGCACATGACTGATGCGTAAACACACACATTAATTAAAAAACACACACACACAGACACACAGACACACAGACACACACACACACACACACACACACACACACACACTACGACCACCACCTTTAAGAACCTTATTATAGCAAAATCTTTTTGTTCACGCCCTTTTGGATAAGTGATATTGCATCCATATGCAGAGGGACTCAAGTGGGCTGGATTTGGTGTCCAGGAAGAAGCTTGACCGCAGCAGGTCCCTGTAGTCTACTCACTTTCCTGTCAGACCCTCAGCCCAGCTGTATTGGCCCAACCAAGTCTGTGTGTTTTGGGTACGATTGCCACCGCCATTTGGCAGATGCAGTCACAGGGGCTTTGGCATTGTAGGTCTCTGTCAGTAGAACTACAGTTCCCTCAGTGCGCCTGTAACTACTCTGCCGAATCCCTCTGCAACCAGGAGCATGTGTTTGCCCTGACTCTAGAGGAGCTCGGTCTCTCTCCCCCTTTCCCCAGACCTTGCTGCTCTTTTCCGTTGTTACTGATGTTTTCCAACTATGCTGCCTTTTCTAACCGTACTTGCCTCTCCCTGTTCTGTCCTCCACCTCTGCACCTGCAGACCTGACTTCTCCTTCCGAATCCTGCCTCTGGGCCAGCCTGGACTCTGAAGCTGCTGGCTTCCTATTTGCAAGCTCTGGGCCAGAGGCTCTTGCTTTGGTAAGGGCTGGTTGGGTGGGGCATCTTTGCCAGTTCTTTGTGCTGCTTCTGTGTGTGACTTCAGGAAGTTCCTGTGCAGGCATTCGTGGTCACAGCTTGTATGGCCAGATCCCAGCCTGAGCAAGGTGCTGAGGGATGGCGGTGGGTCTGGCACAAGCCACAAACTCTTCAGCTGAGTTGGCCGAGTGTTTGAGTTGGCCGAGGGCTTGTAGGAACTGAGCAGTTACCTTTTTTTTTCCCTTCCCCACATTAAGCCTGTTGAGCATGCTCTGTATTTCCATGAGTGTCTTTGTGTGTTTTTGGTTCTTTTTTTCGGAGCTGGGGACGTCTGTGTGTATTTTAAGACACATTTAACCCCCCCACCCCAGGGAATTCTTGTCATTTTTGTTGTGACTTATTACACATGTGACCAACTGTTTTCCCTTTGATAAAGAAAAAATGACCCTCCTCCTAGATAATCATAATCGAAATTCCTTTGACATAAGGAAAGAGATGGTTCGAGGTGGCTTTCTTAATTCTAGTGATTCGTAATCTCATTCATGGATTGGCTTATTCATTCTGGCACAGTCAGCATTTTTCTTTATTTTTAATTTTTATTTACCGCCCTCTGTTGTGGTGATTTAACACTGGATGGAGCTTTATCCAGGCCTGCTGTTAAAGGCCTCTAGTCTCAGCTATTGGGTGGCCGACAAGTTCAGAGCCTGCCTGGGCCACATGATGACAACTTAGTGAGAACCTGTCTCAAACTTTAAAAAGGGCTGGGTGGTAGACATGTACAGGACCATGGCTTTCATCCTTAGACCTTCAACACACACATACACACTTAGGTGTAGTGGAAAGCCAATGTCACCGGCTGTTATGTGCCACCACGTACCGTGTTCTTCCACGAACAATCCAACATGATCTCTAACTGCCAGGATGTCTGTGTTCCCCTCTGGGGATTAATGGTTTGCCACATAACCAACAGGAAGGTTGTGCCTAATGAGCCTCCTTCCGTCCACTTTCGGAGCCTACATATAATGGACTGTCCTATGTCATAGTGGAGAGGAAAAGCCAATGCATAGACAACAGGACATGACACCCATCAACCTCTCATTTCTACTTAAGGAGAAAGTTGACTATGCCGGGCAAAGGGTTTCTGGGAAGAATCTGTCTTTCTGAGCCTCCTCCCCGAGCCCTCTTGGAAGAGTAGCGGCTCTGTCAAGTGAGGATGCCAGCCATCACCAGAGTTCTTAACTTTCGTCCTTGTGGTTTTCAAAGGAGAGCACAAATCCTGTCAGGCATGGCACTTTTCTGCTGATGCTTGCCTTTGTGGATGCCAGAGCTTGGTCACAGCCACCTTTGGCTGAGAGCACGTTTTTAGGCCTTTTTTTTATTTTGCCTGGCTGTTCATATGCACGACAACAGCCATGTCCAGATCTTCAGAAAGTTGCTGGCTCGGGCTTTGGAACTCAGATGGATATTTCAAGTGCTGCATTTTCAAGTAGACTTGAGAAAGTCTACTTCCCAGTCCCTGGACCTTGGAGGGTTGCAGGGAGGTCGGGATAGTGTTCAGCAATCAGTCTTAATGTCCGTCTGCTCATAAAAGGCTAAAACCCAGGACCAGGAGCAGCACAGTGTGGATTCTCTGCTCTCCCTCCCGCTGATGATGCTAAAATAACTTTTGCACAGAGCTTGTGCAGCGAGTGGGACAAAGTCATGCTGTGTCTTCCTTTGCTAGCTGGTGTGTGCTTCCTGAGCAGGACCCCTGGCCTTGGGCAACTGCTGGGTGCTCTTTGTGCAAAGCAAACATTTTCTTGGCGGGGGTGAGCCCAAGTTACCTGAACTTTTTTTTTTTTTTTTTTGTAAAATATTAAAAGGTGAACTGATGTCAAAACTCTGTTTGCAGCCTGTAACCCAAATGCTTGCAGGGCCAGTGGCCGAGGCCTGCAGCCCAAAGGCGTCCGGATCCGGGAGACTGCAGACTTTAAGGTGGACACCAAGGCGGCTGGAAGCGGAGAGCTTGCTGTAACCGTGAAGGGCCCTAGTAAGCACTCGTTTTTTTCCTCATCTCAAATAAACCTTAGCTAGTTTTTCAGCCGTGATATGTTGGTAAACAGCCAATGGTCGGTCCTGACTGGTGTCTCCCAGTGAGCTGTGGCAAACCTCATATGAGACCTCTCTGTACTTTTAGAGAAGGGAACGATGATCACTTAGTAACATCCGCCCTGGATATAGGTAGGCAAGACCAGTGAGTGGTTTGACAGCCTTACATATTAAGACCCCTGGGATAGGAAACAGTGCTATAAGGAAATTGGAGAAATACTTGGAGAAAGACAACACCCCCACCCCCTTCTCGGAGACCTGTGTATAAAGTGGATGATTCTTACAGATTCACATGGACGGTGATGTTCTGACCTGGAATCCAAGCCCGATGTTAAAAGGCAATGCTTTCTCCAGTGCCCTATACATTTTACAGACTATGATGTTGTGTCAATCACTACATTAGCATGATCGCTGGTCATAGGAGACTAAAATGCCCCAGGATGGTTTTCTTGGCAGGTAGTTGGCAGAGGGTTGTTTCTGCAGTAGGCTGTTCCTCCTCCCTCCTTTGGGACGGAGGCAACAGTCATGAGGTCAGCATCTCCTGTCTCAGGACTTCCAGGGAACGGAGAGGTAGCTCTGAAGGCCTAGCTGCTGGTGCCAGCAGCACTTGGTGGCTTTAGTTTGTAGAGGTCCGCGCTTCCTACACCGTGTTTCTCTTGTCCTCTGTATGGGCATTAGCCTCAGTCCAGGACGTTCCTGTGTGAGCTCAGAGCTCAGAGCCTTGGAGAAGGATTTGCCCCTAGGACAGCCAAGGTTCTAGACTGCCCAGACCTAAAGCCGAGTACATGTAGCTCTGCGGCTGTCCCTCCATCCACCCACAGTCCACGACCCCTGCTCAGCTTATGGCAACAGGAGCCAAAGAGGTGTTCTCTTCTGACCTTGGAGACCTTTCTTGACTCACCACATAAAACAAGTTTCTGCCGGATAGATCCACATTGCCTATTGAACCTAAATCCTGCCTTGTCATAAGTAGCTTATAAGGGCTTCCTTTGTTGTACTGCCTTAGCAGGAAAAGAGTCATAGGTGCTTAGTCCAAGACAAGTAATCATAAAGATGACCTCCCTTTCCAGTGTTTGTGGGGCAGCAAGGGGGCTGTGAGGTGGGGGCTGGAAGGCAGTTGGGACTGGGGGAGGGGGAATACTGAGACCCAGTAAACAACCCATCTGGCCTGGAACCTCAGCCTCCACCAGCCGAGAGCTTTTTGCATGGAGTTAGCTGGGAAGTCTTCCATTTCTCTCTCTTGGAGGCTGAGAATGGCTCTGGTTTGAGTTTTGGAAAAACCTCTCCCAGCTTTAGAGGGGGATCTCACATTCAGAGTTTAACTTTTGTAGGTCGCCTGTGTTTTGTGGGGAGTCTCCTTGTAAGCCAAGGATTATACTGCAAAGGCTGTGTGCTTGCTTGCTTTCCACAGAGGGCCTGGAGGAGCTGGTCAAGCAGAAGGGCTTTCTGGATGGGGTCTACTCGTTTGAGTACTACCCCAGCACACCAGGGAAATACAGCATTGCAGTTACTTGGGGGGGACACCACATTCCAAAGAGGTGAGTCCGGGTTGGAGAGGGGCCTCATCTAGAGGTATGTTCAGCCTGTGACAGGCTCACAGGAGCCCACTGCCTCCCAGGCTGCCAGAAGGAAGAGAGATCGGCTTTGTTGAAGCCTCCCTCCCTCCCCTCCCCACCTTTTCATCACAGCACAGACACTTGGCTTTCTCTCAAAAGCAACAGAAAGTCGCTGTGGTTTCAGCTGCCCTGCTTTAAATCAAATGCCGGTGGTTTGTGCCTGTGGGAGGCAGGGGAACCAGAAAGAGGTGTAATGGAGAGCAAGTGGGCTGTGTGTCTGTCTGTACAGCCTTACAGAAGCCGAGGCTCTCCTGCTCAATGAATGCCTCTGTTCACGAGTGCCACAGGGGCACAGCGGGCTATGGTTCACATAAAAACCCATCCACAGGATCGCCATCAGGGACAAGGGATCCCTGGGCACAGCGTTGCCTGGGGCTATAGCAGTTTCCTCTTTGGACCCCTGTGCTCTGACGCTCTCCTGAGGGCAGTTTAAACGTTGAATACATTTTGTTTGTCTAGAGAAATAATTGAGCATTATAGTAGCCCTCCCTTGTCCATAAAAGTTACCTTCTAAAACCATAAATATATGCCTGAAACCAACCCCAGACAACGTCATGTGCTGGGTTACCCCCCCCCCAGACTTGTACACCCATGAAAAAGTTTAATTTATAAAATGCACACAATAAGAGACTGGGAGCACTAGCAAGGAAGCAGCAGAATGAAAGCTACATGAATATGCACCATAGTTAATGAACTACACCATATTGTGCTGGACTTCCCCTTCTTGTGGTGTTAGATGACGTAATGAGATAAAGGGGAAAGAATAACGTAGGCACCGTGGCCAAGCACCGGTCTGCTATTAATCTCATAACGATACACACACTGTAGACCAAATTTGAAACTTAAGAAAATAAAACAGAAGATAAGGGGGACCTCTTATAAGGCTTTCAGTGTCTGAGCACTCTTATTAAAAACGTCCCTTGCCAAAGTTGAAGCATGTTCGATCACATACGAATGAACTGAAGCCTGTTCAAACGACTTTTCTGGTGATAGCATAGGTAGGAGAAAGAGAAACGTGGACATTCTTACCTTTAAGGCTCCCGCTCTAGAGGGCCCTGCCTACCAAAGGTCACTCACTAATGAGCTAACCAGAGCAAGTAGTGTGTTGCTTGAGTGACAGCCCAGTTACCCCCAGCCCCTGAAGCAACCATATTACATTATATTGTTGACATAACAATGGCTGTGGGGGTGACCAGTGTGGGGGAAGAAACTTACTTGCCTAGAGTTTCAGCCTCTGCAAAAGAGCAGGCAAATGGAAAGAATTATGTTAAGAGTTCATGGTTATCTCGAACCCCTTCTATGATCCTCTTCTGTTCCTTCCTTCTAGCCCCTTTGAAGTTCAAGTTGGCCCTGAGGCAGGCATGCAGAAAGTCCGTGCATGGGGCCCTGGACTCCACGGTGGCATTGTTGGTCGGTCAGCAGACTTTGTGGTGGAATCCATTGGTTCTGAGGTCGGGACTCTGGGTAAGTAGAGGCAGCTGTCCCCACAGCTTCTTTAAGGCTAAGAGTCATGAGGTGGGCCTAGTGTTAGCTTCACGTGGCCTCCCAGCTACCCAAGACCTCCTCTGGATGCTGTATCGTTCTAGGTCTTCTTTTTCCTTCTTGCTTTCAGTTGTCCAATGCCTGTGGCATTTGATTATTTATTTATTCACCAGTTCCCTGGGAATGGGGCAGTGGTTTGCTAAACAGCGCATACAATATCACACTGGTAAACACTGGTAACTTACACTTAAATTAAATAGGTGCCTCGGTACAGCTAGCTGAAATTTGAAAAAGCAAATATATTATTTGGCACGAAGCTGAATATATTTTAAGTGGTTGCCTGACAAAATGTGTGATCGTTACAGATTAGAAGTCAAGCTTTTTCTAGAAAGGGCCACATACCCAGTCTCTTTTCCTTGGCTGTGACATGATCTCTGTCACAATTATGTGATTGCCATTGTGGCTTAGAAGCAGTTATTAAACACACAAATAAATGGGTATGCCTACTTTCCTGTAAAACTCTCTCTAGAGGAATAGGCAGTGAGCTGAATTTGGCCAGGGAGCTATATTTAATGACACCCATTTAGTTATAGCAACAAGCAAAAGAGGGAAAAATAGTAGGAATTATATATACTTTCCACCAGTAGGAAGATTAGTCACTTTGGAGCACGCTTGTAGTTTAAGGAAGTAATTAACCTTTTAGTCTTCTCTTAGGCCCCTTTCCTGTACACACTCATAGCTTTATACCTTTATGCCCCAGAGGAGTGGGGGTAGCTGTGGGATTTTGTTATGTTTCAGTCTATTCTTAGGCTTGCTAGTCATATCCAAGATCTTGTTATATGAACAGTGCTGAGTGTATAACCTCACTTAATTTACTCAGATAAAAACTCAGAAATGGGTTTAGACAAAGGAGTACTTGTTTAAGGCTTCTGGATATGTTGCTGTATATCCAATAGAAGGGTTTTTCTGGTCCTTGTATACCCCTGCCCCGTGTGCACCGCCTTCTGACTCTTCTGTCATCTGAAAACCAGAAATATCCGCCTCTAGTTAAGAACCAGTGACCTTGGTTTTTTGGAAGAGACACACTGGATTTCAGTTTTCTACTCACTACTTGCTTTCCAGGAGGCAGAGAACCGATGGTAGTAACCTAGGTTAGATAATTCTCACCATGTGTAACCAGGAAGGCCCTTCCGCCTTGTCCCCCAGGTTTTGCCATCGAAGGTCCTTCCCAGGCAAAAATCGAGTATGACGATCAGAACGATGGCTCATGTGACGTCAAATACTGGCCCAAGGAACCTGGAGAATATGCCGTTCACATCATGTGCGACGACGAAGACATCAGGGACAGCCCATACATGGCTTTCATCCATCCTGCCACAGGAGACTACAACCCAGATCTAGTGAGAGCACTCTCTTCTCTTATCCCTGTCTCCCCTGTGGCAGACAGGAATGGGTTAGATGTTGGGAGAGTCGTGTAACTCTCTGAGTCTCGGCATTTTCCTCTATGGACCAGGAGTGAGAGCATCTCTCCCAGAGCTTCTGGGATGGTTAAAGGACATGCCTGTCCTGTGGAAGAGGCTCATCTTGCCACCTTTTATAGCTACCTATAGACTACCGTCAATGGCCAACTTGTGGCACTTTCTTTGACCTGTGGTGGCTGCAACCTTCAGTCCCTCGAAGTGGGAGCCTTGCATTCAGGCACATCTAAAGATCTGCCAGAAACTAGAAATTCTTTCTGTCATTTCAGAGTACAGCAGGTAGCTGGGTTAGTTTGGGTTTTGTTTTAGAGTGTTTTCTTCTTCAAGGACAGCTAGTAGTGGTATTTATTTATTTATTTTTTTTTCGGAGCTGGGGACCGAACCCAGGGCCTTGCGGTTGCTAGGCAAGCGCTCTACCACTGAGCCAAATCCCCAACCCCAGTGGTGTTTATTTTTATTTAAGTTTCAGCCTACTTTGCGATTTTACTTCCGACTTCCATCCTTAACTAAGGGCCAGGCATTTTGTACACCCTCCCTTCCAGCCCATTCTTTAACTCAGAAAAACAAATCATTATTCGGTTTTTGCCTCAGGTCCAAGCATATGGGCCAGGTCTGGAGAAAACTGGTTGTACTATCAACAACCCAGCTGAGTTCATCGTAGATCCTAAGGATGCCGGGAACGCTCCCTTAAAGATACTGGCTCAGGTAAGTATCTGGGCCTGGGGCCGCTTGCCCTTGTCAGGTCAGAGGTATAACGTGAGGTGCTCAGTGTGTCTGGTCCTCCGCTCTCTCCCGCACACCGGGAGCAGTAATAGTATCCCACAGACAGTAAAAATTTAGATTATCGTGTATCTGATTTAGTTAAAATGAGCCGAAGGACTTCAACTCTGGGATTGAAATGAAGTGCTAAGTGGCGCTGGCTTTAAGCGGGAGAGAAGATAGCGTTTATTCTTAGTAATTATAAGTGAGTAAATGAAATTGGGCACAGCATGGACATGATCCCCGGTAATTAGGAGGCCCAAGGAAAGACACCGAGATCATCCTAAGTAAGCTGGTGATGCCTGTCGCGTTGGGGGGACGGTTTGGTTTTATTTGTTGTGAGAGCGCATAGCACACTGTAATCGCCGTATGGTTTTCTAAGACAAATTGGTGGTATCTTGGCCATCCGTAGAAGCCTCAGTGACCCCCTTTCAGCGGAGACACTTCGAGGAGTGCTTTGGTCCATGCTCTGGTTCTTTTGCAGGATGGGGAAGGCCAGCCCATTGACATCCAGATGAAAAGCCGGATGGATGGCACCTATGTCTGCTCCTATACCCCGGTCAAAGCTATCAAGCACACCATAGCTGTGGTCTGGGGAGGGGTGAACATACCACACAGCCCCTACAGGGTAAGTTGTGGTCATCCTGGTCATACGAGAAACCCTGGCTGTGTGTTGAGTCTGCACATTGTGTATTGATGACCAAGGCAGATGTATAGAAGAAAACCATTCTGGGTAGGCCTTGAAAAGAGACTTGTCCTAAAGGACAGAATACTCTGTAGACTTACAAAACGGCCATTTCTAGTCTTATGCTGGATCCTAGTTTCGACATAGATGTATTTTTCTGGGTTCATGTCTTTCCTAGGTCAACATTGGACAAGGTAGCCATCCCCAAAAGGTCAAAGTGTTTGGACCGGGCGTGGAGAGGAGTGGTCTGAAGGCAAACGAGCCTACTCACTTCACAGTGGATTGCACGGAGGCTGGGGAAGGTGAGCTTGGGTTTATCCACCCCAGTGATTGTCGCTCCTCTCAGAAGAGCATTCTTACAGCATCGGAGGGCAGAGAACTCTCCTAATGAGCTGTGTTGGCTCCTTGGCGATGTGTTAGCCAATCCTCTGTGCGACCTTTTCCAAAACGCTGATTTGCTACTTCTCCTTTCTGGGGTTGCCCTTGCTGTGTGCCAGCCCAAGCAGGAAGTGACTATGCAAGACGTGCCCTTGCTTGCGATCTGGTCCTAATAAGACGGTCTGTTCCAGGTGATGTCAGTGTTGGTATCAAGTGTGATGCCCGAGTGTTAAGTGATGATGAGGAAGACGTCGATTTCGACATTATTCACAATGCCAACGACACGTTCACAGTCAAATACGTGCCTCCTGCCCCTGGGCGATATACTATCAAGGTTCTCTTCGCATCGGAGGTATGTTGGGGCCTACAAGCGACAGAGTGGAGTGAGCCTTATGCATCCCTCCTTTTTGGATTGTTGTTTGTTCAGCAACTGAGAAAAGTGCTGAGAACTGAGAACTGTTTCTCTGTTTTCTTAAAACCAAAAGGGGTTGGGGGCGGGGGTGCTAAGCTGAGTTTTCACTCTTTTCTCTAGGCTGCAGCTGACTCGTTAAAAGCGTTCATTTACTAAGGGTTTGATTGAAAAGTTAGGCAACTTCTAGATGCACTTCACTTTGACCTCTTAGCAGTAACTCTGGTCTCTGCCCTTAAACTTTTATAGCAAGAGCTTTTCGAAGCATCAGCTGTGTTTAATGGTAGCCCTGTGAGGAGTACTCTGAAAACCAGGCGTTTTGAAATTCTAATGATCGAATTTAACTGTCTAAAAATCAGGAAGCTCAGCAGAGAGCAGTCTGTGCCTCAAGTTAATGATCCTAAGTTGGCATGACCTAGTTAACTTAATCTGCTTTCATTCTGATGGCCTGTAAATTCTGTGTGAACGATTACCGCCCATCTCATTGTTATTACTTCCTTGAAATCTTGACTCCTCACCCTACCACCATGCCCGGAGGTCATTTCCCACCTCCTAACCCTGCATATTGTCATTTTTTTACTTTATTCTAAGTGGTACTTTTTGTATCCTTTGTCCGCAAACATCTGGTGTCAAGACATGAGGGTACTTGTGCTGTTGGGGTTCCAGATCTGCACCTGTGTGTGCAGCCTTGCCCACAATCATGGAAGTTTCTTATCACTTCCTAAAACACTTGTCCTTTGGGTTTGGGCAGAAGGGTAAACTCTGACAGTGCTCTAGGAACCATCCTTCTGAGACATGTCTTTGCTTCAGGAAATCCCTGCCAGCCCTTTCAGAGTCAAAGTTGACCCTTCCCATGACGCCAGCAAGGTGAAGGCGGAAGGCCCTGGGTTGAGTAAAGCAGGTAAGGTGGTGGCGGGTAAGGCTGCCTCGACCTTTTCTGCAGTCAGTGGCACCGCGTGTGTTCTGTCTAGACCTAGAGTGGCTTATTATCTTCTTGGGGAAGCTCTGATGTGGCAGCCGCAGTGTGTGGCTGGCAGCCTAGTGGTGCCGTCAGACCTGTCAGACTGGTTCTAAAAGTGAAACCTCTCCAGCCAACCCCGTTTCCGTGTGTCCTTTCAGGTGTGGAAAATGGGAAGCCGACCCACTTCACTGTTCACACCAAGGGAGCCGGAAAAGCCCCGCTCAATGTGCAGTTCTCCAGCCCGGTCCCTGGGGAGGCAGTGAAGGACTTGGATATCATTGACAACTATGACTACTCCCATACTGTTAAATACACCCCAACCCAGCAGGTAGGCTCCTTCCTGACTCTTGCTTTTCTGCCTCCACACTTCCCCCACAGTGCTGTGCCTGAGGAGTGCCCCAGTGTGCTCTCACCCTCTCTGGGAGCCTGAGGAGTGCCCCAGTGTGCTCTCACCCTCTCTGGGAGCCTGAGGAGTGCCCCTGTGTGCTCTCATTCTGTCTGGGAGCCTGAGGGTGCTATGAGATTCCCAGAGAAGTAGGAAGGCAGCCCCACATCGCTACCTCAATTTGGGTTTTGTTTGTTTGTTTGTTTGTTTGTTTGTTTTAATCAGAGAAATACTAACTTCTTGTGTACAGAACTACCAGGTCTACTTTCTTACGCAGCTTCCCCTCCCCTGTTTCCCCTCCCCTGTCCCTCCGACTCCCAATCTTTTATTAATTATAGAAAGCTCCCTCACCTGCAGTTTCCTTCGCAGGCAGTTTCACATAGTTTACCCTTTTTTATGAGGTGTTTTAGTGGGATCTTTTCTCAAAGAGCCCATTCAGCTTTTTAATCCCAAGGGCCCAAAGCCCGCTCCGTTTAAGGCAGCAAATGACTCCCTTTTACAAAATGCAGGAATCCTGAAGAATTTTGCCGTTTAGGCAGATTTGTTATTTTATGCAGTCAGGGTCCAAAAGCCACCTTTTGCACACAAGTTTATTATGTCTATTTGCTTAATTTTTAAATTCATCCGTCTCGTGGCAAAAATGCCGTGCTGAGGTGCGCACTCGAGAAGAATGCGTGGTTTCCCACACTCTTTATCTTGCAAAGCTGGACTCCTGAGCCTGTCACAGGTCTTTAAAACTGTGTTTTGCTTCATGTTCACACCTCCAGAGTCAGCACGGCAGATGTCCTGGTGGGAGAGCCTGGGTTTTAGTGCTGTGTTAGAAACACTGACTCTGAGCTTCTAAGATGCTTTCATTTTGGAGGGAGGGACCCCCCCCCCCCCGGCCCTGTGAACAAGCCATTTGTAGGACAAGGGCTGGGCTGTCTTCAGAAACACTGTTCAGTTGTCTCTCTGCCCAAGTCCTCAGCAAGGGGCTGGTGGAAGTCAAGTGGGGAGGAGCAGGGTACTGTAAGAATGGGGAGCACAGGGTGTGCTTTAGGGGTTTCAGATCCTCAGAGTTAATACCTTTTCTATGGGATGTCTCTGACATTGAGAAGCATTCCCTGGGGTAACACCCGACATTATAGATGCGTGGCCTCCTACCTCCCGACTTTCTTCTTGTACTTTTAAGAAGTCCCACTGAGAGGTTCCTTATTAACAGCTGAACCACACATTTGTAGTTTGCTTGTGCTTGTGCCTTGTCAGAGGATGAAGTGATTAGCAGGAAGTTCTTTCTTACTGATGGTTCTGAGGACTGGTGGGGCCTTAGGCTAGGAGCTTGACAAGACTTTTGCTGCAGGTTGCCCGCATTCCTTGGGAGAAAGTACCAGAAGGCTATCTTAAAGATCACAAAGCCATAGGTGCTTTTCTGAACTTTTTATGACTTGGCTTTGACGTCTACTATCCATGTACCATATTTTCCGGTCTATTAGATGAGGTCTTTAGTAAGTTGCAGATACCAGGATGAAATCAGGGTTTGACTTGAACCCTCTAAAAGTAAAGCTGCCAATCAGGATACATCTCAAGAGGCCAAGCGTTGTTGCGTTTGAAGTGATGCTAGATTAGGAAACACTTTACTTCAGAATGACCCTGAGGGCGAGATCGTTTTGAGAGCTGTTGGAGGGCATGCTAAGAGGTCTAAGGATTCTGGTAGAGACTTGATATTAATGCCACCTCATGTAGACTGTGCATGGATCCTTCTCAGAGGCAAGCCTCATCCTTTCATCATTCTGTTTCCCTGTGGCAAAGAAAACAGGTGGCATGTCTCTTCCAGAACCGTGAGCTACCCACATGTCTTAGTTTTTTGTTTGTTTGGGTTTTTTTTTGTTTTTTGTTTTTTGTTTTGTTTTGTTTTGTTTTATTATTGCTGTGAAGAGACATCATCACCAAGGCAACTTATAGACAAAGTCATTTATTTCATTGGGGGCTTGCCTACAGTTTCAGAGGCTTAATCCATTACCATCATGATTCAGAACATGGCTCAGGTAGGCAAGCAAGCATGGCACTAGAATAGAAGCCGAGAGCTTACATCTGATCCAGAGGCAGCAGGCAGAAGAGAGGGTAAGACTAACCTGGCGTGGACTTGTGAAACCTCCAGGCCCACTCACAAGGGCACGCCTCCTCCAGCAAGGCCACACCTCCTAATCCTTCCTTTAAAATGAACCTATGAAGGTTATTCTCATGCAAGTCACCACAGCAAGGTAGGATAGCATTCACACACACACACACACACACACACCAGAACTGGCACTGTAAGTGCTCCCTGTGGATGAGCAGCTGGCTGAGGGAGAAAATGATAGAGTGCTTCTATTCACAAGTTGGCTGAGGAGCATTATAATCTGCTAGAAGAGTTGGGATGCACAGCCTGAATGAGTCCCTTTCACAGGAGGAACCCAAAGACCCAGATTGGGTGAAAGAAAATGTATCTGTCAGCCATGCTGTTGTGTGTGGTTAAGAGTCCTGGGCCCACCAGAGGACTGTCCCCTGTGTGGAGAAGGGGCATGCTCTGGAAACATGAGCATGCCTCCTTGTGATGAATTTTGGGGACCACTAGACTAGAAGTTTCCAGAAAGGCAGCCGTTTGTTGTGTAAGGAGAGGCACGGGTGCATCCAGGCCTAGATTTTTGTCCTTCCTCCTCAGAATGGGTTTGAAGAGCTTAAAGCCCTATGCCCTTGAGGAACCCAAGTCTTGACTGCTGACTTCTGTTTCCTGCTGGTGTCTGAATGGCAGTTTGCAGGTTCTCAGCTACAGTGGACAAATGATGTGAATGGTTAAATGCGTGGGTAGTGATACAGTGGTCAGAGCTGGTTTTGCCTCCAAGAAGTAGGCGTGATAGGTGGAGCTTCAGGATTCTCCCAGAGATCAGAAAAAGGCTTCATTTCACAGAGAGCCTGGGTTTTGCCCAAGGTCATTGCTTGTCTGCAATGTCGACTTAGGCTTCTCACCCCAGACCAACCGCCATGCGATGTCACTAGGTTTAAGCAGCCAGGTGTCCTATGAATGCCCTCACGAAACCCTGTGAGCTCACAAGCCTCCCAGGATAGCCGTCCCTGTGTTGAAATGTCCTCAACAAAGTGGTGGTGTCTCTCGGGACTCTAGAGGAGAGTTACCCAACACAGTGGGGATGGTGTCTCGCAGAGGTCTCCAAAGTGGAGGGGCCTGCAGAAGGCTCTCTTGCTCCATCTTCTAGGCTGTCGGGTTGGCGTGTTTGTCGTCTTCTGATTAAAGACTGGGTCTCAGAAGCATGTTGGGAGAAACAGAAAGCTGCTGTGCAGACAGCTTCATCTTGGTGGGACACACAGGTGCTCGCAGACTTAGACAGTCCTGTGGGAGAAAAGTTCAATTTGTTTTTACCTTAGTCTCAGAAAAAAACTGGAAATGCATAGGGATTGCAGCTTTAAGTCTCCATGGCTACACTCACCCACTCCCAAGGCAGAGTTCATTTCCTATCTGACTTTTGTGTCGGTTCTGAGAGTGGAAAGGAAGCTCCTTTCTCTTATGAGCTGGGAGGGGACTTTTCTTTTGCTCTAGCACTTCAGGGAAATCCAGAAAATCTACCAGGGAGGGGAGTGCTCTCTTACCAAGATGCCTGGTTAGCCTTGAAGTTGACCTTAGGGTTAGCCTAGCACCCAAGGAGTTAAGGGGAAATGGAGGCTCGGGAGAACTGGCAATATTGGGACTATTGCAGTGGTTGCAATAACGAATCAGTGTTTCTTTAAGCATTAGAGGAGACCTTTCGTGTCCCTTGGCTGGCTCTCAGCTCTGTAGAATTTGACCTATGCACATTTCGGCATGAAATGTTAGACCCTTAAGGTCGGCCAGTTAGTTGATTTTTGTGCAGCGCATTAAAACGCCTCCAAAATCAATTCCTCCTCCTTCGTTGCTGCAGCCATCCCTCCTCCCCTTGGCTCTCTCTTTCCCTTCTTTATTTACAAAAGGAATGTGAGAAAATATACATCAGGCCAAAAGCTACACCCTTTTAACACTCGATCGGTGACAGCGTTTCGCAGGGCCTGTGAGCCACAGAGCCTGCTGGATTGTCTGGGGACTCCTCTCACTCTCCCACACACTCTGTTATTCCTGGACCTAGAGGCGAGGACAACATGGATCTGCTGAGATTGCAGTAGGCTTTCGTGGAGCCTTGCCGTGGAGGGGGGAGTAGGCAGCTGAATGTGGAGAGAGGAAGTCAGCAGTGAGCTGGCTCAGGACCTGTGGACAAAGAGCAACAGCTGCAGGGTTGTGTAGCCATCGGGGCTTCCAGCGAGGGGCCCTGCCAGTCTTCCAGCATGGTTTTATTTCCTTCCCTGGAATTAGTGTCTCTGTGCTGATCTAAGAACACTCCTGTGAGCACCCCCCACCTTGAGTGGCCCTGTGTCCCGAAACTGAATGCCTAG
Organism: Rattus norvegicus; assembly: GCF_021556685.1. Classification (NCBI taxonomy): domain Eukaryota; kingdom Metazoa; phylum Chordata; class Mammalia; order Rodentia; family Muridae; genus Rattus; species Rattus norvegicus. The sequence goes on along the minus strand of NC_141548.1, from coordinate 20,379,940 downwards.
GCATTGAAGAACTGGTTCTGTTGGTTGGAGCCCCGTGGCTGTACCCATCCGTAGCCGGGGTTGGCTTGTGGCAGGTGGTGAGGGTGCTATGGCAGAGCAAAGAAGATAAGGGTTTAGATGCCAGGAGTGTGAATCCAGTGTGTTGAGGGCACGTTCCACTGACCCTCTGAACCAAGGAGTTTCTTCTTACAAAGTGAGAGGCAGCAGTAAGAAGATCTACTCCTTGGATCTATTTTGTGATTTTTGATTTGAGGAAATAACACAAACGTTCATAGCACAAGCCCGGCAGTAGTCCCCAGCCTACTATCCCTGTCTACTTTTATTTGATTTTTATATTGTTTTGTCATGTGTTTCAAAAAACTTAGCGCGTGTATTTAAGCTGTTTCCTGAAGCCAGTAAGAGTCCAACTGGATACAGCTGGGTTGGCGGAATGCTTGCCTGGCAGTCATGAAGCCATGGGTTTGATCCTCAGCGATGCATTAACTAGATGTTGTAGCACACATACCTATTGAAAGTTACAGGTTATCGTCTGCCGCATAGCAAGTTCTAAGACACGCTGAAACACACGAGGCCCAAGAAAAACTAATTAAAACTGGGTTAGTGAATTCAAGTTTGTTGTGCCCCTGGGAGGAATGAAGGTTCAGGGGGGGAGAGGAGGGACAGTTCAATGCGTTTCTGTTCTACCAAGAAGTATACTCCTTTTTCTCTCTCATTCCAGGGCAACATGCAGGTCCTGGTGACTTATGGTGGCGACCCCATTCCCAAAAGTCCTTTCACTGTGGGCGTTGCCGCGCCGCTGGATCTGAGCAAGATAAAAATCAACGGACTAGAAAACAGTAAGTCATTTGGCTCCCTGCAAAACATGCGGTTTTCAGAGAAACTAACTCTGTCCTAGAGAGATGTCGCAGTGGACAGTCTTGGCCCTGAACGAGAACTGGGCTCTGACAAGCCTGCCACGTACGCTCAGCAGGCTTCCTCATCTGTGAGCGGGCATGGGGTGTCTGGGGACACTTAGACTCATGGAGGCATTGTAAAAAAAAATTGAATGAGGTAATAATGCAGAAACTGGCATGTTGTCAGCCTGCTGATGTTACCACAGGAAGTTTTCATTAAGAGGGAGGCTGGGGAGAAGGCTGGCCTTTGGATGAGAGTCACACTGTGCCCACCATCTTGGGCATCTGCATCACATTAAGGCCAATGGCCGTAATAGGAATCAACTCCTTGGCACTTAGAAGCCACAGCCCTCCTCCTGTCCTTGCCCTCGAGCACATTATGCATCTTACCTCATTTTATATTGTCACGCGTGCACTGTGACATCAGTCTGCTCACGGTAGAATTTAAAGGTTGGTTTGTTTGTCTTTTTAAAGATTTTACTTATTTATTCATTATATATAATAAGTACACTGCAGCTGTCTTCAGACACAACAGAAGAGGGCATCGGATCCGATTATAGGTGGTTGTGAGCCACCGTGTGGTTGCTGGGAATTGAACTCAGGACCCCTGGAAGAGCAGTCAGTCTGGAGCCATCTCTCCAGCCCTGTTTGTTTTTGTGGTTCTGAGACTATAGTCCGGGCTTTTGTGCATGCTGGGCAAGCACTCCATCCCTTTGTGCTTTGTTTGTTTGTTTCTTTCTTTATGGAGATCTTCCAGCATAAGAAACTAGTACAGTATGTGTACAAAGACACTTATGCTCTTTGGCTTGTGCTGCCTTTTAGGGTCAGTGATACATTTTGGAAATCCTAACACAATTCGGTCATCTTTGTTAGTATTAACTGCTTGGGGATTCCCAAACTTAGATATCTGTCCCTCAGTAATGTATGCTTACCTGATTTCAGGGGCGTCAGGTCAGCAGAACAAGTCTTCACGCCTAGGCTAAACTCCAGGTTAACCCCCTCTGAAACTTCCCTCGGGGCTCAGCTAGCCTTCAGTGAGAATGCTCATTGGCTGTGCCCTGCATGCTCTTGTGAGGGAAACTCTCTCACTTTCTGGAAGCTGCTAAGTGGGAGCTCAGGGTGCTGGCTTTTGTGGCTGGGGATACCCAGCTATGAGTATGTGAAAGACTTCGAAAAGGTTCCCCTTGCATCTTCTTTCCCCGAAACACTGAGACTGACTTTGGGCTCCAGAGCAGGAAGAACAGGGTGCCTGTTAGGGAACACCTAGCTGTGGACAGCTGTGCTGGCCTCAACAGGCTCCTCAGTATGTCCCCAGAGTCAAGATTTGCCTGAGTTGTAGCAGCAGCATAGTATATTCCCAGTGCCTTTGTCTTGGCTAAAACCCTTTCCTGTCTCTGTCAAAATGACACCTGGCTTTTCTATAGCCTTGCCTTGCAACAAGTGTTTTAAGATTTAGTTTTATTACTTTTAAATTTAATTATATATATTAAATATATACATAAAATCAAGGGAGAGGGTTATATGCATCTGAAAGCAGGTGCCTGGAAAGACTGGAAGAGACTGTCCATCTCCTAGAGCTGTAGTTACAGGCAGCTTGGGCTTCCCGATTTGGATGCTGGGAACTGAACTCCAGTTTCTGCTAAATTAGTATGTGCTCTGGATCACTGGGTCCCCTTTGTACCCCTACCCTTTTAAATGTGCAAGGTCTTGCTATGTGACCCAGAGGCTGTTTAAAAGACATCAAAGTTAATTCTCAGAATTCGCCAGCTTTGTGACTTCTGCCTTCTTGTGGGTTGGGGGTGGTAATAGGATTGAGTTTTCTGCCCGGAGTTAGTAAATAAAGCATTGACTTAAATTAAGGATGTGTTTACATACAAAATTATCACCTCAAGGAAGTGAGGAATCAGGCAGTGTTGGACTATACTGTAATTATAATCTTTGAAATCTATGTTTAAATGCTAGCTTTGGGATCTGCTAGATATGTTGTCGCAGACGATTTACTTAACTTCTTGGGGCCTCAGTTTCCCCATGTGTAAAGCCCACTGCTGTTAAGTAACAGCCCATAGAGTTATTGTGTGAGTTGAAGGAGACAATGTACAGCGTTTGTGACTGGCATAGAAATTGTTTAGTAAACAATTCAGTGTTAACGATGCATTGCAGTGTGTAAATGTCATTGTATTAGTCCTGCTTCTAGACCTCTGAGTCAGCTGCTACTCCTTGCAGTAACTCAGGTAAAAACACCGTGTCCAATGGGCCATCTTTACCTTGCTCTCTTTTTTCACTTGCTGCTGACAGGGGTCATCCCCTCACTCTAGCTTTTCTCCCTTTCTTCAGGAGTTGAGGTTGGGAAGGACCAGGAATTTGCCATTGACACCAACGGGGCAGGAGGCCAGGGGAAGCTGGATGTGACGATCCTGAGCCCTTCTCGGAAGGTGGTGCCATGCTTGGTAGCACCAGTGGCTGGCAGAGAATGCAGCACAGCCAAATTCATCCCTCGGGAAGAGGGGCTGTTTGCTGTAGACGTGACCTATGACGGACACCCAGTGCCGGGGAGCCCCTACACTGTGGAGGCCTCACTGCCACCAGATCCCACCAAGGTCAGTTTGGGGTTGCTCTGATGTTTGCCAAATATGACTTGGAGTTCTCTGGTCCTACCTGGGACGGATACATGGAAAGTCTTTTGGTGGTGAATGTGAGCTCTCAATGGCTGACTGATGTAATTCTGTGTGCCGAGTTCGCTCAATAGCTGATCCACCCTCTGTTCTTGTTTGTTCTCTGTTTGTAATACTTTCCTGAGAGACCTTTCCTTTACTGGTTAGCATAATAATGGTACTACCCAGCTTGTAGGGATGGGTGAGACTGTGGAGGCCTCAGCGCAGTGACCTTTACACAGATTTACACAGACTGAGTTCGCCCTACAGAAACTATCTTAGCAGACATAAAAATATGTTACCCTTATCCTTGGTCTTTTTGATTCAAATGATTTGGGAATATTTCTAGCAGTGAGTGAGAGGTAATTCTATAAAATTAGCTCTTCTAATTTTAGGCAAGACTTATTGACAGATATGTAAGAGTCCAAGATGTGAACTAATTTCTTCAGGCCCACCGTGCTTTGTGCGGGCGGGTGTGTGAGTGTGTGTGTGTGTGTGTGTGTGTGTGTGTGTGTGTGTGTGTGTGCGCGCGCGCGCACGTGCGCACAGGCATCGGTGCAAGAGACAGTCTGCCCCCAGGGATATGAGATACTGACATGCTTTTGTGTGATTGTGGTCACAAGTGTTGAAAGCAGGACTGACTGACTGGTCAGCAATAGCAGCTACAGATTGGATTTAATTTTTTATTGCTCTTTGTTCAAATAGGTGAAGGCCCACGGTCCTGGCCTTGAAGGAGGTCTTGTAGGCAAGCCCGCAGAGTTCACCATTGACACTAAAGGAGCTGGAACTGGAGGTTTGGGCCTCACTGTGGAAGGTCCGTGTGAGGCCAAAATCGAATGCTCTGATAATGGCGATGGGACCTGCTCCGTCTCTTACCTTCCCACGAAACCTGGAGAATACTTTGTCAACATTCTTTTCGAAGAAGTCCATATTCCCGGGTCTCCCTTCAAAGCCGACATTGAGATGCCATTTGACCCCTCTAAGGTTGTAGCCTCAGGACCAGGACTCGAACATGGAAAAGTGGGTGAACCTGGAATCCTTTGCGTTGATTGTTCAGAAGCAGGGCCTGGGACTCTGGGCCTTGAAGCGGTCTCAGACTCAGGTGCGAAAGCCGAGGTGTCCATCCAGAACAACAAAGATGGCAGCTACGCTGTGACCTATGTGCCTCTGACGGCCGGCATGTACACCCTGACCATGAAGTATGGTGGTGAGCTTGTACCACAATTCCCCACCTGGGTCAAGGTGGAGCCCACCGTCGACACGAGTGGGATCAAAGCCTTTGGGCCAGGAATCGAAGGCAAAGGTAAGTCCGCCAGGGGATGGCTCTCTCACCTCTAGCCTCTTCCTCATGTGGGCGATGGGGTGGGGTAGGGGAGTGCAAGTAGGGGAAGAAGGGGATCATGCTGTTTCCAGAGGTAATACTCCATCCAGACCCCATTTTTATGTTTCTCCCTGATAAGTGGGGCCTAGGATTCTTGGCAAATTTTCAAGTTGCTATGGAAAAGCCAGAAATTTTGTTGTTGTTGTTGTTGTTGTTGTTGTTGTTGTTTTAAAGATTTATTTATTTATTCTATATAAGTACACTGTCACTGTCTTCAGACTCACCAGAAGAGGGCATCGGATCCCATTACAGATGGTTGCGAGCCACCATGTGGTTGCTGGGAATTGAACTCAGGACTTCTGGAAGACCAGTCAGTGCTCTTAACCACTGAGCCATCTCTCCAGCCCCTGTTAATAGTTTTTTAATGTCTCTGGGTCCAAGTTGGAATGAAATGATGTAAAATGTGTTTAATAATACATAGAGGGCAAAGGTAGGCTGCCATAGCCCTTGTCCTTGATGCCTTTGTTTTCATTTTGAGACAGGGTCTCACTGTACACTCACAGCCCTCCTGCTTCCCTCTCTTGAGTGGCTAAAATTCCAGGCATGCACCACTGCCCTGACCTGATCCCCATCTTTGAGAAGTTGTGTTGTCACTTGGCCAAGTCTACCTTGACTTTCGCAGTCAGCAAAACTACCCTAAAGGCACCAGCTATACTTAACATATTCCAGAGTGTGAAGATCTTCATTTGTGGGTTTGCTTGGGCTCACCATGACATTCTTATCTATGTGGTTGTTCCACAGATGTGTTCCGGGAGGCCACAACAGACTTCACAGTTGACGCTAGGCCCCTTACCCAGGTTGGAGGTGACCACATCAAAGCTCACATTGCCAACCCGTCAGGGGCCTCAACCGAGTGCTTCGTCAAGGACAATGCTGATGGGACCTATCAAGTAGAATACACACCATTTGAGAAAGGTGCGTCTTCCCTTCTGTGCTTGTGACTCTTTCATTCAGAGACATTTGTTCCCAGTGGCTGTAAAAGTTAGGGTTCATTGCTCGGGGGAGGGTATACAACACATGAACAAAAAGCATAGATGGTTTCTGATTTGGGGTGTGTGTGTGTGTGTGTGTGTACACATGCATGTGTGCTTATGGTGGGCAGAAGGAGGCATTAGAGTCCCTGGAGCTAGAGTTATAGCTGGTGGTGAACCAACTAACGTAGGAGCTGGGACCTTTCGGCCAGTCCACTACAAGAGCAGTGCATGGTCCTAACCACTGAGCCACCTGTCCAGCCCTATGTTACTATGTTTTTAATCTACTCTTTCCAAGTAGCAGCCAGAGTTCTAACTATAAGTATCAGATAAGAGTGTGAAGCAATTACATTGTACGCAAGTGACCTGGGTTTTGTTGTTGTTGTTATTGTTTGTTTCTGGGCAGGTTTCCATGTAGTAGAGGTGACATACGATGATGCGCCCATCCCAAACAGCCCATTCAAAGTGGCTGTCAATGAAGGCTGCCAGCCATCTCGGGTCCATGCCCAAGGCCCTGGGCTGAAAGAGGCTTTCACCAACAAGCCTAATGTCTTCACAGTGGTGACCAGGTAGGCAGGGGCCCAAGTTCAGGGTATCGATCCCTACATAGTGAATCGATTAACAAAGAAAAAAAAAAAGGTTTTTAAGTCTGAGGCCAATCCGAGCTACAGAATTGAGACCCTGTCTCAAGGTAGAAAGAAAGTTGTAGCTGTGCCCTACTTATTTGTCATGGTCTTTCAACTTCCAGGAAGATTCATCTCAAAAGATAAACATTCTTTTGTCAAGAGTTATGTTACAGACAATGGCAAGGTGTATCTAAAAGTACATCAGACATGATAACTAATTAAGATAATAATCATAAGCACACCACAGGATAGACATTCTTTAACTTCATGATGCAGAAGTATGTAGCCAATGCTATATGTATAAGAGATACTCAAAACATTCCTGTTACAGTTTATTCAGAAGGGATATGCCAGAGGATCAGTGACAGAGCACAGGCTCAGTCCCCTAAGGTACACACTCACACTGTATTTGTCTTTGGACCCTCTACCATAGGCAGGCTCTCAACTTGTGGGTCGTTACCCTTTGGGGGTCACACATCGTGTTTACATATGATTCATCAAATTAAAGTTATGAAGTAGCAGTGAAATAATGGTTTATGGTGAGGGGCTCGCCGCACCATGAGGAGCTATATTAAAGGGTCACAGCATGAGGAAGGGCGAGAACCCACTCATCTTTACTAAACGTCTGAGAAATTCCTGCCCGAGAGGTATCGCCGCACTAGTGGTATCACGTTAATGGAATAGAATGGCTTATAGAGTGTCCATAAGCGAGTTCTGGCGGTAAGCGGACCGGCACGGGCTGACCTCACATTCCACTTTCCCACTCTTTCCAGGGGAGCGGGGATCGGTGGGCTTGGCATCACTGTGGAGGGGCCGTCGGAGTCAAAGATAAACTGCAGAGACAACAAAGACGGCAGCTGCAGCGCGGAGTACATCCCGTTTGCGCCTGGGGATTACGACGTTAATATCACATACGGAGGCGTCCACATCCCTGGTGAGCTGTCCCTTGGGTAGTGGTTCGAAGAGTAAATGGTAATCATGGGAAAACAGATTTGGTTTTGCCCCATCTCCCTTTAGTAGAAAGAACAGTTTGGTTTTGGAGAAACCTTAAGTAAGGACCACAGCACCAAGAACACTACTAAGTCCCCAGTTGAACCCAGCAACAGGGTAGAAAGCATTGGCTTGGGCTTTCTGGTAGAGGCGCTCATGTGACTTGTTTTCTGATTTAAGCAGAAGTTCATTGCTTACAAAATTCAAAATCTCTCTTTTTAAATGATGTAGTAGTAGTAGTAGTAGTAGTAGTAGTAGTAGTTGTTGTTGTTGTTCTTGTTGTTCTTGTTGTTGCAGGAGCTTAGCTACTGCATGTGCTACATGCATGTGCATGCAGCTGTCCGTAGAAGCCAGGGGATTTTGAATCCGCTGGAACTGGAGTGACAGCAGTTCTGAGCCACCCTATACGGGTGCCAGGAATTGAACCCAAGTTCTCAGGGTGCTCTTAATCCCTGAGCCATTCCTTCAGCCCCGAAACTTTGGAGGCTTGGCTCTTACTCATTTAATTTATGTATCTTACTTTTTTCTTTGCCCTGTTAATCCTGGTGGGTGACAACACACACGAATAATATAAATTATTACTTATTAGTTTGCTTTCTGTTTAGTGATCTATATCTTTAGTGTAAAACAGGGTCTCTCATCTCTGACCGTGCTAGTATGTCTATACAAGCTTTAGTAGTTCAAAACAACTAGTTTCTCCTCAAGCCTGTGCTTGCTACTCTTATCAATATGGTGGCTGGCCTGTTGGTCTGTTTGTTTTTAGCCCTTCATATAGAGAATTTCAGCTACAAAAAGACAGACAAAGCTCCCACTCTGGAGCAACTACATTGATACAACTAAACTTTGTGCACACTGATAGGAAGCAAGGGAATGGGGAGAAGGGACAGAATGGGGTTATAAGGCCCCTTTTTGTGCCCTGCCCCCGGGCAGTGTGTGCTATGGCAGAGTCCAGCACCAAGAATGAGCAGAAGGTTGTCTCCAGGGAAGATGTCTGTGTCTCCCACCAAGCAGGTAGTTCTGCTGGCTTCTGTGTGCTTCTGCTGTGGGACAGTACTGTGCTGCTCTGGCTTTTCAGAAAGTGCTGAATGCCATGAGCGTTGGCATTCCCTGCAAAAGGGAGCTGTTTGTTAGCACTAAACAAATGATTATAACAACAAAAGCTGCCCAGAGCTGAGTATCCAGAATTATCCCATGCAGAGGCTCTTCTGAGTGTCATGTTATCTAGCCAGGACAGCCCCCGAGATCCAAAGCGTCCGGTGACCTGCCAGTATCTTGGGGATTTGGATGATTAAATTCAGGTTTTTCTAACCTGATACAAACCTCTGACTTGGAATCTTCCTGCCTCGGGCTCTTACGTGCCAGGCAGTGGTAATATTTCAAACAGAATACCCCATCTTACTTACGTTAACTTAACTGGTTTCCTGCAGTGACCCAGCTGCAGTCTTGGTGGTAGACCAGTTGGTTAATTGGGATTCGTGAAGGGTTGTGGTCAGTTGGTGATGTCTACCTGGAACAGAAAGCAGGGGGTTGGCAGATGATGGCATCGGAACATGGTAGACCATTGTGTTCTGCTTCAAGGTTGCTCTCAGGCGGAGTTGAGACAATTTCCAGGTTCAGACTTAGTGACTGGCCACAGAGATAGTCTGCTGTTACTTGTTAATGTTGGAGCTCTCCATTTTCACCCCCCCAAGTAAATCGCTCTCCTGTTCTCTAAGCCCTAGCATGGAAGGTGGTGCTGGTCTTTGCCAGGGTCTCGGTTCTTCCTGCAGGTATATTTATCACCCCTGATTCTGCTAAGCGGAAGCTTTCCGAGATAGCCAGCAGAGACATTTACTTCCCTGGCAGGTGTCTGACCCTCGCCATACCTTGTGAAATGTGCAGGCAGCAGATGATACTCCGAGCTCTTTGGCAACAGACCCGGCAGCCTGAGGCTACTGGGGACACTGGTGTACCTGCTGTGTGAGAAGTCCTGTGTGGGCCATCCTGGTTCCGCCCTTGTTTTTTCTTAATGCTTCACTTACAAATCTTGGTTTCCCTGGATTCACTGTGTCTTACCAGTCTTTGTATTTGATGTCATTAAAAAGCGACAGGTCATTCATGCAGCATAGCACGACTTATCGTTAGAGAAACAAAGGCTTTACCAGAGGAGTGTGGAACCAGGCGATCGATCATGTGTGCTCAGAATGTGCTGGCTTCCCTGGGAGGGAGAGAGAGTGAGACCCACACACTCTTTTCTGCTCTTCTGTGTATACCCCTCTCACCAAACTGCTTGCTTCCCTTCTTTCAAGAGCCTTTCTTCTCCCTCCTCTCCATGCCTCTGCATGAGTGGACCCCTCTGCCCCCCTCTTCTCTCCTATGTTTCAGGCTCTGTCTCCTCCTCAGTTTCCCTGTGAACTCTAGAACTCCCTCCCCGCAGCCAGAGACATTGCTTGTCTCGGTGTCATGCTTCTTGGTCGAGATAGCTCCTTTGAGCTGAAAGGTCAGCATCTTGTTTGCTTTCCTGGGAATTCCCCCAAGTGTCGCTTCCCTGGAGTGGTAGCTGCCTTCTTTCTCTCACATCATTTCTCGGGTCCTAGTGGACATCTCTCTCTGGTCTCCTGCCCACCATGTTCCTCGTCTCCTACATGCTCTGCCTTGCATGCCTTCCAGTGAATGCCAGCCACACAGAACGTTAGAAGATTGTGCTCCCGTCACCCCACTTTGGCTTCCTGGAAGGTTCACGGAGGCCCCAGATCCTTCATGTGATTAGTGCTACAGGACAGGAGTGGGAATAACAGTGGGTACATTGCTGCGCCCACAGTGAGGCAGGCCGAGCTGACTGAGGCTCAGGTGGTCAGGGTCCAGGTAGAGCAGCACTGTGGTTTTGGGTCTGCACAGGGTGCTCTCTGGATTGCTTCATACTCATAACCCTGTGACTCTTCCAGGCAGCCCCTTCAGAGTGCCTTCGAAAGATGTCGTGGATCCCAGCAAGGTCAAAATTGCTGGCCCCGGTCTGAGCTCCTGTGTCCGAGCATGCATCCCACAGTCCTTCACGGTGGACACCAGCAAGGCTGGCCTGGCTCCACTGGAAGTGAGGGTCATGGGCCCAAGAGGTGAGTCCGCATCCTGCCTGCCACCTACATTCACCCACTATGGCCTAGAGCAGATTCTATCTGTCTTTCTTTCTTTCTTTTTTTTTTTTTTTTTAAGATTTATTCATTTATTTCATGTATGTGAAAGACGCTGTGACACACCAGAAGAGGACATCAGATTCCCATTACAGATGGTTGTGAACCACCATGTGGTTGCTGGGACTTGAACTCAGGCCCTCTGGAAGAGCAGTCAGGGCTCTTAACTACTGAGCCATCTCTCCAGCCCGAGCAGATTCTTTTTCTGCGATTGTTCATGACCTTTTAGTTAAATACTCTCAACTCATGTACTGTTCCCCAGTCTAGCTAAGCCTGCAGGAGAGCCTACTTAAAAGTTGGTGTATTATATTTCCATAAGTCCGTTTCTCCTGTTAATAACATAGTCCTAAATTTCTTTTTATAATTTTACTTATTTCATGGTGCTGAAGACCAAACCCTGAGTCTTACCCTTGTCAAAAGGGTGTCCTGTTGGCTAGCTTACATCCCAGGCTTTGGTTTTTCCAAATGTGGGCTGTAAGTAACCCAGACAGGCTTTGAACTGGCAGTCCTCCTACTTCTGCTGCCTGAGTACTAGAACATCAAGAATGTATATAAAAACATCACTTTCCCAAGAAGCTTGTTGAAGGAGGGGCTATACGGACTTTAATATGCACTGTCCACCCAGCTGTGCCATCACCTGCTTAGCATGTGGGAGGTGCCAGGGGTTTGGTCTGCATATGAGCAGGAGGTAGGGCCTGAAGAGGATCCCTCTGAGTTGCTCAGTATTACCACGGAATCTTGTCAGGGTTATATTATAGCTTTGTCATTGTCTCAACTCCCTGGAGAGGGGGTCTCTTGGGGACTGAGTTTTGTTGGCAGTTGGCCCGCACTGCTGACAACCTGGAATTAAGGTTTCAGGTGACTAGCGGGCCATTCGGGGACAAACCTGAACTACTGAAACCTGTTGCCATATTTCTTCCAGTATTTAATGTGTACCTTTCTTTCCATATAAAATAGTGTGCCTGATTTCTTAAGTAATCTAGGCTTCTCTCCCTCCTCCTGCCCCCGCCTGCCCCTGTGATGTGTCTGTGGCTTCCAGAAGTAGCGAGCTGAGACTTCCTCCTTTGAACCTCTCCTTAGTAGAGTTCAGCAAGAGGTTCTCCCTTTGAAGCTCAGGGCAAGAGTGGTCTGGAAGAATGAGGTCATGGGATGTGCTTGCCCTAAGCGAAGTTTCTGAACATCGTGTGTGTGTGTGTGTGTGTGTGTGTGTGTGTGTGTGTGTGTGTGTGTGTGTGTGTGTGTGTATGTGTCCCCGTGTCTGTCCGTGTGTGTGTGTCTGTGTGAGGATTGCTTACATAGCAGCCTCTAATTTGGAGGACTTCTCAAGTAAACGGCCTTGTAATTTTAGCTGATGCAGTAGATTCCCAGTCATAGCAGAGTCCCTTGAAAGCCATTTGAGTTCTTTAAAGCTGACCCAAAGGTCACCATGATAGAGACACAGGTTTGAGGTTTGTGTGCTCCCATTAGCAGCTGCTTTCAATTATGTACCTTGTACGCCTCTAGCCTAGCCCCACCTCTAAAACTGCCTTGTCCCTTACTTTACCTGCTCTGCTCAATGAGCACGCACCCTGCCCTGATTAGCCTCCCTTGCCACTGACCCCTCCTTGACCTCGGGCTCAGGGTCTAGAATCTACCAATCTAGTGCATGCCTTAGCATCCTTTTAAACCATCACCCATAGCATCCCATTGATCGCTCTCTTGTTCCATGAGATTGGCACCCTTACCTGCTCTGTAACTTTGTACCCTAGCATGTTGGCACCATTGTGTTCTTGCTGAAAGGCGGGTACGGGTCTTGACTGGCCAGCCCATAGTTTACTTTTTACTGTTGCGGTTTCTAGACACTCGGGTACTTTCTCAGCTATAGAATAAAGCTGGCACCTCCAAGCTTGCTTAGCCAGCTTGAAAGAAAGGATATGTAGCATGTCCGCAAAGACCTCCAGCCACTAGCGTGGGCAGCCCCCTTAATTGTCCTGGAGGGAAGTATGGCAGGCTGAGTGTCTCTTGGGATGGATCCCACTCCTGTGACTTACGTGTCCTGTGACTGTGGCCTGCTTGCTTTTGTGTTACTCTTCAGTGGAAACCAACCGTTCGTGGGGATGGACGTGATTCTCTTTCATGTATAACCAGGGCGCCGAGAACGGGAGGCCGGGTCGTCAGTTAAACCTCTCCTTTCTGCCCTCAGGCCTCGTGGAGCCGGTGGATGTGGTGGATAATGGGGATGGCACCCACACAGTGACCTACACGCCATCTCAGGAGGGGCCCTACATTGTTTCTGTCAAATACGCTGATGAAGAGATCCCCCGAAGGTGAGCATCTCGGCCTTCAGGCCTGACTACAATTCAGCCTCAGACTCGTCCACCCACAGGATTGATGGCCACTGTTCTAGTACCACCCCGCTCCCTAGCCATTCACCCACTGCCCATTGAGCGCATGGTACAGCATGGTGACATCCTGTAGGCACCGTGGCTCCTGCTCTAGCGTCTACCCCTTCTGTCTTTGGTTCCAAGGGAAGCTAGCATTGTCTGTCGTCTAACGCCTTAATACCTCGTGGCTCTGTATTTCCAATGGACTTCCGGTCCTTTACTAAGCCCACTGCTCTCTCACCTCTTATAGAAATCTTCCTTTCAACCTTAGCTCCTTGTATAAGAGACATCACGGATGGGGCAGGGCTGGCCTATATCCTTACTGACCAGGCTTCTGTGTGTCAATCAAGTCCCTTTAAGGTCAAGGTCCTTCCCACATATGATGCGAGCAAAGTGACCGCCTCCGGGCCTGGCCTCAGTGCCTATGGGGTGCCCGCCAGCTTACCTGTGGAGTTTGCCATTGATGCCAGAGATGCCGGCGAAGGCCTACTTGCTGTCCAGATCACGGTAACTGTGTGGTTGTTTGGTTGTATTTTTTTTTTTGGAAGGGGCGGAGCGAAACCTTATTAGTAAGACAATATTCTGGAAAGGGATGGAAACAGGAGTTCAATGATTAATTTCTACTGCATTGTACACGTGTTGGGGACATCTCTGGGTCAATATCTCCACTGGAGAACAAGGCGCTCACCAGAGCTTCTGCAGTGACCGTGGTTGGGATACCAGTTGTCACTACATCTCATCTTCCCCTGCTTTTAGATGTTTTAATTGCCTATTGGGTTGGTTATCAGCGAAAACTTCACATACCACAGAGCTTCCAACCCGGGATTTTCCTTCCTTGGGAAGGAAGCCGGAGGTAGGCCACCTAGGTGTTGTGTCGCTCACAAGGAAGCCAGCATTCTCTGACCGAGTGTGTGTCTCAGTCCTTCGTGTCTCCTCATGGACCGTGAGCCTGCCAGTGCCCCTCGGGAACAGAGGGGGAACCAGAAGAAAGGAAGACAGGAGAGGAAAAGGCTCTCATAGATGGATGATCTGTCTCAAGCAGTCTTAGGAGAAGATCCCCTCTTGTCTCATAGTCCCATGGTTGTACCTGGGGGCAAAGCCGTGGTGTGCCTGGCTAAGGAGGAGTGTTCTGTTGGTGACAGGAAGGGAAGGAAAGGGAAAGGTGGACTGTAAGCTTCTGCCATGTCCTTGTAGTGATGCTCCAATACTATTTGACAGACCACTGTGGTGTGATCTGTGACCCTCTTCTTTCCCTACCCAAAAGCAATGGAAAAGGATCACACCAGTCTCTTCCTCCGCTCCCCACCTATAGAGGTTCCAAGGAGAGAGTGCAGCTTGCTGTGCTGGGTTTCTCTGTTGATAGCAGCATCCCAAGTACCATTGTTCTGTGATTCGCAGGACCAAGAAGGAAAGCCTCAAAGAGCCACCGTCCACGACAATAAGGATGGCACCTACGCCGTTACCTATATCCCTGATAAGACCGGACGCTATATGATTGGGGTCACCTATGGTGGAGACAACATCCCACTTTCTCCTTATCGTATCCGGGCCACGCAGACCGGCGATGCCAGCAAGTGTTTGGCCACAGGTGAGTGCAGGGGAAGGCGGGGGTGAGGAATGTGTGTTCTGGCCTTCTCTGTGCCGCTTAATAGCTATGTGATCAGAGAAAGTTGCTTCGGCTCTCTGGGCGCCAGACAGACAGACAGACAGACAGACAGACAGACAGACAGACAGACAGACATACATACATAGAGTGAAGGTTTTGGGAGGTGAGAACATTTAGATTCCAGAAGCGTTTCCAGGTGTCAGAGATGGCATCGCAGGGTTACAACAAAGAAGGAGTAAGATCAGGTGCTGGAGGTGCTGAATATGATGTTAGGGTTAGGGGGCCTCTCCTGAGGTGGGGGTACCAGTAAAGTCTCCAACAGAAAGTACCATGAGAAGCAGGGGGATGCAGGTACTTTTACCCATGGAGCCATCTTACCAGTTCAATGTGGTATTCCCCATTTTTAAAAAGGGAGGGAGGGTCTCATGTATTTTGACTGGCCTCAAACTTGCCCTGTAGCTGAGGATGCTGCCAGATGCTAATCCCTACCCCCCTACCCCTCACCCTCACCTTGCCTCCCAAGAGCCCACCTGGTGTTGTGCCTTCCTGT
The DNA here is from genome assembly GCF_021556685.1 of Rattus norvegicus. Classification (NCBI taxonomy): domain Eukaryota; kingdom Metazoa; phylum Chordata; class Mammalia; order Rodentia; family Muridae; genus Rattus; species Rattus norvegicus. The sequence goes on along the minus strand of NC_141548.1, from coordinate 20,364,742 downwards.
TTCTAAGATCAACTTGTGCAGCTCAGTGTTGCTGCTTTAGCAAACTCTAAAACATGAAACCTGGGCTGGCAAGATTGAGCAATGGGTGAGGGTACGTGCCAACTCCCAGAACCCACGTACTGAGAGGACTGCCCAAACATGCATGCACACAAAGGGAACTGAGCGCGTAGGTCTACCCTGGCTGTGATCGGTTCTCTACCTCACCCTGCTCAAGGTTGTGAGTAGCCCACCTTGACCCTTTTTTTTTTATCTCCCCTAACACTGGAAACAATACTGCCAGTCTGTGTCAGTCCCTGACAACCTGTTGAGGCGTTATCTGTGTCAAGAGCTGGGGATCTCCTCCTGACTTTTCAGAACTCTTTTCCTCCCCTGGCTTTGCAGGGATATTTTTTGTGGGCTGGTGGTACCTGTTGGTCTCAGCTCTTGTTCTGTCATTTGGAGCCTTCCCCTTACCCAGCTATGCTCACTCCTTTTCCTCTTCCTCTTCCCACTGTGTGAGCAGCTTTCTTAGCCCTCCCTGTTGCCCTTCTGTGCTTTGCACACTTTGACTGGTGCCCCCTTCATAATTTGTTATACACCTTGTAAATCAGAGACAGAAAGACAGGCTGACTGGCCGACTGCTGTTTGGAGAGGGGTCGCAAAGCCAAAACCATGCTTGGTCTAGATATTCCTTTGAGTAGCACCCTTTCCGTTGATCTCTGGGAGGTCTCTGCCTGGCAGAAGTAAAGGTCTGGCCTTCACAGACACGGACAGCACAATGTAGGATGGCCTCTTCTGAGGCAAATATCCAATATGTTGATTTTCTTCTGACCTTCTTTTACAGGTCCTGGCATTGCCCCCACTGTGAAAACTGGCGAGGAAGTGGGCTTCGTAGTGGATGCTAAGACTGCAGGGAAGGGGAAAGTCACCTGCGTGATCCTCACCCCAGATGGCACGGAGGCTGAAGCTGACGTCATTGAAAATGAAGATGGCACCTATGACATTTTCTACACTGCCGCCAAGCCAGGCACCTACGTGATCTATGTGCGCTTTGGTGGCGTTGATATTCCCAATAGCCCCTTCACAGTCATGGTAAGCAGGGGTCCTTCTCTTGAGCTGGCAGATACAGTCACAAACGTCATTTGTTGAACCCTTATTCACAGCCTTGACCCTGGGTACAATCTCTTGAAGCAGCAGTTTGAAGGGAAGTCTCTTGAGTCATGGAGGCATCTGTCAAGCCAAGGAAGTTAGGCAACATCTTCACGTAAGCTAGCACAGAGGGAGACAGTTTTACAGAAAAATTGGAAAACAGTAAGAAAAATATTTGTGCCTCTTTTCCCATCTCCACGACTGGAGGAGAAAGGTTATCATGTTGTCTTGTCTATACACTTGACTCAGGATGCACAGAACCTCCAGTTGTGTTTGGGTCGATTCAGAAGGGGGGGAAACTGTGTTGTCTTTTAAAGCCAGAGAGATCTGAGTGAACATCCCGGCTGACAAATAACTAGAGCCTTTAATTTTCAGTCCTTGGGTGCCTTTTAGATCTTCTCTAATTATTAAGGTTCTTCCTTGGGCACCATGGAGGAACTACAGTAGACTTACCACATAAACCTCAGAGGCGAGCCCTGTTTGCCCAGTCTAGACAGATATCAGGTGCCTTGTGGGCTCCCTCACTGTGTCCTTTGATGCAGAAGAACAGCCACCCAACCACAGGCCGCGGGCTGCTGGTGACCCAACTCCACCCACCACCTGTGACATGCTTTCTGATTACTTCATGTTGGACAGCCGTGGAGAAGGGCAGAAAGAGGCCATTCCAAACAGAAGCCCAGGGACCCTGTTCCCATCTATAATCGGTTGAAGCTTTTCTCCTTTCTCTCCATGTGTGTTCAGCTATAAACATCCGGCCAGAGGCCTGGAAACTCTTTCATATCTCAAATATGTAAACACTTGTCAGCTTTGGACGCTGTCCATTGGGGAGTGTTTTCGTCTCTGGGGGAGAAAGCATTGCAATGAGAGTGTCAGTTCTCCTTAGAAAAGTGTTCGAGTTGGAGTTGTAGTACAAGTTGGAGTTGTACTGTGTTGTGTTTAGCCCCTAGTAAGCATGATCTTGTAAGTTAGTTTAGGGATGAGCAGCCCTGGGCAGAGATCTCAGTGCCACTGCAATGGCTGGGATAAGAAGAGATCCCGGATGCTGAGGTCCGAGTGAGAAAGCCAAGGTAAAATGTGGAAGACCGCATTAGCAGAGGGTCAGAGGCCGGAAGTGACGGCTTCCAGACTCCTTAGAAGTGAGCATCCCTTAAGTCCTACTTACAACTCAAGGGAATTCACTTCACGCCCTTCGCTGGGCGATTCGAATCTCCCTCTGAAGGCTCAAGACTGGAAGAGCATGGACGCCTGACTAGCAGATGCCTTAGTGAGACCACCGAGGCTTGCTCCGTTAAATGTGTCACTCGTTTGTGACATGCAGGTTCACGGATGAGCAGCCTAACTGAGAGCTTTGAGAGGTTCTAGCTGCAAGAATGCAGGTAGAGCCTTGGAAGGCCTTCCTGCCGGAGACATGGTTTTGAGTTGGCCTCTCACAGCCATGGTCCTAGAGGCAAAGCTTAGATGTCAGAAAAGCCCTTCCTGCAGACAGCGCAGTGCACAGCTCCTTTGATCTGTGTCATAGCTGAGAAGGAGGAGGAGGGGGGGGAGGAGGAGGAAGAGGAAGAAGAGGAGGAGGAGGAGGAGGGGCCCTTCCTTGTTGGGTCGGTTGAATCAGGAACGTGAAGCTGGACAATTTTTTTTTTTTAGATGAAGATGCTAAAACTTTCAGACGTGTTAATGACTGGGGCCGGAGAGATGGCTAGGCAGTTAACAGCACTGGCCATTCTTTCAAAGGACCTAGGTTCAATTCCCAGCACCCACATGGCAGCTCACAATAGTCAGACATTCCAGTCCTAGGAGATCTGACACCCTCACACAGATACGCGTCTGGCAAAACACCTTTGCACATAAAAATAAATAAATCATTTTTAAAATCTACCCAACAAATCTTAAACCCTCTACACCATAAACGAACATTAGTGATTAAAGGCTAGGGGACCAGCTCCACGTGTAAAGCAGTTGTGGAAGCACGGTGTGAGGTCAGATTTCCAGCACTTATAAAGATCAGTCTGGGCAGGCTGCCCGTGTCTGTAATCAGGAGGGCAGAGACAGGAAAACCCTGGGTACTTACTAAACAGTTAATCCAGCCAATCAGCGAGCTTGAAGTTTAGTGAGCGCCCAGTGCCCAATCTCAAAACCTAGCTGTAGGAGTCGCAGGCCCGGCTTAACGGTTAAGAGCACTTCCCACTTTTGTGGAGGACCTGAATTTGGTTCTCAGTACCAAACACGTGGTGTGCATACATATATGCAGGCAAAACACTCATGCACGTCCAATAAATAGATCCAAAGTTAAAAGGTAAGGTGCAAAGTACTAGGAGACTGATATGTGGAGGAGCTCTGGCTTCTGCACTGTTCACAGCCGTGTTCACATGAACACACATGTACCTCACACATCCACAAAATAAAGCAAAATAATAAGACATCAAATTTAAAAAAAAAAAAAAACACTTCTTCCTGACTCCATGCCAGGATGACTGCCGTCAGTTTTCTCTGCTTACACAGTGGACACTTGAGTTTCAGGCAAGGGATCGTAACGTGTAGCCTCAAGGCTCGCCTGCTTCCCCCAAGCCAGTCTGGCCAATAGCCACAAAGATGACTTCAGTCCTTCATGACCACTGGTGGCTTCAAACTCCCATACACATCCCTTACTCGTGAGTTGTGGATTCAAAGGACAAGTGCTCTGACATGTGCAGAGGGTACAGCTTTCCCTTGAAAAGTGTAGTAAGAACTTAACGCACTTATCTAGCACATGCCTAAAATCCCTGCATTTGGGAAATAGAGGCAGGAGAATAAGCAGTTCAGGGCCATCCTTGGAGCATCCTCGGAGTCCATGACGAGTTCAAGGCCAGCCTGGGCTACACGAGAGGCCCTGTCTCAGAAGACAAAAACCAAACACACAACCAACACCTGCTGGAATAGTGGGGAAGGGGATAGCACTCGAGCTGTAGGATCTTGGGTAAAAAAATATCCCTCTGGTGTGATTCCCAATTAACCTTCATTTGCCATCAACTAGGCCACCGATGGGGAAGTGACAGCCATGGAGGAGGCACCGGTAAATGCATGTCCCCCTGGATTCAGGCCCTGGGTACACTTTGGTTTTTCATTTTGTCTTTTTGCATTTCTGGGTTTATTCAGCCTTCATTTTAGAAGAGCTACTTACTGCCTGCTTGTGGGAATCGCTTAAGCCCTTGGTGTCCTGGCCGTGGGTGTGTCCCCCCACCGATCACCTCCTCATCACAACCCCACTCTCTCTCTCTCTCTCTCTCTCTCTCTGTAAGATCCACCTCATGTCACCACCTGCTCCCCACGAATCGCCCGCCAGCCATCGTGTCTGTGATCACGCTCGGTGCGGTGTCTCCCCCTCCCCCCTCTTTTAAAGAACGAGATGGACGGCGTTGGCAGGCCTCCTCCTGACTCCGGGCTACTGCTTCTGCGTCTGTCCGGGGGCAAAGCCGCCTGCTACCACTCTGCCACTTTAAAACACACCTTCTTTTCCAGGCCACAAGCAACTAAACCTTTTCTAGGTGTGGAGCCTCTTGGGACTCAGACATTGCTCTCTCCCTCATCCATTTTCCTGTGAGGTGACACTGGGAATTCTACAAGCACACTGCTGAGCAAGCGGTTTCTAGCAAGTGATCAGAGGAACTTCTCGGGCCTTCCAGCTCGGCCCAGGCCCAGTCATACAGAGCCCGTAGATGCTCGTGGCCACACCCCCAAATTTAGGCCTCATTGCCTTGTAGAATTCCCAGCAGTTCTGTCCCCTACAGTTCCACCAGTCCACACTGCTGTCCATTTTACCAAGTGACCACTCTCTCGTGTTTTTAGGTTACGGAAGAGGCCTATGTCCCAGTGAGTGACATGAACGGACTAGGCTTCAAGCCCTTTGACTTGGTGATTCCGTTTGCCGTCAGGAAAGGAGAAATCACAGGTAAACCCTTGTGGGGGATCACCTTACTCTATCTGTTGTTGCACCTGAACCCCAGAGCAGTGTTGGGGAGGTGACTACCATAACTGGCTCCTTGCCCAGGGACAGAGATGCAGACCGAGTTTCTTCTCTGAAGAGGTGGTTGTTTATAGCGTCCATTACATTATTGAGGAAGCTTGTGTTTCTCCTCAGGCTAGGAACTTCTTTGTTTAGATACCTCTTGCTGCCAGGTTTCTGTTTCTTTTTTCCTGCATTCTCTGACCACTCACTTTCCAAACACACCTGATTGTCACATACAGATCTGTGGTATTCGTCCCTTTCCGGGAGCCCAACCTCTCTTTTCCTGCTTATTGGTTTGTGGCCTTCTCAGATCCTCTTTGTGCTTGTAATTGGACTGCTGGAGACCCCATGTATTTATTTGTGAACTAGTTCCTTTCTGCATTTTGTGGAAACCAAGGGGAAGCCGTAGAAAGCAAGGGGGTCTCAGTTTTCCCACGGGTGGGGTGTGGCACTTGGATGTTTCAAGTGGCATGAGGTTCTGGGATCTGAAAACCTTTTGTGGTAAGGACATCCGTTACATCTGCTGCTTGGGGAAAGGTCACCGGTGATCTCATTGCCCTGTGTCTCTATGCTCTCCAGGCCAGGTGCATATGCCGTCTGGGAAGAAAGCTACCCCTGAGATTGTGGACAACAAGGACGGCACGGTCACTGTGAGATATGCCCCCACTGAAGTTGGCCTCCACGAGATGCACATCAAGTACATGGGCAGCCACATCCCTGGTAAGTGGGGTATAGCAGCTCTCTAGCCCTTTGATCATCTGGGAGACTTATGAAAGCTTTCCAAGACAGATCCAGGAACAATGTGTTGGCTTCCATTCAAAAACAGCCAGCCAGTCTGCTTCCTGAACAGTTAGAATACATCTCAGCCTCCTGGGCCAGGGTACAGGGCCGTGTGGATGTGGTTGTGTGTCTTCATAACTGTCAATTGTGGTACAGGAAAGGAGGCTTTCTGGCCTGGCCTGCAAGACCCTGAGAGATATGGGACTTAGGAGAGGCTCACATCCTACCTAAGACACAGGGCTTAGAAGACAGATGGCCCCCATACAGAGAGCTAGCTTGTGTTTCCTACCCGTGTTAGTTGTTACTCTTTGTAACCATTTAAATATCTTCTAATTTAATATTTTGAGTAGGTAATATGATACCTATAGCCTTCCTCTGCCTCCTCTTGGAGATTAATTGTTGGTAAATTTTATGTTCAATTTTAGAAAAATCTCTTTAAGACTCCATGCAAATAAGAACACGTATTTTAAAATCCAGCCCCCTTTACGGAAAGGGGCGTGTACCCACATCAGCAGTCCTTGCCTTTTCCCTCTGACAGCACATCCAGGAAAGCTGCACAGGTTTACATATGCCATAGCTCTTCCCCATCTGGATGACCCTGCTGGAGAGCATTTCTGCTCTTCCTGCCATTGCTGTAGCCTCTCCTGTTGACATTCTTGGTGTACCTGTGGGATTTGGTCCCCCTGGGCAGAAGGGCTATGGGGCTAGACTCGGGCCTCTGAAACTTGGATACACTGTAGCATAGTGCTCTTCCTGAGACTGTTACACATGGATCCAAGCAGTGAAGGAAAGCACCTGTCGCGCCACAGGCTTGCCCTATGGAATCTACTTTGCAATTGTTTCTTGTCAGTCTGGTAATCGAAAGTGCATGGTACCTTGGTGTTTGTTCCTCCTGCAAATGAGATGAGACAGCCTTTCATATACTGTGTCTTTCTAATTCTTTCTCTGTGGGCTGAATCTTCATATTCTTCATCTGTTTTCCGTTTGGAAAAATTAGGCTTTTGAGGTGGGAATTAAGAATACTTCTTGTGGGGGCTGGAGAGATGGCTCAATGGTTAAGGGCACTGACTATTCTTCCAGAGGTCCTGAGTTCATTTCCCAGCAACCAACATGGTGGTTCACAACCATCTATAATGTGATCTGATGCCCTCTTCTGGTGGGTCTGAGCTCATATACATAAAATGAATAAGTAATTCTTTTTAAAAAAAAATCCTTCTTGGTTTGTAACTTGCTTCCATTTACGTTCACATGTATGCACAATACTTGGTTAAAGCAGTGCTTCTGTTTAAGTATTCTAATGATATAGGTGCAGGATTTAGAGAACAGTCATTATTCAAACTTCGGGCAGGCACTAGATGCCTATAAACTCATTCAGGAGGCTGAGTCCAACCTGGTCTATCCAGTGAGACTACCGAAAACAGCAACCGTTCTCTCACCCTTCCCCTCCGTTGCCAGTGTGACTACCTCCTCAGATGCCTTCAATGTACTTACTAGTGCATTTAGATTTATCCTGTTAAAGGAACACATAGTGGTTCTCTTCTATTACCATGCGTGTGTATGATGTATGTGTCTGGTCACACATGCCAAGGTATGCATGTGGAGCTGAGAGGAGAGCTTTGTACAGTTACTTCTCTCTGTATACCTTTACATGGATTCTAGGGAATCACATGCATGCCAGTAGGTTTGCACAAGCTTCTTTACCCACTGAGCCGTTACACCAGCCGCTCTGGGATGATATCAGTCTTACATATAAAGACAGTTTGCTTTGTCTCTAATGTGACAACGCCCCATGGCTAACCTCTCGAGTTAATACACATGGATCTTTAATGTCCCGTACATAGGTCACCCCCCCCCCCCAGATGATTTCCTGTTTTGCACGTGAGCTTTACTAGGGATGAGAGGAGCGGTGGGCAATAAGGATCACTGTGGGGTTCTTTCCTCAAGAAGAGGCCTTAGAGTTTGAATGGCATTAACAAGTAGCCTTCTCTCTGGGAAGCAACTTCTAACTCCCTGATGCAGATGCGGCCTTCTCATTTGTTAGGCTGAGATGAAATCTCCTGCATCGGGTCCCCCACCCACCCTGCTCTGGTCTAGACTTTAATGTACTGCCTATTATCTGAGGTATCCACTTACCATTTAATGAGTCCCAGTTTTGTTTTCTCCTTGGCAAATGCAGAGAGCCCCCTCCAGTTCTACGTGAACTACCCCAACAGTGGGAGTGTGTCTGCGTACGGTCCAGGCCTTGTGTATGGAGTAGCCAACAAAACCGCCACCTTCACCATCGTCACGGAGGATGCTGGAGAAGGTATTGCGTGATTTACATGTTTATGCATGGATAGCCTTCCTTTTGGAGAGAGAAGTGAACGCGATTGAAACGTGCTGTGAGTGGTAGCACTAGTGTAGTCCCAGATTCTCAGGAGACTGATGTGGGAGCATCTCTTCAGCCCAGGAGGAGTCCAAAGCTAGCCTGAGCCATACAGTGAGGTAGCATCTCAGAAGAAAAAGGAAAAAAAAATCACTATTGTATGCTATTATTTGTCTCATTATTGTCTCTCGTATAAAAAAAAAAATCTCCTGCTCAAAACAGAAACGTTTAAATTCTACTGTGAATGAAATCAGATTTGTATTATGAGCTATTTCATGTGACTCGCTGAGAATTCAAGTGGGCTTTTGATTGAAAATGGCCTTATTTTTGTTCATTTTGCTCGTCGGTCCTCAGGACCTCCCACAAGTTATTTAGCTGTACATTCTAGCTGAAGGGCTCTGCCAACCACAGTATTCACAGATTCCTCAGCCTGTGGCTCTGCTGGTGGCATCCGCCCTGAGCACCACGAGGGCTGGGGTTATTTAAGCAGGGGTTTGCAGTGTGGTTCACAGTGGTTGTGTTTCCCTAGGCTTTCCCCTGAAGATCGCTTTGTCTTGATTCCCACATGGAATGTATGAGTCTGCAGGCCCTGGTGTCAGGGCTCCCGCAGAGGCATTGTCCGTCTAGAAATAAAGCATTTCTCTCTGACTACCATCCCTCCATACCCTCTCTCTCAGGTGGTCTGGACTTGGCTATTGAAGGGCCCTCAAAAGCAGAGATCAGCTGCATTGACAACAAAGACGGGACATGTACAGTGACCTACCTGCCCACCTTGCCAGGGGACTATAGCATTCTGGTCAAGTACAATGACAAGCACATCCCTGGCAGCCCCTTCACTGCCAAGATCACAGGTAGGGTTACCCAGCTTACAGGAATGTCTCCTGGGTGGTTGAGCTCTGCCCAGCCCCACCCCACCCCATCTCCTCGTCAGCCTGGGGTGGCAATCTAGGTCAGCACTTGGTTTCTAAGTCTGACCGAGCTGCCTAGACCCTCTTTTTCTCATAACAAAGAAAAAGCAAGAGTTACCAACCAGAAAGCAAGGCCATGCTTGCAAGCCCTCAGAAGGAAGAATTAAGGTGATGCTTGCAGGCAGAGTGCAGGAACGAAAGAGGCCTATCGACATCGCGCTATTTCAGTTAGATATCTGCTCCTTTTTACTGGTCAGAAAACTGAAATTTGTGGAGCTCGCCATTTAGCCAAGCTCCCTTTATTCAGAGGCAAGGTATTCCATTCCATAACCTACACTCCTGGCCTCTGTTCTGCCGGCTGAGTTTGGAGCATATGGTGGGTTCTCTGGAGATGTACACGTCCAAGTTCTTGCCTCTGTAATACTTAGACCTGTTTGCAGCACGCAGTAACACTGTGGGGAGTGGGGTTCAAGCTTCTCTGGGAAATGCCCAAAGGCAGCAAGTGGGAACTGCCTTCTGTTGCCAAAAATTCCTTTAATATTTTTTTAAAATTCAGAATACAAAGTAATGGCTTCTATTACTGAATTTTCATATATATGTATTATACTTTATTCTAATTCATCCTCTTCCTCTATGACCCTCTCCTACTGCCTGCCTCTTAGGGGTTCCCTTCACCCCTCAAATTGTTCCCTGTTCTGTTTTTGTTCTACATGTATTTTCTTACCTTCTCTCACTTCCCCTATGTCCCCCTCCCTTAAGATAGCTTCCTTCCCTCTCATGGTCCCTTTCTAGTTTCTTCCCCCCCCCCCAGACAGACAGACAGACAGACAGACAGACAGACAGACACATACTTAACGTCGGATAGAAAGCATGTGGTGTTGGTCTTTCTGAGTCGTCCTGACTTCAGTTAATATGACAATTTCCATTCATCTGTTTTCCTGCAGATATTCTGATTTAACTTTTTAAATATTATTTCATCCTTTCTACACAGCTCGTTTTCTCTATCTTCTCATCCGTTGGTGGGCTTCTAGGCTGGTTCTGTCCCCTAACTATTGTGAATAGACCAGCAGTGAACTCGGATGCGCAGGTGTCTCTGTGGTGTATTGACTTAGAGTCTTTCAGGAGTAGTAGAGGTTGATCAAATGGTAAATCTACTCTCAGGTTTTTGAGAACTTTCCACACTGATTTTTTACAGAGGGCGGCGGCATTCGTTTACATTCCAACCGGCAGCAAATAAGGATTCCTTTTGCCATCAATAGTTGTACTTCGAGTTGTAGATGGTAGTCATTCAGATTGGGGTGAGACGGTGTCTCAAAACAGATTGCATAGTGGCAGTGGCAGTGGCAGTGAACTCCTTTAGTCCCAGCATTCCAGAGACAGAGGCGGTGGATCTCTGAGTTAAAGGCCAACCTGGTCTATAGAGAGAGTTACAGAATAGCCAGGGGTACACAGAGAGAAACACTGTCTTGAAAAAAGAATAGGTTTAATTTGCATTTTTCTGCTGGCTAATTTTTCTATTGAGCTCATTTTTAAAAAATACTTATTAACCACTTGTTATTTCTTTTGAGAACTGTTACTAACCCATATTGTTTGAATGATTTTTTTTTTACTTTCTAATCTCTTGCAGTTCTTTTTATATTATGCAGATTAATTCCTTACCTCGATGTGTAGACAAGGTCACACCCCTGTTCCTACCCTACCTCCCAATTCTATAGACTGTCTCTCCTCTCTGACATTTTGTTTGCTGTGCAGATGCCGTTTAACTTCATGTAATCCCATTTGTCACTTTGGAGATTATCTACTGTGCTATTGGAATCTTTGTTTTTTAGGGTTTTGGGTTTTTTTTCTATTTCCTCCTGCAGTTTCCAAATTCCTAGTCTCATCTTGATGTCTCGTTTGATCCATTTTGAATTGAGTTTTATACAAATAAAAGATAGATGTTTAGTTCTTCTACATGTCAAAGATTTCCTTTAGAAGTCAGTTCACAAGGATTCCTCCTTCCAGCTCAGGTTCCTTCCAGCTCCTTCCTTGTCTTGCTCTGAACCAGTCATAACTGCCCATCATCCTCCTACGATGATGATTATATACCCCTTGTCAGAGGCACATGGCTAGTGTCCACCTGTGGGTAATAGATTCTGGACTGCACATCTCCAAGTGCCATGTAGACGGTACTCTAGACAGCTAGAGCTATGCTAGCACATGTAACCGGAGCCATGTTGCTTCTTCTCAGATGATAGCAGACGCTGCTCCCAAGTGAAGCTGGGCTCGGCTGCTGACTTCCTTCTGGACATCAGTGAGACCGACCTCAGCACCCTGACAGCCAGTATCAAGGCCCCATCTGGACGTGATGAGCCCTGTCTGCTAAAGAGACTACCCAACAACCACATTGGTGAGCTTCGGCCTGCCAGCATGGTAGGGTGTAGGGTCGGGAGCAGAGATGCCTAGGAAGTGGGTGGTTCGTTGGAGGATGCTGTGGTAACCTGTATCACACATAGGCCTCCCCATCAGTGTTAACATCTGTGGATGTTGGATTGTTGCAATGTAAGGCAGTCATATTTCCAGTTTTGAGACTACGCCATATTGGTCAGTTTTCTCACTGCTATGACAGACTACCTTGCAAAAGCAGAGTGAGAACGGAGAGGAGTATTTTCATTCTCGGTTCAGTGATATAGCCCATCACGGTGGAAATTGTTATGTGACAGAGAGCAAGACAGATGAAGGCTGGCGTTCAGCTTAACTTGATTTTTATATAGTCTGGAACCCCAGTCCATCGAGTGAGCACAACGTCAAGGTTGGATCTTCCCACCTCAGTTAACCTAATCTAGAAAGGCCGTCCGTCCATCACAGACACACATAGGGTCTTTCTCCTAGATCATTTTAGACTGTGTCAAGTTAATCATGAACACATTCTGTATCACAACCATTCTCCTCCCCTCACTTCTCCCTTCATCCTTTCTCCCCATCCCCTTAATAATCCTCCACCTGTGTTCTTGTCCAGGCATTTCCTTCATCCCCCGAGAGGTGGGTGAACATCTAGTCAGCATCAAGAAGAACGGCAACCACGTGGCCAATAGCCCTGTATCCATCATGGTGGTCCAGTCTGAGATTGGTGATGCACGCCGTGCCAAAGTCTATGGCCGAGGCCTGTCAGAAGGCCGGACTTTCGAGATGTCTGACTTCATCGTGGACACGAGAGATGCAGGTCTGTAGGGTGGTCCCTTGGGAAATGCCCAGAGCGTGTGGCAACGGGTTCATTCTTTTCATACTGCCAACTCTTTTATCCCCATGCCTCCTTCAGCCTCTTAGATGAGAGTGCTTGCTTCTACCTGAATCGCAAGAGAAAAAAAACTGAGACACCTGGGAATAACCATCCCATCTGTTTCCAGGATCCAAACCCACACCTAAAAGATCTCACGAATCTGTTAAGTGTGCTCATAGCACTGTTCTCAGCTCCCAGGGTCTCCTCAGCGAACATGGTGGGACAGTTGAATGGTGCTTTGAGCAAGATAAGGCATAGCGTCCCCACATCTCTCTTTGAGATGCTTTGAGTTACCTTGGGCTCTCTCAAGCCATACCACATCCCAGTGCCTTTGTCTCTGTCTTCTTGAGCGGCCATGGCAGAGCTCTAGTCAAAGCTATAATCCCAGGACACAGATTGGAAAGATTTCTGCCCGCCACCCCTCCCTTCAATGCTCACGGGTAGGATTTCATGCTGTTGAACTCTCGGGCCCACTGTTTGAAAATTCAGATAACCCCTAAAGACAATCCAGGCATTCACTGAGGGGCATACAGCTCCCCAAGACACATACATGTTTGAATGGGACATTATAGATACCTTCAAGGAAGCAGTCGTCTGGTCAACGCCATGACTGGCAGGTTATCCTGCTGTAGAAATTCTCAGAGCCTTTAGCTTTCTCCTTTTGCTCTGTGGAAATTATTTCGGTATCAAGGGCCAGGTATCCCTTCTGCATTCATCACACCCCGCCCTTAGGAGTTGTGTCAGGATAGGCTGCTGTGTTGCAGGCTATGGTGGCATATCCTTGGCAGTAGAAGGACCCAGCAAGGTGGACATCCAGACAGAGGACCTGGAGGACGGTACCTGCAAGGTGTCCTACTTCCCCACTGTGCCTGGGGTCTATATCGTCTCCACCAAATTTGCTGACGAGCATGTGCCTGGTATGAGACCCCTCTGCCCTTCCTCTGTGATGTTTGGGTTTTTGGTAAATGCCATCTGGTGTGCCTTAGCGTCAAGGCTGCTCACGGGGTCCCTCTCGTTCTCGCAGGAAGCCCATTCACTGTGAAGATCAGCGGTGAGGGAAGAGTCAAGGAGAGCATCACCCGGACGAGCCGGGCTCCATCTGTGGCCACGGTTGGCAGTATCTGTGACCTGAACCTGAAGATCCCAGGTGAGTGGGACAGGCAGCAGCCAGCGCCTCGGGACCGAGTGCAGGCATGACCTAAAGCACACTGTCCACCCTGGGGACACTTGCATTCTATATAGGCTTTTTCTTATTTACTTAAAAAAAGGGGTGAGAAGTCTCAATACATAGCACGAGTGGCCTTAAACCTATGATTCTCCTGCCTCAGCCTCCGCAGTGCCTGCTAGGGCTGTAGGCTAGGGACACCACAGTGAGCTTTTTGTTTTTAAAGAAGCTTCACTTAGAAAAAATGTGCTTACTTACCTCTTACCTTTTTCTTCCAAATGAAAATAGTCTTGTTGAATTGCCAAGGGGAAATAGAGATCTGCTTTTAGATTTTACTCTTTGCCAGTGAAAATCCTGTCAGTAGGAACAGGGCCTGCTGATAACCAAGGTCTGGAAGTATTTAGGGTGGGAGACCTAGCAGCAGCCTTTTGGTTCATCTCTCTTATCCTTAACGGAAGGACTAGAGCGTTGCTGCAAAGCTGGCTGGGTCCACTGAGCCACGTAAAATCGTTTTTCACAGAGGCCACATGCACTGGGAGCAGGCGAACAGCCTGTCTGGGATGTGGCTGGGATTCTTTGTGCACAGAGAATCCCTGTGTCCGTGAAAGCTTGAAGACTCCTCTGCCCACAGACTGGCAAGGCCTGTGGGAGTTGCACAGACGCTACAGGGAAGGGGAAGCATAAGGGAGCGAGGGAGACAGCCACGTTGGTAAAGTCTTTATCGCACCAGCGTGAGGCCTTAAATTTCATCTCCAGAACTTAATTTGAAAGAAGGAAAAGTCAGGGGCGACGATGCCTATGTGTAATCCCAGCACTGGGAAGGCAGAGACAGGAGGTCCTAGGCCTCTGTCCAGCCAGTCACTGATTGATACTCAGGTCGGTGAGATATGTTCTCAAAAAAAACAAGGTGGATGGCTTCTAAGGAACAGGGCCTAAGGCTGTCCTCTGGCATGCACATATGCACACGTGCATGCACACATGAAGACACATACAGATGCTAAAGAGGCACATATCTGATCTTAAGAGGAAGGGGCTCTTTCCCTACCCTGTATATTCCATTTACCGCCTCAGCTGTAGTCAGGGGGCTCCCATGCAAACACACCAGCATTGTCCTCGAGTGTGGATGTGGTTAACAGCTAGTTACTACAGTCAAGACCACTTTTCACAAACTGTCGGTGATACAGAGTTCATATGCTTCAAGGTGGAGGAAGATGGCTGGCCAGTGAATCTGGACTTGGTCATGCTTGGGTAAACCTTCCTCCAGAAATGGACTGACTCCTGTTGCTCTCCATCATCCACCAACAGGAGGCGCTCTGTTCTTTCTCCTGGGAAGATGTGATATCTCCATTCTAGTCTTATTTCTAGGATGACCTTAGGATGTGGACTTGGTTTGCTTCCCACTTTGTGTTTTGCCTTTCCTCTCTCTCTGCCGGCTCGTACCTGAGGAACCGTGCGTGTGGACGTCTGTCCTGTCCGAAGCCTCTTCAGGCTCTTGGTCATTCTTTTCAGTTACTTGATAGCAGAGGAGTCTGCAGGAGACACTCTCGCTCATGCTCCACCGGATCCCCTCTCATCTGTTAGCCTGAGGAGACCTTGTCAGCTCCTTGGGACCCGGGCCTCTTGGATTATCCTAGTCACTAAGTAGTGTATCTTAACAACAAGGATACCTGCCCTCCTCCCAGCTCAGGGGCTGTGAGTCAAACTGGAATAGCATAAGAAGAAGACCTTCTTCTGTATTGCAGGTGGCTAACTTGTATGTTCATGTGGTGAAAGGAGAGAACAAAGGTTGTGGGGACCCTTGTAAGGAGCCTGGGTTGCCTCCCCGGTACCTCTCCAAAGCCAGTCTGTGGGGTCGCGTTTGCCCAAGGAATCTGACAGGGGCACAGACCTTGGGTCCACCCATGGAGTGCCTGCTGCTCAACCTCTCTTCCTTTCTCTGTCCGTAGAATACAGGACCATGCACTGCTGCGTGGTACAATTCTATCGGGGCTCTAGGTGATGGCAACATCCAGTGCCACCTGCTTGTCTCCTCCATGCCAGTGCAGGCAGAGTCATGTGTGTGTGTGTGTGTGTGTGTGTGTGTGTGTGTGTGTGTGTGTGTGTGTGTGTGTGTGTGTGTGACATGAGCAGCTCGTCTCGTAGACGTGATTTGCTCCCTGGTGCTTGCAACCCAAGGCACTGCTTTCCTGAGAGCATGGCCTCTTTGGCCTTTGCTGAGAGCCTTGCTCACACATGGTTCCTCCTTTGTCGTGGAGGTTAACGCGTGCTCACTTTTGTATCTCAATGACCTTGTTGCCCGAAAGAAGCAGCACGACTTGACCATAAGAGATGAAGGTTCTTGGGGCCAGTGAGGTGGCTCAGTTGGCTGAGGGGCCTGCCACTAAGCCCAATGGCATAGGTTTGACTCTCAGGGCTGACATGTTGGCTGGAGAAAACTCCTGCAAGCTGTCTCCTGACCTCCATACACAGGCTGTAGCACACTTGCTTGTATACACACATTGTAGGACCCCGGTCAGCCCTACGTCCAGGAGGTCCCACTCACGAAAACACGGAGACAGAGAACGATGCAATCGAGCAAGAAGTTTAATGATCCGGTGCACTGGGGTGGCCCTGTCTTCTGGACAGAGGCGACCCCCCCCCCCCCCCCGTAACAAAAGCACACACTGTTTATACTCCTGTGGAGGACAGCCTCTGGCAACAGCATGGGGTGGTCCTTGATGACGCACAGTGACCTTTACACTCCTTAATGGAGAGGCATCTTTGGATGGTGGACCGCTAAGGGCCCTTCCCTCTTCGAGGTTAGCTCGTTTCCTGGAACAGGGTGTTAAAGTCCCATCCACCTGGTGTTTCCCTAAGGCGGCCATTGTCGTTAAAGTTTGAATCTTACAACATAGGTACATAGTACCTAAGCTGGTAGAAACGTAAGAGAGAAACGGGTAGAAACATGTGAGTTTTATCCCATGCTGTAGCTGTCCTAGTGTGATGCTGCCATGTAGAGGTAACTGGGCTCCAGCCATAGCTGCTGCCACAGCTCAATGAGACAGGAAGCGCCAGTCCCTCACGTTGGCCACAGGAAGGCAAGCCTCTAGCCCCAAGGAGAGTCCGAGCACCTCACCATGCCCGGACTATACCTGCTGTACCCTTCTCTGCTTGTCCTGTGTGTCCTGCACGGCCCCAGGCCTTTGCCCTAATTCTCTTCTCCCAACCTTTTACTCTCAGAGATCAACAGCAGTGACATGTCTGCCCATGTCACCAGCCCCTCTGGTCATGTCACCGAGGCAGAGATCGTCCCTGTGGGAAAGAACTCTCACTGTGTCAGATTTGTGCCCCAGGAGATGGGCGTCCACACAGTCAGCGTCAAGTACCGTGGACAGCACGTAACAGGAAGCCCCTTCCAGTTCACCGTGGGGCCCCTCGGAGAAGGGGGTGCCCACAAGGTCCGAGCAGGAGGCCCTGGTCTGGAGAGGGGAGAAGCAGGTATCCCAGGTAAGAATTTGGGCCAAGTTTTAACTGGAGACAAGTAAGTGTACACCGTACCCATTGCTCTAAAGAGAAAACTCCAGTGGGTGAGACTGTAAGGGAAATTCCTCATTCAAAGCCTTTAAAGCTAAGTAACATTGGAGCCCCTCACCTACATGAAGCTAAACAGGCTTAGACAGGTTTTGCTGAGTCTGACATTAGTGTCCATTAAGACTCTGAAGAAGAAAGCAGTAACTATTTCCAGTGCGTTCCTGAGCCGGTGCTGTGCAGCTCAGAATGCTACAAAAGTGACTTGAGGGTCCCCTCTCGTGGTGGCTGCTGTGTGTAGGAGGAGGTGCTGCGGAATCTGAGCGCACACATCCTTTTCTGGTTTGGTTTTGGGTGTGTTCTTGGTGCTGGAATCCATATGAACTTCATGATCATTGATGGTGCTGCAGAAACCACAATGATGGCCTGGGTTCTGCTTGGGGCAAAGGGAAGTGTTGGCGAGGGACTGGACCTTCACTGCTGGCTTGAGCGAGGAGAGGGGCCAGGTCTCTTTCTCTCGGGCTCTCTCACTAACCGGGTGTTTCTTTGCTCTCAGCCGAGTTCAGCATCTGGACCCGGGAAGCAGGTGCTGGTGGCCTCTCCATTGCTGTCGAGGGCCCTAGTAAGGCCGAGATCACATTCGATGACCATAAAAATGGGTCATGCGGTGTGTCTTATATTGCCCAAGAGCCTGGTATGTACTCAAGGGTTGACTGAGGATGTTTTCCTTGTCTGGAGATTGGTTTAGTTGCCAGGATCAGAAATTCACCAGCTCAGGTCAGACATGTAGGCATTTTGCATGTGGGGGGCTCATGGGGAGAGCCCTTAGTCCTCCAAGAGATGAGGATTTTTGATCTTGTCATCTCTTGTCTTTTACTGATGGTCTCTGCTTGCTTCCTTTCAAATGCTGCATTCTGTCCACTGACCATCCGGATCCCCACCTCCCCCACCCCCCCCCGCCCCACCCCCCCTCGAGTGACCTCAGAGCTGGTTTGACTGCTCTCAGCATCTGAGAGAACCTAGAGCAGAAATTTGTCGCCTTCTTTGTCCCTGAAGCCCTTTGGATAAAACCTGTCCTCACCATAGTTTTGTGGCATATGCAAGATCAAGAACATTAAGTCATAAAAGGAATCCGTTTTATTAAAATACAGTTGTAAATGCAAGTATAGTGTCCCATCCCACCTGGGAGGCTGATTGCCAAGAGTGTGAACCAGAGGGCTGGAGAGATGGCTCAGCGGTTAAGAGCACCCGACTGCTCTTCCAGAGGTCACGAGTTCAATTCCCAGCAACCACATGGTGGCTCACAACCATCTGTAAAGAGTTCTGATGCCCTCTTCTGGTGTGTCTGAAGACAGCTACAGTGTACTTATATATATAATAAATAAATAAATCTTTAAGAGTGTGAACTAGAGAGTGCGCTCCAGGCTGACCTGGGCCGCAAAGGGCACCTTGTTTTAAATAAAACTGTATTAAATATAGTTATCAAACACATAGCAGTAAAGCATAGATGACTATTAGTATATTAATAAATGATATATTATTAATAAATGATAAAATTTGACACAAGTACATTGATGGTCTTAATTTCAAAGTACCGATGAGTGTAAGTGATGATGTCAAGATAGGTACAGTGCTTAAAATGGAATAAAAAAATACCTTGATATATAATGTATAATATTGGCAATATAAGGTGCAGATGCTTCTCATGTGTGGTGACTGCTAGTTGGTATTTCTAATGCAGAATCCTTTCAGTTAGAGATTAGTAAAAATATAGATGTAACTGCCTTTTCTATTCAAGCCCCTGGGGTCTCTTGGATTCTATATAGAGATAAATAAAATCATATAAATAAAATCATATCACCTATAAAATCAATCAGCTACGGCCCTAACCACTGCTAGTCTCTGAAGACATTTGAAGCCCAGCTTAAGGCAGTGACCACTGTGGAAATACCTTTCTGAAGGTCTCTGAAATGCTGGGGCTTTCCTATCCCAACAGGTAACTACGAGGTGTCTATCAAGTTCAACGATGAGCACATCCCTGACAGCCCTTACCTGGTGCCCGTCATCGCGCCCTCAGACGACGCTCGCTGCCTCACTGTTCTGAGCCTTCAGGTGAGGCACAAGGAAGCATCCATCTGCTTGGCCATAGGCCGACCAGTGAGACTCCTGGACTCCTGAGGCCACATTAATCCTGTCCTGGGTACCAAGCCCCGTTGACAGTTGGCACCCAGGTGTTGCCATTCATGGGGTAGCAGTTCTATGGCAGGGTCACCTCCTTATGCCCTCAAGACGAAAGACAATTTGTACAAGCACAAACAGACTTGATAAACAATATACCTTACCACTGAGGGACAAGTTCGCTTTTAAATATTTATTCAAGAGAAACAAAGGAAACCTGTTAATCATTGGTTGAGGGAGCAGGGCAGATTTCAAAAGAGAACAGACAATGCTGCCAGTCTGGTGACTTACTTGTACCTATCGTGATTGTTGGTTTCCTTTCCCTAAAGCTAACTGAGTTTTTTGTTTAAATTAGGGTGATTTCCTTGTAAGTGTACAGGGAATTCTCCTGAGAACTTATCAGTGTCACTTCAGTAAGTCTTTGCAACACCCTAACGGGCAGCCTCTCTTAACTTAATTTTAAAGATGGTTCAGAGTGATTCTAGCCAGGAGCCAGCTACTGTGAGGTATCAAGAGTGAAGGCTCTGTCCCCAAAAGCCTGCTCCCCTGTGATTGTACCCTTGGCTTTAGTATCACCACAGGTGCACATATGTGTACGTGTACACGCACGCGCACACACACACACACACACACACACACACACACGGTTACATTAGCATCAGAGCCACACTGAGAGCCACTGGGGCTGCCTCTGTATCAGCTTAGGGCACTGAACTTGTTTCAATTAGGAGAAGCAAATAGCTTGTACAGTATCGCCCGAATACCCCCAAACTAGTTTCCAGTTAGTGGGGTCTCCAAGTAGCCTCTAGCTATCCCAGTTCTTAAAAGTACCTGGGTTAGAATCCAAACTGGCATTTGCCATGGATGATAACAGCAACTAGCTACCCATCTTACGCTGAGAGAACGGACTGCGGCTAGTTAGAGACCCAGACGTTAGCTAGCACACCAGGATCCCAGATTACGATTGATGAGGTCTCGATGGGAGAAGCCCAGGGGTCCTAACTGGTCGCTGTGGTGTAGATGTTTTTCTTGTGTTTCATTTAAAGGCTTCTTAACAGGACTCTCTTTTGCGGCCGACCTAACTAAAACCTTTAGAGGGAGATAAATGGGGCATTTCTTGAGGGCAGAGAGCTGCCCTCCCGCATCTCGAAGATTTCTTTTCAGATCTTCAGAAGCATTTATCTCCCTCTTGAGGATTTAGCAGCTACAGACTCAGGTAACAGAAATGATTGCTCCTCTCCAGCACTTGTGCCGAGTCCTCCTGTCACGGTTTGCTCCTGAGTATTTCTGTGTGAATTGTTCCATGCTCAGGGATATGTAAATTATTTATCAGACCCTCAGCAGAGGCCTGAACAACATCTGGTGCTGGGGAGATGTGAGAAGTATGTTTTGTTTTATCTGGCTTTTGAGGTGTCACAGAAAAGTGGAGTTGGCTGGCATTGTGTGGGGGAGGGGACAAAGTGGGGGGTTCTCTGGAAATTAAAGAGCCCTTGAGTTTGTGATACGGCCTCCCTCCCCAGGCTGTAACCTCCTGGCAGCAGAGTTCATAGAACATTCCGCATACGCCTCATCATCACAGTGTGATTTAATAGTCACCAGCCACATGTGGCTGCCCAATCAAGGCGCTGCTAGAGAAACTGATCTTTGTTACACAATTTAAAGTGCTTCAAATTGGTCCGTTTCCGTCTGTGGCTAGGGACGGACCCAGAAAGGGAGCACGGTGTGTTCGGGGCCTGCTGTGGAGATGTGGTCCTTGCACCAGCGCCTAGCCTAGGCATTTCTAGAAACATTGTTAAAATCAGCATTTTAACCACGTTCCTGGATAGCTCCTTTGCATACTAAGTATGACTTCTGCAGCTGCCTCTGAGGAACAGCAAGTTTAAACCAAAACTGGGGCAGGTAAAACCTTACTTCCTGGACAGTGTGGGCCATCCGTAATCAAACAGCTTGCTTTGTTCTGAGTACCCTAAGCCCCGCCCTCCAAGAATGTGTACTTCATAGTGCTATGACATTCTTGAAGCCTTCTTGTGGATGGACTGAGGCTTGATCATCATGTTTTGTGTGTTCCTCACAGCCAGTCTCTGAGATAGGGCCTCTCTGAGATAGGGCCGGGAAGTTCGTCCATTCTACAAACAAGGAAGTTGAGATTCAGATTTAACAGCTTAGTTTTACTAACTGAGAAAGTAGTTAGGCGAAGTGCAGCCTACATAGCACGTGTTGCTCCTTTGCATTTATCAAAAGTGCTGCCCGGTCCTGCACTTAAATTTAAAAAAAAAAATTTAACAACAAAAGCAATGACATAAAAACTCAGCTCCTGTCATGAACTCTGCACCCAGACTCCTCCTAAAAAGAATGATGGTGGTGGTGGTAGTGGTAATGATGATGATGGTGGTGGTGATGATGGTAGTGATGGTGATGATGATGGTAATGATGGTGGTGGTGGTAGTGATGGTGGCGGTGGTAGTGATGGTGGTGGTGATGATGGTGGTGATGGTAGTGGTGATGATGATGATGATGGTAATGATGGTGGTGATGGTGGTGGTGGTGGTGGTGAGGATGGTGATGATGATGGTGGTGATGATGATGATAGTGGTGATGGTGGTGGTGATAATGATGTGGTGGTGATGGTGGTGGTGGTAGTGAGGATGGTGATGATGATGGTGGTGATGATGATGATAGTAGTGATGGTGGTGGTGATAATGATGGTGGTGGTGGTGGTGGTGGTGGTGGTAATGGTGGTAGTGATAGTAATGACGGTGGTGGTGGTGGTGGTGGTGGTGGTGGTGGTGGTGGTGGTGGTGATGCATGCCAACAGCATCGGCAATTTAGCTGAACCAAGCAGTGTTTTGGCCTGTGCAGATCTTGTTTGGGATTTTCTTCTCTTGTCCGGAGTGTCTCAAGTCTCCCATCTCGGAAGCATCTCCCCAACCCTGATGTTTGGATATAAGGGTGCAGTGTGTGTTTGTTTCCTGGTAGGGATGTGGAAGCCAAGGCCGCCATGTGCCATGTTTTGTCATCGGTTTCACAGATGGGAATATTCAGGCCCGATGCGTGAGAACTCCCACCTGGAGCCTGCCATGGGTCAGCTCGTGCTTGGGAACACCGGGTACCATAACCTGTCTACTTTGTTAACTTCTCAGGAGTCAGGATTAAAAGTTAACCAGCCAGCATCCTTTGCTATAAGGTTGAATGGCGCCAAAGGAAAGATTGACGCAAAGGTGCACAGCCCCTCGGGAGCCGTGGAGGAATGCCACGTGTCTGAACTGGAGCCAGGTAAGCAGCAAGGCTGGCAGTGAGGTCCCAACCCCAGTCTTTCTGGCAGCACTCGGACA
Organism: Rattus norvegicus; assembly: GCF_021556685.1. Taxonomy (NCBI): domain Eukaryota; kingdom Metazoa; phylum Chordata; class Mammalia; order Rodentia; family Muridae; genus Rattus; species Rattus norvegicus. Next base: position 20,342,138 of record NC_141548.1, on the reverse strand, counting down.
GCGGTGCCTCCTGCGTAGGGCTCTTCCGCTACCACACTGCCGGAGAGTCAACTTCTTTACACCGCCACTAGACATCATTTATAACACAGGGTCGGTCGACACATTTGCCAGCAACATAGAGACTCTTTATGTGACAGTAATAACCCCTCTCTTCTCGTTGTTCTAAATGAGATTTGCTTTATTTTCTGTGACTTTTATAGGGTTCCTCTTACATGACATTAAGCGCAGTTTTTTATCGTAGTTTAATGAAATCTTAGAGCTTTACTATATCTCTGACTCTGACATGAAGAAAGATATTTTGATCTTACCCTCCTCTAAGAGAATCTAGGGCTTGAGGGCTAAATGCTTCAAATTTATAGGACTCGTGCCTATGAACTTTACAGAGGCCGTTCCGTCAGGGAACATTTATTGTGTGTTAGGGATTTGACAGGAAGGTGAATAGTGAATATACAGCTCTACCCCTCGAAGCACTACTCGGGTTGGTACATATCTATAATCTTAGCATTTGAGAGACTGAGGAAGGAGGACTTCAAGTTCAAAGCCAGCCTGGGCTGCAAAGCAAGCGTCTGTCTCAAAAACAAAACAACAATAAAAACAAACAAATAATAAAAAAGAAAAAAATCAACCGACCAGAACTAGTCCAAATGACACTAAAAACCTGCAAACTAGAGAGCCTAAGTGATACCATGAGAAAACTAAGAAGCAGATGGTGGAATGGGAGAGCGGGAGAGACACTTTGAGCTTTGGCAAGGTCAGGAGAGCTTCATTGGGTGTGGCCTTTGGTGACACCAACTGCTTTTGGGCATTTGCTGTGTGCCCACCTGCCTCTGGTGAGGGTGGACATCTAGAGCAGCAATTCCTAATCGATGGGTCATGACCCCTGTAGGGTTCAAACGCCCCTTTTATAGGTTACCTAGGACTATAGGGAAACCCAGCTATTTATGTTATGGTTCATAACAGTAATACAATCACCATTATGAAGTAGCAACAAAATAATTATATGGTGGGGGTGGGGGGTCACCACAACCTAAGGAACTATACTAAAAGGTTGCAGTATTAGGAAGGTTGAAAGCCACTGGTCTAGAGCATGCACGGCCAGTTTCTCTCATTGAACAGAAAAGACAAAATGGAGGAGGGGTGCCTTGACAGCATCTGGGCTAACACTAGGCTATATCACAGACAGTGCACTAGAGCATCTGACTGACAGAGGGGTGCACCGCTGCCCTTGAGAAAGCAGAACCACACAGCAGCCCCAAAGGTATAGAACCTTAGCACTTGGTGTCCACTTGGCCCTAGGGTCTGAGCGTGAATTCCGAAAGGCAACATGTTAGGACTAGGGAAGACGGTTCAGTCAGTAAAGTACAAACCTAGGGACCTGTCTATGATCTAGCCAGACACCCAGCTGTGGTCCCAGCAGGGTTAGGTGTGGGGAGAGACCAGAGGCTTGCTAGCTAACCAGCCAGTCTAACCACATCAGTGAGCTCCAGATTCAGGGAGAGAACCTGCCTCAAAAAGTAAGATGGAGAGTCGTTGAAGTCACTCTGTGTTGGCCTCTGGCCTCCAGACTGTACACGTGCATGCACATACACGCACAAACCTATGTCTGGGTGGATGGGCAGTAAGGTGCCCATCCAGTTAGCGCAACTTAGATGGTGGTTTTTAGCTAGCCAAGCCATTAAGGTCCGCTACAAGGGAAGTTTGTCCTTAGCCAATGGGACTTCTAAAGTCCCAGATCACTCCTGGCATGCCATAGTCGGGGTGTCACTGGTCGGGATTATAGACTACCCACCTCAAGTGGACACGTAATAATGAGGTCCAGTAATTCATCTAAGTGCCCAGTTTGGGCGTTTAACAATGGTTAGATTCAGTCACTGTCAGGAATTCTCCAAGGCCCCAGAGACTTTCTGTTGTTTTGCTCCACTTTGCTTTATTTCTTGAGACAGATTCTCTCTGTGTAACCCAGGCTGGCCTGGAATTCATACAGCCCAGGTAACTCTCTACTGAAGAGCTTCCTGCCGCAGGCTCACAAATGGGACCTGTCACGTCACATTGGGCCAGTGCGCCCTTACTCTTCCTTCATTTCAAGGCTTTTTGCCTTCTTGGTGGCAAGATGGCCACGGTACCACCTGATGCTTCGTTTTCAGAAGTCTTGAGACGCAAGGAATCCTAGGTTTCCTAGCAAGCCTCTCCCATGGCAGTGAACTGGGAGACATGCCCATTCCTGAGTCACTTGCTGTGGCTAAAGAAATAAATTTACCTTGGGGAGAGAATTTTCCTCATCCTGTAAGAGACTGAATCTGGACATTGGGGTGGGGTTCACTTCCCCTGAAACATTTTGCCTTTAAGGGAGGGGGTGGCCACCCAGCTGGGAAATGCTAGGGGAAGTGCTGTGCCGAAAGATACGAGTAGCTGGCTACTACTGGCTAGAACATTCCTTTGTGGAGAGTACCAGAGAGACAAAAGAGGGCTTGGGTAGATCTTTGATGGGCAGGGGTCTGAAAGGAGCCAGGGACTACCTAGTGCCGAGGCCATGCGGTATGCCATGCAAGCATCTGTTGACAGATGACCTTGACACGTGTCATGACCCCAAACAGAAAAGGCTCGAGGTTTCATTTGCTGACAGTTCCTTGCCTTGGGCTTGATGATGGAGCCTTGGTGCCGGTTGGAGCTGTATTTTCCCCTTCAAGTGGACAAATAGTGAGAAGTGGACTTTTTCATGAAGGCTGGATTGTGAGGCAGGAGTCTGAGGACATAGCAGAACCAAAGAGTCAAAGCCTTTCCCAAAGGGCTGATTATGGAGACACAGGTCAAGTCTCGAAATCTGTGTTTTGGCTGCCAGGCTCCCAGCAGAATGGTGGCTTTAAATGATTCAGCACTGGCTAGCTCAGGTTGCTTGCAATGCTGTGTCCCTGCTTAACTCCAGTCTGCTTAGCCTCCACGTTTACCTTGTGTATCTCCTCCTCCTTCTCCTAGATAAGTACGCTGTGCGCTTCATCCCCCATGAGAATGGCATCCACACGATCGACGTCAAATTTAATGGCAGCCACGTGGTCGGGAGCCCTTTCAAAGTGCGTGTTGGAGAGCCAGGCCAAGCAGGGAATCCTGCTCTGGTGTCGGCCTACGGGGCTGGGCTTGAGGCGGGTACCACAGGTAAGAAACATTACTTCCCTTGTCTGAGCAGCTCTCTCAGAGAGAGCTGGGATAGACACCTTTAGCCCCTAGCGTTTTCTGTGCTCTGTCCTCGGGAAAATGCAGGTATGCACACTTTGGTGGACTTTGGAAGCCATTGTTTGAACCAGGATAAATCCAGACTGAGGCCTGTATTACAGTTTGTTTGTAGCCTAGATGTCTTTCTCCAGCAAGTTCCTCAGCCCTAGAAGCAGGATGCCATTAATTTTGAAGACTCTCTTTGGACAGAGTTCATGGTGTAGCTCCTAGGCCCACAGGCAGCCTGCTCCCGGCCTTCCAAAAATATACTTCAGCAGCCTAAGCCTGCTCATGGCCCGTCCATACCCTTGTATTCTCTGCTTACTGCCAATGAGGAGAAGGTGCTGAAAGGGTATAGAAGTTCTCAAGCTTCACGGACAAGTTCTGTCTTCTGCAGGTGTGAGCACTGCTAGCCAGTCATCCAGTCATGGAAGCTTTCCCACTTGCTGCCTGTCCCTGGTACAGAGTGGCCAAGTGGACCAAATAGTTGATTCCTTGATAGACAAATCCCCAGTCCAGCTTTAGTTTGGTGGAAGTTACTGAATGGACAGCTCACCTTTTCGCTGGGCATCTGAAAGAGATGTCTATGTGATCCTTTCACTTGTTGGTTGGCCTTCAAAAAGCCACGTACGTGGTCAGCTCAAGATAGGCCTCAGCTCTGCCCATCACGTCAGCGTTATGGATAATGACTCTGTCCCTGTAAGCATCTGCAGAGGAAGTTCACGGTGTGCACTCAGTGGGACAACACTTCTAGCTGCTGTTACTTGGGGCTACTCGGGAAGATCCGTGGTCTTCTTGCCTCTGCCATGCTGTAGGTTGGGACAAAACAGATTGTCTTTCCTATGTACCAGGACATGGTTTGCTATACTTAGAGCAAACCCAGCCCTGCAGTGAGAGCCTCCTAAGTGGTAGAGGAACCCTGCCCAAGTTAGGAGTGACCAGTAGATTGGCATGGTGCCAGGAAGTCTGCCCAAAGCAGTGTTCGCCATAAAACCAGTGGCATTGGTCCTGCCAGATGCCCTTGGCACACCCAGCCTGACTCACTGCTTCACTCTGAGCCGGAACTTTGCCCTTGGATGAGATCTCCTTTGCACTTGGGGAGAGCAAGACAAAAACGGTCCAGTGGTCCAGCACTGAATTTCTCTGGAAATTCATAGTACTTGAGGGAGGGTCAACTCCAGGTCTGTGATCCTGAAGTTTGAGAGCCCTTAGCTTCTGACCCTAGAAGTACAGAGTGTACCCCAGTCGGCTTTCTAAACCAGAACTCCTACCCTCCAGATACCCAGAATGGTTTCCAGGCATCCATATAGGCAAGGGGTCCTCCTGGCAGTCAGACAGCAGGCATTGGCCTGGTCCCACAGCAGTCTCAGCCTGCCCACTGCAGCCAGGAGCCATCTGATCCCCTGCTGGCTGCTGCCATCCCAACCTTCCTCTGTTTCCTCCTGGTATTTCTCACCCTTCTGGAGCTCAGATGTCAGGCTGTACTCCAGCAGTGCGGCTGCTAAGGATAAGGTCCCAGCCAGAGAAGGCCTGGAACTCACCCACTTCCACCCTCTGTAAATATTGCTCTGTTCACAGAGAGAGGGCATCTTGTTTGCCTAGGCTACCCGCCCCCAACCTTTCCACAAATGTCCATCCACACAGTTGCAGCATGAAGAGTTCTTTCAAGAAAGGATCTGCATAGCCACCAAAGGGCCCCATGCCCTGCGTTCATGGCCAGGCATATGTGTCTGAGCTCAAGCCTTAACATGGGCTATTCTCTGCAGATCTCATAGCAGGAAATGTGGAGAATTTAGGGCAGGAGTCTGTGTGTTCCAGATAGAAACCACAAAGTTTAGGGCTCTTTGGAGAAGCCCTAAGGATCTGCGTGCAGGTGGAGGAGGAGAAGGCCATCACCATGCAAATCACATATTGGTCATTACCAGAGTCGATGGTGATATATGTCTGCTTATGAATTTTTTTCTCTCCTGTCTTCTCTTGGGCCAGTCCCCTGGCAACAAGATGGACAGATATCTCCTCTAAGTCATACTTCTGCTGAGCAAAGTGATGTGGGGTGGGTATCAGTTAGTTCTTGATTTTTAATTCCTAATTCCCCTTCGTCTGCATCATCACTGCCTCTTTAGGGTCTGAATTGACTAAAAAGGGACAGAGCTCCTGTCTAGGACAGCCAAACCTTTACAGCCTTACCGTGAATACATTGTTCTTACTTCCACCCCTTTGTGGCTCATGGCCTGCTTACCCACATGGTCCCCAGCCTCCAGCTGCTGGGCTGGGCTTCTCAGAAACAGAGTCAAGGTGGGAGAGTAGGGAGACTTTGGGACAGCAGCCTCAGGAGTTTCCAGAAACAGCTGGCTCATGTTTGGGGTCAGACCATAACAGATCCTTTGTCTTATTGATAAGCAGAACAATAATTCTTTCTCTGGCCCAGGGACTGTAGTTAAACCAAAATATTTCCCAGCTGGGCTAGCATCTGCAGCTCTGGCCACTGGAGGACGTTACACTAGGGTGCCCCCTAGAGGGCTTCTAGTGTACAAGAGCCAGTGTGTGACACCCTAGCAGCTCCCACCGACTGCCTGGTTTTCCTCTAGACTGGAAGCAGGCTATGGGCATAGGAGATTAAGGGTCATTAGTTAATATTCTCTTTGCTTTCCCTTTTGTCCCAGGGCAGCATGACAGTGAGGTCAGGTGTCTCAAGACTGTAATTAGGGTGTGTGGGACAGTTGTCCTGTGTGATACAGTTGCACACAGGTGGCTAGAATGTAGCATACCCACCACTTTATAGCAGTGCGCCCCGAGTTACACATGGCCTGAATATCACGTGGAATAGGAAACACTGTGACAGGATGTTGTGCCTGCAGAGTGGCTTAGGGTCTGGTGTGGTACTCGGTCAGCCCAGTCGTGGTTCAGTGCTTCTCTTGTGGCTGGTCTTCATGGCAAAGTGGGTGGACTGACAGCTCACACACCAGCCGCAGGGTCTAGGGAGGAGGAGAAGGGGAGAAGAGATTGGACTTCCTTAACCTCTTCTACCAGGAGAAGGGAGTAGTCAGAGGGAGTGCCTCCCCTAGAGGCTCTGTTGCCTGGGGCAGCACTTCAGGCTCACAATGCCTCGCCCTCAGCCACATTCCCAGAAACAATTGTTGCTCGGGCACTCAGTGGGCGAAATGTCAGCCACCCTTCTAACCTAGCCTGGGCAAGGGAGCTGCACCCCCACACCCAGTGCTTTTCTGTACCAGGAACTCAGATGTACAGCCAGTTGGTTCCCATGCTGCCAGAGCAAGCACTTAGTGCGGGCAAGTGTGTGTCTCACCAAGGCATCACTCCCAGGAATTACCCCCTTATCCCTCAAAACCATCCATATATGTCACACTTCCTCTCTCTCTCCCAGGTATCCAGTCAGAATTCTTCATCAACACCACTCAGGCAGGCCCAGGGACACTGTCTGTCACCATTGAAGGACCATCCAAGGTCAAAATGGATTGCCAGGAAATCCCAGAAGGGTACAAAGTCATGTATACTCCCATGGCTCCTGGAAATTACCTGATCAGTGTCAAATATGGCGGGCCCAACCACATCTCGAGGAGTCCATTCAAGGCCAAGGTGACAGGTAATGAGCCACTTTGGTTTTTCTCCTCTGCCCTGCAGAGCGGGTCTTGTAAAAATACCGAGGGTAGCAGCGGCAGGTGATTTTTTTTACATCTGTTGAGTCCACATCTCGTCTTGAATGTTGTACGTGGGCAGTGCACACACTCACCAGCTCTGTGAGCACTCAGGCAGAAACCCCTTCCTTCCAGACATTAATACAAACCAGGAAGACAAGGTAATTGTTTCTCTTTGAGCCATGACATAGGACGCTATAGAGAAACACGACTTTGTAGATCAGGCTTCACAAGAGCCATGATGTGCGCACAGAGTCTCAGCAGGCCCCACCCTTCAAGTTCTACTAAAATTTAATAGAACTATAAATTCAGCATTGTCTCCGAGGGTCTGGGACAGTCGATTTCGAGGGCTCTAAATACGTACAGATTCTGTGATAATGTGTGTAGTTTTGTGTTGAATTTGGAGGTGCAGAACTTTTTATTACAGGGTAAATGACAGCATGGGGTGTTAAAATACATAAATAAAAAAGGAGTAGGCACACGGCTTTTTTATACCATCTTCTCTTGTTTTCATTTTTTTTTTTTAAGAGAAGCATAGATGATTTTTTTACATTTACTCCCTCAGTGGGGACGTGACAACCCTTCATTACCCAAGGGTTCTGCAGAGAGACGCAGTAGCTCTGTTCTTCAGTACACAGCATGAGGAAATTAAGCTTTTTATGACAAATAAAAGCGGTAGTCTTCCTAAGAAAACTCCTTAATAAGCGTAAGGCTAAAAGCAGGTGTGTGGGTCTAGACGGATGTCTCAGTGTTTAAGAACACGTGTTGCTCTTGGAAAGGACCTGGGTTGTGATCCCAGCACCCAATACAGGGGGCCGGCCGTGCCTGTAACTCTAGCTTCAGAAAATCCAGCACTGTCCTCTGACCTTGATAGGAACTTTCATGCACATGACGAGCATGAGTTCACACAGGTGTGTGCACATACATAGTAAATCAATAAATCTGAATCCAGCGTGTTCCAGACTTAGAAGACTAACTGGTTTGAGTGAGGAAGTGGAGAAGTAAAGAAAGGGTGCTGGATGGTTTTCTGTCTCTAGCAGAGAAAAAATATTCACAGATTTGAATAACATACACGGGCTTAACTCTTCACTTTCCAATTTTTTTAAAAAAAATCTATAAATCTATTTATAAAGCCCACCCTCTTAAAAATATTGAAATACCAAACAATAAAGCTTAGGGTAACCACCATATATACATTCACACACACTGTGCCGAGTCCCTTCTGTGCCACGTGATTCTCCATGGACTCATAGAAAAATTATAAAAAGATATGAAAGTCATCCTCTCTCGTGCTTAGAGCCCATATACTGCATTATATAAAGTATTCCATAGAAATAAGAAAAAGAAGATACGGGTTCTACTGGGTCTTTATTCTGTGGAGGGATTACTAGGCCTCATCAGCCATGGTTTAACCTGGTCCATTTGCTGAGAAAAACAGGTTTTAGTTGTCTGAGACCCTAAGGATGAAGAGGACATAGCATGGTGGTATATACTTCTTACCTATCCACCACAAAAACCTGAGGCAGGCAGATCGCAAGTTTGAGGCCAGCCTGAGCTAGAAGTGAGACCGTTTCTTTTCGAAAGTAACAATTCAAGGACTGGGAGCCGGGCCTAGTAGTGCAGGCCTAGAACCCTAGATCATTGGAAGACCAGGCATTCAAGACAAGCCTTGGCGAAAGTAACCAAAAAGCAAATGGCGCCTATGATGATGATGATGCTAGTTTACTTACCTGGTATGCACAGTGGTCTGGATTTGAAACCTTCTACCACAAATGTATATGTAGATCTAAAATATGGATGGAGTGGTTTTCGTGTCTAGGCGTTGCAGCTTTCTGGATCTTCTGTAAAAGGGTTATATTGTGTCTCCTGACTGACAGGACCACATTCCACACAAAACACCCATTGGCCTGGCCATTCACGCCTCCCTCTTTCCCACGCTCTAGGCCAACGTCTGGTTACCCCAGGCTCAGCCAACGAGACCTCGTCCATCTTGGTGGAATCAGTAACCAGATCCTCAACGGAAACATGCTATAGCGCCATCCCCAAGTCGTCCTCAGATGCCAGCAAAGTGACCTCCAAGGGGGCGGGGCTGTCAAAGGCCTTTGTGGGCCAGAAGAGTTCCTTCCTGGTGGACTGCAGCAAAGCTGGTAGGCAGCATGGGTCTGCTGAGAAGGGTTAGCATGGGGCGGCATAGACAAGACACTCTCCTGCTTCAGTGCCCCTCACTCTAGGATCGGCTGCAATGTGCACCCCCCCACATTTAGAAATAACTGTGTTTGTCCCTCTGTCCTTCTGCTCTTCATAGTCTTGGATGATTTCCCTTTCTTTTGCCTTTTCATTCTTTCACTAAGACAAATAGAAATATGGTGGTGTCCCCATATCACATGAGTGAAGTGAACTGATTACCTAACCCACTTCTCTGATACCAGTTGCTTTAACCATAGCTTAAAATTGATTGGGGCTGGAAAGATGGCTCGGCGGTTAAGAGCACTGGCTGGCTATTCTTCTAGAGGACCTGAAGGGACCCTAGGCGGCTTGAACACTGCGAACATGGCTCTGGCAGGCCTTGCCCTCCTCCCCCAGCCCCTTCACTTTTCTATAAAAACCATTAAAGCCAGCCCCTGAGGTCTATTCACTTTTTTGGGCACTTCCTCCTCCTAGAGCTGACTACCAAGGTCTAGCTATCAAAAGCTGCATTGGTTTAAGTTAAATACCTCATCCTAATATGGGGTTTCCCGTTTTACCTTTATAAACTGAGATTTTTCTGATGCACCATGTCTGTCTCCTCTGTATCCAGGGGCAGTCCTCTGTCTACCAGGACAATTAACCCTTCCTCCTCTCCTTTGTTCCCTCCCCCTTTCTCTCTCCCTCTATTTCCTGAGTTTGTCTCTAGTCCCTGCTCTCTGTCCCTCTGGGGCAAATACATCTCCTTTGGCTGAGAGTTTGGTTTTGGGAGGTCCTGAGCCAATACTTTCCTCTCGGGACCCTGTTCAACTCCCAGCGCCCCAGTGGCAGCTCCCCCTGTCTATAACTCCAGTTCTAGGTCTTCTGACCCCCTCACACAGCCTTACGTGCAGGCAAAACACTAATGTGCATAAACTAAGTAAATGTTTAAAGCCGAGTACGTCCTTAGGTTTTGGTGCTGACTTACCTGGTTCTCACACCCAGCACACCTAGGCTAGAAATCCATTGCCACTTCCTTCATTTACAAAGCTTCATAGCAGTCACCTTGGGTGGGTTCACAGGATCACTTAGAAGTGATCTTCTCCCAGGCGGTAATCGGAGTACTCTCCCTAAGGCTCTCTCAAACAAGAGGATCCTTAGAGCTGGCAGTTCTGTGTGCTAAAGGTTTGTCTCAGTCACTTCCTGTGGCATACAGAAGCTCAAAGAGGCCGCTAGTGAAGCCAGCTGTGGCGGTGCACACAGCTGGATCTCTGAGTTCGAGGCCAGCCTGGTCTACAGAGCCAGTTCCAGGAAAGCCAGGCAGGGCTACACAGAGAAACCGTGTCTTTAAAAAACAAAATAACGGCAGAAAAAGAGGCAGCTAGCGGCCCTCCTGGTTTGCAGCTTAGGGAGAGCGAAGGAACATTTCGTGTCTGAGGTCACCTGAGCAGAGGGTGCGAGCGCTGGCATTTGAACCCAAATCAGGCTGTGTCTCTACTGATAATGGCCAGGCTTTGCCACCAGTGAGAACGGACGCTGGTGCCGTCAGCCAATTAACCCTGGTCTCTCCACCTTTGTTACATCGCTCCCTCCTCTCTGCTTGGCCTGATTCATGTGGTCACTAACAACCTTCTCCTCCCCCCAGGGTCCAACATGCTGTTGATTGGGGTCCATGGGCCCACCACCCCCTGTGAAGAGGTCTCCATGAAGCACGTGGGCAAGCAACAGTACAATGTCACATACGTTGTCAAGGAGAAGGGAGATTACGTTCTGGCTGTGAAGTGGGGGGAAGAGCACATCCCCGGTAGCCCCTTTCATGTCACTGTGCCTTAAAACACCCTGTATCCTGTGCTGGACGTGTCCCTTCCAGTTGCTTTTGTTGCTAGTTTGTAATTCATTTTTTTACAATGTCCGCAGCCTGCTGGTGGGCCAGAAAACCCCGTCCCAAAAAAAAAACCTTGCCACTCATTCCAAGTGCCTTTAGTGCCCTTAGACTCTTGAGGACATGTGGGACATCTTCGGAAAGCAAGCTGCGGCCAAAAACGTGCAGAGCACTCTGCCCAAATCGAGAGGCTCTTGAGTTCCAAGGTCACTCCAGGCAGAAAGCAAGAGCATGGATAGGACTGACTGGCTCTCCTAAGCTTCTGGTCTACTCAAGTGTTTACCAAACAAGAATGTCATTGCAGAAGGGGGTCCTGCACCCCACTTGCCAAAGAACCTTGCACCCCACTTCCCTCAAGACTAAAGTCTGACCCAGATCGTTCTCCATGTCTGCGCCCTGACCACTTTGACTTCATCACAAAGCCAGCTCTGGAGTAGGAGGGATTCTGCACTTGCCTACTTTCTTGAAGACATGTGGTCATGGCCAAATGCAGAGCCTCTGTCAGCTGCCCCCAGAGTCCATTGCTTCTGCTAAATGGCAGAGACCACTGATAAATTACTGTAGGACCTCCTCCTTGCAAAAGCTGGAAGGGGTGGGTACCCACCCCTGTTATGACCCATGAGAGGCCTTAAGGACCAAGGCACTAACACATGCACCTAGGGTCTCTTTAAAGGCTTTGGTGTAAGCATTTCCAGACTGTCAAATACCCCTTCCCCCTCAAAATCGGGTGTTGTGGCTGTTGTCGTGGATATGGTAGGGGTGAAGTAGGTGTCCCGCACCAAGGCACGGCAGCCAGAGAGGTGTGGGTGCTAAAAGCCACCCGTTAGGACCCAGAGCAGCGAAAGGGATACAGGTTTAGTAGCCATGGAGACCAAACTGGAACAAATGCCGACTGGAAAGTGTATCTTATAACTTATTAAATAAAATGTTTGCTCCATGAACGGCTCCCTGTCATTCTTGGAGTCTTCAGAATCAGTGTGGGCCCCCTGGCCACCCCCCTACCCCACCACCTCTCTTGAGTGCAGATGTAATCTGACAATGGGCCAGTCCTTTTCTTGCAAGCAAAAGGTTGTCTTTTCCTAAGAAACCAGGGCCAGCCTCAGGCAAGGGAACGAAAGAGAACATGTGGGCCATGATACCAGCATGACTTCTTGGCAACCCTAGATATGGAGCTCAGGTAGAAGAGGCTGTCTATGGCGTTTAAGCAAGCCTCTTGCCTGATATCATGAGGAATCTGTGTTGTGGGACATGTTCTCAGATAGGATCTGTCACATGCCCGGGCTCCCTTAGACACGGTACCGAGTACCTCCATCCGTCCCTCCGTCCTCTCTGTCCTCACCAGGAGAAATGACTGCTGATGTTAACCTTCCGTCTACAAAGCCTCACAGTGGTCCGTTGACATTTTACATGTGACAGAACAAACATGGGCACTTTCCAGCATGCATACAGACCCAGACCTCATATGGGGATAGATTTGGGCACCTGAATCACGTTACAGGCAAGCAGTTCAGGGGAAGAGTTACCAGAACCCAACGAGAGCTGGCAGTGCCCGCAGAAGGGAAAGGCTCCAGTCCAGGAGGAGTGGGGAGATCAGAGCTTCCGGGAGTGAACCTGGATCCTTTTTAGTGATGGTTTGTGTGTGACAGAGCCTGGTATCCCAGGCTAGCCCGGGACTCTCCATGTAGCCAATGAAGACCCTGAGGTTTTCTTAAGCGTACACGGAGCCGACATCAAGCCCCGGGCTTTGTGTGTTCTAGGTAGGCAGTTCCAGCTACCCACCCCACTACACCTTCTCAATTGTATTTTGGATTTGTTTGTGGTTTTTTTTTTTTCCTTCTGTACCTGGCTGCATATTAGGATGAAAATCTATTTACCTCTGAGCTTAGAGGAAGGTAAGGCAGATGCGCCTTTTCTTTTCTGTCCCTAGGGCTTGCGGACTCCATGAAGAGTCCACACATGATATGTGTAGCACGATGCTGGCTTTGCCACAGAAGCCCAGGAATACCACCGTTCATTATCCCCTCCAGCCTAGCTAGGTTTGCTCGAGGGGCAGCATTTGTACACTAACAACATGGACTTTGGCATAAGGTGTCCTAGCGTCTAAACACTGACTCCTAACTGGCCTCGTCTGGGTTTGTGGGGGGTGGGGGGAGCTCTCAAGGCCTTTCCCAAGAATTCCCACTGGTATTTTCAGGAACAGTTCTTTGCTGTTACTTTCTACCTACACCCTCTGTCAGGGATGGGCCTCACACAAGGGTGTGTCCCAGCTGGCTGGTGATTGGCACCCAGCAGGTGATGATAGTTTTACCTTTGAGGTGTAACTCAGCAATTAGCGCCTGGGACTTCAGGGCCTGTGGGGTGGAGACCTGTGTCGCTCTCAGTGCCTAGAACCAGAGGGTTGCCCTTATCTGCACCTGGGCTTGGCTACCATGGAAACAGGCTGTTGTTTGTGTCAATACCCTGAAAACTTTGAAACTTGTGGGCCTGGGGCCAAGTCCTCCCTGACGCTGGCTGCTTGGTGTTTCTTGTGCCCTGACTGAAACCAAGAGTCCAGGATGTCATTCTTTAGTGCCCAGTGGAAACTGCAGCCCCTGCCTACCCTGGCTGCCCACTCTGCCCCCCAAACTGCCCTCTGCAGCCCAGGGGAGGGCTTATTAGGAGACTACAAGGAGCAAATATTAGCCAGCTCGCTCACACAACACTAGCCCTTGGCAACTTGTCCTAGGACTTCAAGAGGCCTTGAAAGCCATATTTCGATGCATTTGTTATATAACTCAGTACGTAGGGTAGCGGTTGCACACGCCTTTAATCCCAGCACTCAGGAGGCAGAAGCATTCATTCACATCTAGAGTTCAATGCCAGCCTGGTCTACAGAGCTAGTTCTAAGACAGCCAAAGCGACTCAGCTCGACAGAATGAAAAACACCGAAAGGGTTAAGGGGAAATGGGTGTTCGAATCTTGTTCCTTAGGTTTGTTTTTTTACAGCCTGCAAAGCCAACACTGAGGAGGTGGGGTATTCTGGTTTGGGCTTGGTTGGTTTGGGGTTTGTTTTTCTTTTTTAATTGGTGAGCAAATCTAATAGAAATACTCTACCCTTGAGCCACGCCCCCAGCTCCACCCTGAAAACTGTACCTAAGTGAGAGAGGAAGAGAATTGGGAATTAATACAGCAATCCCCCCCAGCCCCCCGTGTTTCATCCCCTGCACCATATGAAAAGACCAAGCATAAAAGCATCCACCTGAGGTCCTGGGGCTGAGAAGGTGCCACAGCTGTGTCCTTGGGCTTCCTTGGCCTGCCAGCCTCACTTAATTGACAAGTTTCAAACCACATGAGAGACCTAGGTCAAAAAACAATGTGGGCATCGCCTAATAAAATTTACTATTTTTCTTTCTTACAAGTGTTAAAACTGGAGGTGCACCACGAGCTGGATTCAGCTTCCTTTTCCTTTGCCCTTTTCCTAAAGATTTGGCCAAATGTGTGGTGGGAAAGGTCCTTGCCAACAAAAGATCCTTCTCTGCTTTGTCTGGGCCCCCAAGGCTGTGGGGACTGGCTCGTGTACATGGAATTTAGGGGCCCACCCCTCACACCCCTTTTCCTCAACATTCTCAAGGCAGCCAGGAGACCAGAATTTACAAGCCTGACTTGTGGCACGGATCTTAGGGTGCTTTGAGCTTTGGACTTGTTTATCTCTCCCCAGGACAAAGACTCTTACCGGCCTTTTATTGCCAGTGTTTCCCCCTCTGTCTGACCACCCGCCCACCCTTCCACACCACCAGGATGTGTGGCCTCGCCCAGTCACCACTGAGGTGGGGCACATTCCTTGGGTCCAGCTAAACCCGGGCAGGGTGTTCTCAGAGAGGGAAGTCTGGCAGACATTCTGTCTCTGGGCCCCGCTGTCTGAATACAGAATGGCCCAGTGTGTGAGGATTTAAGCAGTGTGTCAGGTGCAACAATTTCAGGTCTAGATCTCAGCCCCAGCCCTGTGGCTTGCCAGGCAAGCGTGTGAAAACTGGAAAGAGCCCAGCCTTGTGGAAGCAGGTGTGAGCCTCCACATACCAGCAGTGGGTGATAAGAATTCGCCTATACCTTCATTTCTGCACCTGGGAAGGGCGTCATGAGCCTGGAGATAACCTAAGGCCTTAGAGCATAGCATCGCACCCCAGTTCCCAACAGGCCCATGTTAAATTCCACCTGACATTGATGATGGAGGTTGCCCCACAAACCAGACTCTACCCCGGTGCTTTACACACGTGAAATAACATACCATTCTCCGAATGCTAAAGCTTATCCCTACAACTGTCCTGTGTCCACACAAGCTGCTACTAGACAGTGACAGGGTCGAGCCTCTGGGGAGTGAGGCCACACACAGAATTATCAGGACAAGCCCCTTAGCCACGCGCCCAAGCTTCTTGAGGGTAGACACTGGACCTTCTGTGGGTCCATGTGGGTGTCTGGTATATAGCAGGTGACTTCAGGATCTGCTGTGTGGAAGAGGGGCAGCAGCTCCTCTATTCCCTTGGGAACACTCAGCATATGACACCCTGGAAGAGAGTGGGACTCCCTCGACAAACACTTGTTACCCTGGGAGGGTCATGGCCAGACTCTGCTCTCTTTCTTTAAATTTGTCATTTACGTGTGTGTGTGTGTGTGTGTGTGTGTGTGTGTGTGTGTGTGTGTGTATACATGTGTGTTTGTGTATGTGTGTATATGAGAGCTGTGACATAAGTGAGTGTAAGACACACCTATAGAGGTCAGAGGGCAGCTTTTGGGAGTCTGAACTCTCTTTTCACTCTGTGTTCCAGGATGGAACCCAGGCCATTGGGCTTCCATGGCAGAACCCTCACCCACAGAGCTATTTCACTGGCCCATGGCTCTGCTTTCTCTTCCTACTTGACCTGGCCTGGCCCACCAATAGGTGACCCTAGTCCCCTTACCATCCCACCCCCTCCTCTCTAGCAGCCCTGGCAACTTGACTCTCATTGGCTACGCGTTTCCTTGGAGACAGACACCAGCCATCCAAACAGACTGCTGAACTTCAGGAGGAACAATCTTCCTTCCCTCCCCTGGGCACCCTAGCATGAGGGACCTGTTAAACACCTCGAACAAGGCCTTCTGGGAGGAGCGAATAAAGAAGGAGGTGGTTGCTCGGACTACCTGGAATATCCGATATGGACACAAGTACCTGAAAGATGGGTCCAAGACCAGGAATCAGTCCCTGCAGGCCCCCCGTGGGTCAGTCTTGAAAGCAGGCCCGGTGCCTCCCACAGGTTCCCCTGTCAGAAAAAAGGCGCAAGCAGAATGGCCAGAGGCCAGTAGGGTCCAGGGAAGTGGAGTGAGGCAGACCAGACAAGGTGTTCAGTACACAGCAGCCCAGGGCAGGCCAGAGGACTTAGAGATGAAGCCTCCCAACCCGGCCACCTTGAAGCTGCTGTTCCAAGGCATCTCCCATGAGGGCCAGGGCAGGATCTTGTACCTCAAGGAGCGGCATCAACTGATACCAGAGAAGAAGTACAAGTACCCGATGGTGTCTTCCTGGAACTATGGCTGGCATGTGGGTAAGACCATTACACTCTTGTCGTTTTAGGCTTTCGGGAGGCCGGACGGATCTTCCTCCTCCTCTTCCTCAGTCTTTACCACCCTCCTCCTGACACAAAGAACCAAACTAGCTCACCACCCTGCTAGCAGACCGGGAGACTTCTTACCTGCAGATTGGTGTTTGGCCTGGTTTCTGGAACGCACCCTGCACCTTCCCCTTCCTTTACCAAGCTACATGCGGCCTGCCCTAAGGAGCCTTCCCAGAGTCCTCCAGGCGTAGTAACTGAGCCCACTTGTGGCGCCTCTACATCTTGGTGAGTCTACAGAACTGCCAAGTCAGCAGTCTGTGTGCCCATTTGGCCTGGAGGGCTTCTTGGATTCCAAGATTTCCTAGTTAGTTTTTTTTTTTTCACAGCCTCCCAGCTGCCTGCTTGGAATTGACAGTGAGTGGCTGTGAAATGAACGGACACGGGCCTGTCAGACATGGTGGTGCGCACTTGTGCACTCAAGAGGCAGAAAGATCAGGAGTTCAAAGTCAGTCTCCTCAGCTCGGTCTGACACGAGCCAGAGCTACATGAGACCTCTCTCAACAAACAAACAAACAAACAAACAAAAAACTTCAAAACCCAAACCAAATGCAAACAAGAAAACAGGGCCTTTATTTGGAATGGGGTTGGGGAGACCTCAAATCCTGGTTCTACTGTTTCTGGACAGGAAGATCTCACGAAAATGTTCACTTCTCAAGGCCTTGGTTTCTATATTTGAGAAATGGGAATAAGCCTGCTTCCCTTTGTCTCAGCATTTGGGGAAGTCGTATGGGAAGGTACCTGGGACAGGAATTCAGATCGCAAAGCCCTGTGAGATATGACCTCTGCAGAGTCCTCCCGGCACAGCCCGTAGAGGTAGAACAGGATTCTGAATCCCGGCTCTCCCCACCAAGGACCTCTGGAGCAATCAGGCTGAGCTGGAAGTCTGCTTGCTTTGTCCATTTGACAGATCCCATTGAGTGTCTAACTGATGTATGCCAGGCACTTTGACAGGGTCCCTTCATAGAAAGTAGATAAGTAGATATATGCTGTAGTGACAGGCAGCAGCCCTGGTGTGTGGTGGGTTTTGTTTTTAGTCCTTTACTGGGCATAGGAATCAGTTGTTAAAGGCCGGGGTGGAATCCAGGACACTGCACATATACTAGGCCAGTTGCTACACAGCGAACCGTGGCAGCGTTCCCAGAAGCTGCTGATGCTGCGGGTCTGTGAAGAATGAGTGTTAGCTCGGGATATGGGGATCCGAACTGGGAGGCTACCCTGGCAGACAAGTAATAAGGAAGGCCCATTGCAGAGTCCTGTCCTGGGTAGTGAATCTGCACAGTTCTCTTCTGAAAAGGACCGACCGGACCTCTTATATTCACAGAGAGCATCTCGGTTTAAGTGCCCAGCGTCTCCCTCCCCTGCTCTACCTCACAGGCCCACCATGTTGGTAGGTTTTGCAAATACATGCACAGGACACAAAGGTAACAGATAACTTTTATGTGAGCGTGCAGTAACTGTGGCATGCACTGAAGGGTCTTCATGAGTATCTGCAGTCCAAATGTGACTGGGCAGCCCATGCTTTCTCCAGCATCCCAAACTTGAGTGTCGACAGCCATGCAGGTAGCCTGATTCCGAGTGCTCCCTGGCTGCCAGGGTGGTGTCCGATTATAGCCAGAAGGCAGACACTGTCTGCTTAAGCCCACAGTAGCTCCAGAATCTCTAGAACACTTCATAAGCCTCTCGACTCACACCCTGAACCCAAACCCAATTCAGGTGTCCCCTGGGAAACAAATGCCAGACCTTCTGCTGACTGATTACTGTTCTTACCCTAACCTGATTATAAACATAGAGGTGGCTCATCCTAGAGGGTACGAAGAGGCCACAGGGAAGAGAGTAGGGCATTTTATCCAGGTCAGTCAAAACTCTGTGTGTGTGCGTGTGTGTGTGTGTGTGTGTGTGTGTGTGTGTGTGTGTGTGTATCAACAGCCTGATGCCTCAGACACAGTAAGTGCTCAATAAAGGGATAACAAGCATAGTTATTAGTGTTATTATTATTAAATTATGATTATTGTCATTGGTCCAACAGGCAGAATTTGCAGCGGTGGGCATCTGGGGAGCTAGCTTAGCCTTGGGCAGCCCCTAGAGATCTTTCTGTACAGTGGGATGTGGGGCAGTCCTGACAGTAGCAGGAACGAGAAGCACAATCAGTGAGCTTAGGTTTGGGGAGGGGCCTGAGTGGCAAATGACTTGGGTGCTGACCAAAACAGATCTTGGCCAGGGGCCTGTGCAAGGTTTTGAGTTTCCACCAAGCAGTGCAGTCACGACCCTTTAGCCGTTAGATGGGAAGGAGCTTGGAGCATCTTCAAGAAGAGGGTCAGGGACATTGGAAGGCAGTGGCTATTCCTGAGTGACAGAAGAATTGCCGGCCCCCCTCCCCCGCTTAACAGCACATCGCTGCTGACCCCCAACCCTATTGGGGGGGGAGGTACTAGTAGGAGAATAGTGGTAACCGCTGTTCATCTAGACCTCTGCTGTGTTCTAGGGGATGTCATGAAGAACTACAGGACGCCAACTCATGCCAGAATTTATCCTATCACAAAGTCATTTTACATCAAAAGTAGCATTTTTCCTATTCCACGGAGATCGGATGACATCATGTGAACTTGGCTTGGAAAAGGCCTCAGTGGCTGCTTTTCCCCTATCACCCATCTGGACCAGCCAGATGGGAGATGTTGTGGCCCAGCCTTACCTCAGTCCATCCATGTTCTGCTGAGCCCCGCCTCCTTGGGTGAGATGGACCTGAAGAAGTGACCTCGGGGTGTACTGTCATCCCATGTCGGGGCTCCTGTCGACACACAGAGAACTCCGCTGCTTGCAGAGCTGCCCCACCCTACCAGCCATCACTAGCAATGCTGCTCCTTTTCCTGAGGAGATCCAATGCTGCAGCGGCAGACCTGGACAGAGGGAGGGGCTGGCTGAGCCTGCGAGGTTCTTAGGAGAGCAACGGCCTCTTACTGTATATTTTTCTGCACTAGACCGGTGGTATCTGTAGCAGAGTTGCTCTGTCCCGATGTATCTACCATTCAGGGAAGAACTTGCTGTCTCCTCTGACTGCTTCCCTCGCCCCTCAGAGCCTGCATCAGTCAGAGATGCCCTGCTTCACAGGCTGCAACAGGCAGCTCCTGAGTCCCAACTATTTAAACAAATAAAGATACATTTCTTATTTTCCTTTCTTTTCTCCACACTCACTGAGGATGTCTTTGTCTCGCTGCCTAGCTGCTCATTCCAGGAGACACTGCCCCCTTCTGGTGGCTCTGCCAAGGACTCCGACTACAGAATTCTTTTTACAGTCCTCTGCGTCTAGTGGAGAGGGAAGAAAGACAGGGAGTGTAGACACCGGGACCGCGAACGGTTTTCGTTCACTCCAGTTTTCTGAGATAAAGGTTCATGTTGAGCTCAGGCTGGCCTGGAACTCTTGCCTGAAATTTTCATGGCTCCCAAACCTGACAGCACGTGTCCCCTTAACTACCTTGGCCTTGGCCTGACAGGCATTGTTACTAACTCTCAGGGTCTATTAGCAAGAACAAGTCCTGTGACTTCTACATGGGCGACAGCTGGATAGTGTCCTATCGCCATGAACCCTGGGCAGAATAAAGAGAAAGGACCGTTTCTGCTACAGCTGATGTGTCCCTGGGTTGTCCTGGAGCCACAGCCACAGTCTAACTACTCATTAGATCTTTGTTCCCTCCTGTGTTTGTTTTCCTATGCTATGAGAATCTGGGAGACTTAAGACAGCAGACGCTTACTCTGTCACCACTCTGGAGGCTGGAGATGCAGGAATCTAGGGACCCACGGGGCCACGCTCCCCTGGATCTGTCAGAGGAGCCACTTTTTGCCTCCTTTGTGCCTTTCATGGCTTGAGGGCAGGCTGTACCCTGTGGCTTTTGACAGTGCACTGTCACACGGATCAGCCTGGGCTGTCTTCACCAAACCTCTATCACGTAAGGCTACCATGCATTTTGGACTGGGGCCCATGGCTCTCTAGATGACCTCACTTCCTAACCATATCAGCAACGACCTGTTTACAAGTTGGGCAGTTTGGTAAGACACTCTTAGCGAAGTCTGCAATGTACCCAGAATTCCTTCTGACCACCAGTCCTTACTGTGTCCATTATTGGCATTGTCTTGATGCGTCTTCCTCTTTTGCGTGGGAAAGCATTCCCAAACACAATCCCAGACGTGGCGAGTGCGCTCCCCGGAGTCCCAGCAGGCCCTGGTGCCCACCGAACCTCGTTGCCTAGGTAGCAAGCCCAAACATTCGAGTAGCTCTTTGCAAGGCATAACGTTTACAAGTGTGCCTTGCTCACTCTCCAATCTAGTCAAGGGGGTGGACCCTCGGTCTGAACAGAGAGCAAACTGAACCAAAGAGGCACCTCCAGGAGATTCTCCAGCCCTTTAAGGTTTGTCCCTCTATCCTGAAATTTCACCGGCGACCAGCTCACTGAAAATACTGAGTAAACTAACTTAGCCTGGTTTTCCCTAATCAACCTTGAGTGAGAGAGGACAAAAGACGCACAGTGTGACCAAGGACTCACCCAGCAGCCTGACGTGGCAGAGTGGCTGGGAAAACACCCGCCGAGTTTACTCAAACACCAGTTACCCCCTGGGCTTACTGGAGTCGTTGGAGCCTGGGCTGGGCTCCCAGGACATAAGAGGGCATGTCTTGGAGCTCACAGACAGAGAAGGAAGATCTGTAGTGAGGATGGTGGACAGCCTTGGAGCCAGCTGTCTGTGGCAGGTGACACTGACAGTCTGTCATTAAAGTCTCTCTTAGCAAGCCTCTGGCACGGTGCCTGGCTCTATCCGTGTAGGTGTTGAATTGTGATGTCTCTAGCAGCGGCAAGTCCCAAGTTGCTCAGAAGAGGACCAGCTTCCTCCATGAGCTTGCCACCTGACCCTACTCAATGACCGTCTGAGGGGATGTTTTCACTTCTCCCAGGGGCAGTTATATAGCTAGGACTATCCTAAGGGTGTGGCTTGAGAAATAGGTCTATTACTAACAGTGGCTGTCCTAAATTTTTATGCCTTAATTGTCCCTGGAAGGCCAGCTAAGTAGTACCGGAGGGTGGACGTGTAGTTCAGAAAGTAGAGGCATTTCCTGACATTCACAAAGTCCTGGGTTCAACCCCAGATTCCCAGAACCACAGGAAGGAGCTTTGGCGACATCCAGTGCTAGGATGCGGAAGCAGAAGGGTCAGAACGCCAAAGTCATCGGTCCCTGTTTACATAGCAAATTCAAGGCCAGCCTGGGCTACATGAGACCATGTACTGAAATGGAAAAAGGAAGGTGGAGAGGGACCGGAAAATACCTCAGCACTTAAGAATGTTTGCTGTGTAGTCGTGTGGACTGGAGTTTAGATCGCTGTGTTTACATAAGAAGCCAGACATCTGGCTCATACCTGTAACTCCAGCAGGGCAGTCAGGAGGGTCACTAGGGTTAAGTTCAGAGAGAGCCTGCCTGAAAGAAAGAGGTGTAAAGTCATAGCGGATGATACTCAACAAACAGCCTCTTCAGGCTGTAGGTGTGCAGACCCACTCACATATGCGCGCACACGTTCACACGGAAACACAAAGGGTAGAGAAAGGCAGGAAGGAGGGAGGGAGGGAGGAAAGGAAGGAAGGACAGGCAGGCAGGCAGGAAGGAAGGAGGGAGGGAACAAGGGAATTAAGGAAGGGCAAGCTATTTGTATATGTAATAAACACCTGTATGGGATTTGCAGGCAATTTCCTAATTGCATCTCCAAGTGGGTATTCACGAACCGCGAGTGTAACTGAGCACCTTAAATGCCTTTTGCACATTGAGATGCTCTCTGAGGGTAAAGGGCTCCTGGGTTTTTGTTTGTGTGAAGATTTAGGGTGGTAGACAATGTGAGCAAGTCCATCAGTAATCCTAAGACTGCAAAGGCAGAGTGTTTAAATCTGTCTCCCTACGAAGGCCTGGAGAGCGAGTGCTTTCAGTCCTGTGAGCCATCTGGCCCCACTCATACAGATGTTCAACTGTGCCGCTGTGAGGCAGAAGCAGGCCGAAAGCAGCAGGAAGCTCTGGGTGTAGCTGCGTTCCCATAAAACAACCAAAGCCAAAGCCAAAGGCAGATGGGCTAGATTTGACCCTCACTCGGGTTTGCATTTATAAAATGCATTGTTTTATTTGCTTACTTATACTTTTGAAAAATATGGCTGCTAGACAATTTCAAGTTGTACGCTGGCTGGCCGTATGTTTGTTTTAGACACGTCTGATCTGGATAATACTGACCGAACTCAGGGGTGTCAATGATAAAGAGCCAGCACGTGTGTGAATATGTGTAAGACAAAATGTGTGAGTGTCCACGACAGCCTGGAGCCCGTCACAAGTGATGTCTGATGCTATCCACACTCTATAGTTGAGAAGTCAAACAACTCTTGCAAGGTCACATACCTAGAGACTATAGAGCCCAGAGAACAGCAGCCTAGAGAGGGCTCCCTATTCCCTACTCTTCCATGGAGTTCCGACACAAAGGGCACTGGCTGCTTCCTAAATCGTCATCCTAAGTTACCTTGTTATTTTTATTTATCTATATTTTATGTGCGTTTTATCTGTCAGTTGTTGTAGTTACAGACCTTTGTGAGCTGTCATGCGGGTGCTGGGAATTGAACCCTAAACTGAAAGAAGTTCCCAGAAAAGCCACTAGGTGGCGAAACAAGACCATGCTTGCTTGGCTTGGCCCAGCCTTTCCCTATTTGACCTGAATTTGTGTTTCCTCACCAGTGTTAGAATTTGCTCAGGAAAACATGACCTTTGGAGGTACACAGACCTATCTTTAATTCTGGTTCTGCTAGAAAAGGCAAGTAAGTATCCCGTTAGGACTCCCCTGGGCCCTAGCTATTTTTCCATTCCTAGTTCCATTCCTCTATCCAAAAAAAAAGTTGAAAAATTGTGTTTTATATCTACGTTGGTTACAAAGAAAACATATTAGCGCTGCATAATACATTTTTTTCTTCAACTAAAAATGCATCACCTCTGGAACCCTAAAATTACTGTGTTCCCCAGCGCACCCGAGAACCTGTGCCTTCCTATGTGTGGTAAATGAGTCGGCCCTGGGCTCTACATTCTCTAGCTGTGTGAGCTTGGGAGAGCTGTTTGACTTCTCAACTCTAGAAAATGGATAGCATTGGGCATCACTTGCCATCAGAATCCTGTGGGACTGTTAAGGCTACAACCTTTTACACCAATGTTCTAATTTTTATTACATTTATTTATTGAGAGGGGTCATTTAATATGTGGAGAGGTCCGAGGACTTGGTTTCCTTCCATTGTGTCCATTCTGGGGATCAAACTCAAGTTGTAGGAGTTGGCAACAAACGTCTTTACCTTCTGAGCCATCCCGTCTACCCAGGCAACACATTTTTGGGGCACAGCCTAGGGCTGGGGATGTAGCCCAGCAAGCAGAGCGCTTGTCTAGCACACGCTAGGTTTTATCTCCAGCACTGCATGAAGCCTTGAATGGTGGCCTCTATAATGCTGGGACTCATCGGGTAGGAAGGGGAAAGGAGAAGGACCAGAGTTCGAGGTCATCCTCAGCTACATACCTGAGTCTGAGATACATGGAACTTTTTCTCAAAAAGAAAGGAAGGAAAGAAGGAAGGGGGAGGGATAACATATGAACAACAATGCCAACCAATCAGAGCTTCCAGTTACTAAGCCACTACCCAAAGACTATACATGGACTGACCCTGGGCTCCAACCTCATAGGTAGCAATGAATAGCCTAGTAAGAGCACCAGTGGAAGGGGAAGCCCTTGGTCCTGCCAAGGCTGGACCCCCAGTGAACTGGATTCTTGGGGGGAGGGCAGTAATGGGGGGAGGATGGGGAGGGGAACACCCATAGCGAAGTGGAGGGAGAGGGATTAAGGGGATGTTGGCCTGGAAACCAGGAAAGGAAATAACAATCGAAATGTAAATAAGAAATACCCAAGTTAATAAAGATAGAGGGAAAAAAAGGTGGGGGGAGGGATAAAAGGAGGTCTTCCAGCCCAGACCAAGATGTACAAACGGTTTATGCAACGCTCAGTCATGAAGAGTAAAAATAACTCCAGTCTGTGACCTCTGCCTGTCTGAGTTTGGCAGAGTGACTTTGCAGAGACTCCCGTGTGTGACTCTAACCTGCCACAGGGCAGAGACAAAAGAACACGCACGTAGTCTGGGTCGAAACTTCAGGTATCTGGACCCGTTGACCCCCAACCAGAGGCATGGGGAAGGAAGGGCCTTTGGATATCCAGTCCACCTTCTTCCTGCCTGTCTGCCTGTCTCCCTGTCCGTGGGTCCCAAACCCATTGCCCGGGGGGTCCTAGCCACGCCAGCCAGGGAAATTTGGTGCTTTATGAATGTCTTACTTTACCATTTAGGGACTGGAAGGTTTCTGGTTATGGTATATAATCTTAGGTATCAGTTCCACCATTCGGAACTGTTGTGGCTTCTAAAGGTTCACATAGAAAAGACTTGCCGATGTGCCAGATCAGGATGCTGTTGGGAGATGGGACACTTGTAAGAGCTTGGTTGGAGGTCACGGGAGAGACAATGCTCTGGAAGGGAAACTGGGTTTCTGCCTCCCCCACCCCACATCTATGTGTATGAGGGTCTTTCTTGCTTGTATATTGGCTGTGAAGGCCGGAAGAGCCCACCTCATGTGCATGTGGTCTCTCTCTCTCTCTCTCTCTCTCTCTCTCTCTCTCTGTGTGTGTGTACGTGTGTGTTATTCCACTACACGATCTTTTTCATAGACCCAGAAGCAACAGAGCCAAGAACCATAGACTGAAACTTCCAGAAGCACAAGTCAAAATACAGTCCCTCCCTTTAAGATGAGCTCAGACGTCTGTCAGGATGACAATGATCTGGGACATCTATCAGGATGACGAAGCTAACTAAGACAAAGACCCCTGGTCCTTTTTCTTATACCTAAGTCACACAGTCCCCAGTGCATGAAGGAAAAAGAGCAGCTCAGACATGTGTTTATGGTGTAATAAATACACACATTTATTATGGAATAGACTTTGTGTCTCTTCAGGTTACCCATGGTGGTTCGCAGGGTGCCCGTGGTCAGGGTGATGTAACAGAAGACTCTCCTCCCAACTTGGCTCCAGGCAAAATTAACCAGAGTGAACAGTGAAAACAGCTTAGCCAGTCTTAATTCCTGAGTGTGCAGAGAGCTGAGACCCACGAGGGCCATTTTATCTGGAAGCAAGGGACGACTTTAAGAAAAGAAAATGGCAACATGAGACCTAGGAGCGACTGCCTTTTTTCTTTTTCTTTAGAGAAACAGATTTTCGGCTGTTGGTGAAGGCTCTTGAACTCTGTAGCTTAAACTCAACTGGAAAGTGGTCACTGACATCCAGGGCCTAGAAAGGGAAAATGGAAGTAGATCTGGGGGTTAAGGAACGCTCAGAACATGCCGGTGTGTGTGCATCAATGACCTCATTCAGGAGTAAAAGGGACAGATGAAATGTCTGGGGTTACCCAATGGAACCGGATGAATGTTGGCCTTGGTCCTGCTCCTAGGACATTTGGCAGATCTTCAAATCTGTAGATCTTAAGACTCAATAGCACCCCCCCCCCCACATTTCCAGGGTGGTGGATCAGGAAGACAAGGTGGTGATCCTACCTCCTCTTCAGACAACTCATAAGCTTTCTGAAAGTCAAAGACACCACTGGAGCGGGGAACCACAGAGTTGACTATCTCTTGTCCGCGAAGCACAATCCTGGAGTGAGGACAAGGAAGATGGATGCATTAGTCCAAGCCGTAGACTTCTGGGATAAAGGGGAGGACTGGGTTTGATTCTGAAGTCTATGGAGCAGTCTAGCCCATTTGCGTAGTGACTGCTTAATGTCCACAGCTGAGTTTGGCTTGCTACCTGTGCTGGTTAGTTTTGGTAAACTCGTTAAAAACCTAGAAATATTTGGGAAGAGGGAAACCTAATTTGAGGAATTTCCTCCATCAGACTGGCCTGTGGGCATGTCTGTGGGGGCATTATTTTTTTTAAAGATTTATTTATTTATTTTATGTATGTGAGTACACTGTAGCTGTCTTCAGACACACCAGAAGACAGTATTGGATTCCATGACAGATGGTTGTGAGCCACCATGTGGTTGCTGGGAATCGAACTCAGGACCTCTGGAAGAGCAGTCAGTGCTCTTAACCTCGGAGCCATCTCTCCAGCCCGGGGGCATTATCTTTTAGTTGTTAATCGATATAAGAGGATTTAGCCCACTGTGGGCAGTATCATCCCTATTTGGGGGGGGGGGCTGAGCTATAGAAGTAGAGTACTGCAGTTTTGTTAATCTAAAGTAATTTATTAAACACTCATGAATGATAAAAGAACTGCAAGAGGTATCACCATCCCTGATAATCAGTTGTTCTGCAGAGCTATAACAATATAACTAGCACGGTATTGCCACAAAACAGACTTACTGGTCGATGAAATAGAGTTGAAGACCTAGAAATAAGTCCACACACCTATGGACACCTGATTTTTTATTAAAAAAAAAAGCAAGAAACATACACTGGAAAAAAATTCAGACAGCATCTTCAACAAATGTCACTGGTCAAATTGGATGGTTGCATGTAGAAGAATGAAAATAGATCCATACTTATCACCCTGTACAAAACAACTCCAAATGAAGAGAAAAGACCTCAACCTAAAACCAGGCACACTGATTCTGATAAAAGAGAAAACAGGGAATAGTCTTGAACTCATTGGCACAGGAAAAGTCTTTCAGAGTGGAACACCAATAGTACAGGCATTCAGGCCAATACTTAAGAAATTAATGAATGGGACCTCATGAAAATAAAAAGCTTCAGTAAGGCAAAGGACATGGTCATTTGGACAGGGGACAGCTTACCAACAGCACAACCAAAAGACAGCTAATATCCAAAATATATAAGGAACTCAAAACACGGACATCAAGAAAACACATAACCAAATTTAAAAATGGGATACAGATTTTTTTAAATGAACTCTTGAAGGGGCTGGAGAGATGGCTCAGTGGTTAAGAGTCCTGAGTTCAATTCCCAGCAACCACATGGTGGCTCACGACCATCTGTAATGGGATCTGATGCCCTCTTCTGGTGTGTCTGAAGACAGCGACAGTGTACTCACTCTACAGTGTACTCACATACGTAAAATAAATAAAAATCTTAAAAAAAAAAGAACTCTTGAAACATAAAGCAAAAGTGGCTGAAATAAAAAAAAAACCACTTAAGTGTTCAACATCCTTAGCCATCAGGAAAATACAAATCAAACTACTTTTCGATTCCATCTTTTTTACTCCAGTCAGAATGGCTAAAGACAACAATGGAATTGGAAGCTCTGCTAGAGAGGGTGTGGCCTAAGGAAACCATTCATCCACTCTCGGGCGGGAGTGCGAACTTGTTCAGTCACTGTGGAAGTCAATGTGGTGGTTCATCAGAAAGATAGGAATCAATCTACCTCACAATGCAGCTCTACCACTTGGGCGTATACCCAAAGGATGATCCATCCTACCACAGAAGCAGTTGCTCAAACACGCTCATTGCTGCTCTACTCGTGATAGCCAGGAATTGGAAACAACCTAGACGTCCATCGATGGACCAATGGGTAAAGAAAAATGTAGCACATTTACACACGCGAATATTACTCAGCCACTGAAAATGGATTCATAAGTCTGTGCAGGTAGACAAAGCTAGGGGGAAAAAATCATCCTGAGTGAGGCAATTCAGACCCAGAAAGACAAATATGGTATGTGTTTACTTAAGTATATGCGCAGGTTAGCTGTTAAGTCATTGATAAGCAAGCTATAATTTATATAAGGGACTGGGGGAAGGGGTGGACCTTCCTTGGAGGGGGAACTAGACCAGATAGTTATGCATGGATGAGGTGGGGGGGGGGGTGAAAGAAGAGGATCA
Organism: Rattus norvegicus; assembly: GCF_021556685.1. NCBI lineage: Eukaryota > Metazoa > Chordata > Mammalia > Rodentia > Muridae > Rattus > Rattus norvegicus. Next base: position 20,313,693 of record NC_141548.1, on the reverse strand, counting down.
AGCATGGAGGAGAACAGAAGAAAGGGAGAGGGAGGGAATATAGGGAGGAAGAGCTAAAACTAAGGGCCATTCGAGGGGTCATTTGAACCCTAATACAACAGAAGCTTCCTATAATGTAACATGTAGGAGGGGCCTCAATGAAATTGACAAATGCTAGGGGAGATGGAGCTCCAACTGGATTATCTCTCCTCACCAAACGGAGCTTCTAATCCTGGGAATGGGTTCTACCCAATCAAGTTGTTAGCCAAAGAAGTCCCTTGGGAACACCCAAACAGTCCAGGGGATTGCCGAGGCTCTCCTCGAGTCGACAGTAAGGCCCTATTTCTGAAGATAACACCTATCCAGCTCAGTGAGCACAGAGAAGTCAAACTGGAGCTTACCTAGAGCCTGCGTCCTGTGGACTGGTGTTGTAAATACTGGAATTTAGTTATTCTGCCCGCCACAAAGGAGAAAGGTAAACAGCAATCCACCTACAGCCTTTGTACCCGCAAGGGTGACCTGCCTGAAAGTTACGCTGGTACAATAGTGGCATAATGCTTGTGGAGTAACCAACCGATATCTTATTTAAGTTAAGGCCCATTCCATGAACTGGAACCCTCACCCAAACTGCTTGGGTGATCAGAACCTGAGACTAGATAGGCCAGGGACCACGGAGGGGAAACCAAATACTACTGTTCTGCAAAAGGAACACAGCAATGACACGACTTGTCGTGACATTCTCCTACACTCATAGATCCATGCCTTGCCTGGCTCTCACCAGAGAAGCTTCCTCTTGTAGCAGAGGGGAACAAACACAGAGACCCGCAAGCAGACATTACACAGAGTGAGAGACCTTGGAAAGGCTCTGAAAGGGAAGTCTCCACGAAATCCTTCCTCTCAGAGTTCAGGGAAGTCTAAGGAAGAGAAGGCAGAAAGAGCACAAGAGCCGGAGGGAATGGAGGACAGAAAGGAGCTAAGGCCTTCTAGGTACAACAGGGCTGGCACACGCACGAACACACAGAAACCATGGCAGCGTGCACAGGGCCTGCACGGGTCTGCACCAGATGGGACCTACAGTGGAGAGGAGATGTGTTGACACGCTCTCATCCCGAACCCTGAAATTGACAGTCACTCGCAAGTGAAAATTTAGTTTCCTCCAAGGGAGTCCCGTTGGGGAAACAAACTCACGGTAAGGCTAGGCTTCAAGCCCAGCAGCAGACAGGATTCTTCTCAACCACACAGAGCAAAGAACAGCCTCTTTGGAACAACCGCATCCTTGGATGCTCTTTCTGTCATAATGTCAAGTTCGGGCATTTCCCCTTCTCTCTTACAGCTCCTTTGTATATACAGCGTGGCTTCTGGTTTGGGCTGTTTATGGGATTCCTATGTATCTGTATGCATGCGTCTATGTACATTTCTTGTGCTTTTTCTGTGGCTCTTTTCCTTGTTCGGTTATTTCGTCCTATTCCGATTTGTTTGTTTGTGCTCTCTTACTGCATTTTATTGTTATTCCTTATAGGCCCGTTTGTTTCCACAAGGAACAGGAAGGGTATAGATCTGGAAAGGAGGGGAGGAAGGGAGGAACTAGGAGGAGTAGGGGGAGGGGATATCATAATCAGAATGCATTGTATGGGGAAAAAAATCAATTTCAATAAAAGAAAATAAATCAATGAAAAAGTAACTGAGGAAGCTAGAGGGATCAGGCGTCCCTTCACGGTCTCTGCTTCAGTCTCTGCTTCATGGTCCTGTCTTGGTTCCCGGTGATAACAGACTATAGCCAAACTAAACGAATGAGACGAAATCAGCAAGAAACCCTATCCCAAGGCAGTAAGACATAGCTCTGACCTCTGACCTCTGCCCTCCAGGTACATGCACCTACATGCTCAATTGCAATCACCAGCACACGCGCACACACACGCACACACACCACCACCACCACCACCACCACCACCACCACCACCAACACCACCACCAACAACAACAATAAAACAAAAACAAAAACAGGGGTTGGGGATTTAGCTCAGTGGTAGAGCGCTTGCCTAGCAAGCACAAGGCCCTGGGTTCGGTCCTCAGCTCAAAAAAACAAAACAAAACAAAACAAAAACAAAAACAAAAACAAAGAAGTGGCCTCTAGCATTTGCCAAGAGAGGTAAAGCAGGTCTATGTGGTCTTAGCACCCTGCCTCATTTGTGGAAAGTGGATCAAACTGCCCTTCTCTGTCTCTGCCCTGAGCTTTTTTTCTTCTGAGCGGTGGCTTGGTTTCTGGGTTTGAGCTGCCAGGGGTCCCATAGCTGGCATGGCTGAGCGAGCCGGTGTCATTGACCCAGCTTGACTGAACACTCAAGAATGGGAAGACAGGCCTGGGAGCTTGAGAGGCTGTAACTTCTCAGCCTGGGCTTCCACTTTTGAGGGCTGAAAAAAATACTAGCCAAAAAGGAAACTGTAGCCTCAAAAAGCCCCAAGAGGAACCAAGGTGGCCAAGAGATGAGTATAAAATCCAGACCTCAAACCTAAGTAAGCTTGCCACGGGAATGTTTGTGTGCTTCCTCCACAGCTGGCTGAGCGCTGGGAACAGAGGGCACTGGTACTCAGGCTTGCCCCGCTTGTCTGTGTTTTCTGCTGTGTGTGGTCACTGGCATCTCACACACTTCAGACACTCCCACGTTCCTCCTGACTCAGAGAACAGAGCTGACAGCTTGAAAAGTACCAGGAAGGTTGCAATGCCTGAGGACTGTCATTATTTAAACACGTGCATCTGCATTTCTGTGTAGCAATAGTTTAAAAACTATTCAAGTCAGGCATGCTGGCACCTGCTGTAATCCAGTGCTGGGGAGGCTAAGGGAGAAAGACCAAGAGTTCAAGATCATCCTGGGCCAAAGAGTGAGTCTGGAGCCACTCTTTAAATATTTAATAATTAATTAATTAATTAAAATTTAAAAATTTAATACTTAATTAATTAATTAATAAAAATTAAATATTTAAAATATTCTCACTTTCAATCTGAAAGTTATTTCTTTATTGGGGTTCGTGCTATTACAAGCATGTGAGGTCAAAGAACAGCCTTGGGGAGCTGGGTCTCTCCTTCCCTGTCCTGGGGATCGAACTCAGTTCATCATGCTTGTGCCTTTACCCGCTGAACCACCTTACTTTGATTTTTCAAATGGTACCCAAGGGCCATAAACACTGGTAAGATACACAAGTCGGCTGTTCCGGCAGTGTTTATAGCAGCAAAACCCTGGTAACAGCTGAATGGCTAGTGATGACAGTGAAGTGACCTACTGTCATCTATGTTTGGGTAAAAATGCCCACATCACAGGAATTGCCTGTGGCCATAGCTTCGTGAATGTTCCAGGTATCATCTAAGAATATACAAAAGTATTTAGCACCGGTCATAGGACAGGCATTGCATTAAAAGTGGTTGGGGATTTAGCTCAGTGGTAGAACGCTTGCCTAGCAATCGCAGGGCCCTGGGGTTCAGTCCCCAGCTCCGAAAAAAAGAAAAGAAAAAAAAAAGTTTTACACGTGTTATTTTTTTTTTTTTAACTTTCAGTATATCCCTACAACTGAGTTACTTCCAAAGCTACAATCTGGAATTTATAGGTGAGAAAACCAACACAAAGTTTGAATCTCTCGGTTGGTCACGACACTTGAAGTGGTGGAGTTGGGACTTGAACCCAGGCCCTTCTGACATCAGCGCTGGCCACTGCTAAGTTTTAGTACAACCACACAATGCCGTACACTGCATTAAGAAACCAGAGGACCCTTGTCTGGGGCTAGTTTAGCCTCCAAGCCTAACAACTACCACCTTGCACAGTCCCTTGTCTGTGTGATCATCCCAGTTGGGATTGTTGGCTGTTTACGCCTCCACAAAGAAGGGTGGGGAGGGTTCCAAGACCAGTGCCTGAGTTCCAAGCCCCTCCTTACCACCTGCTGTATGCAACTCATCCCTAACTGCCCATGGCCTGGGGAAGGGACAAAGTGTACAGGCCTGATAAGATTAAGGAACCCAGGCTTTATCTATGCAGTTGTGGAAAAGTCAGTCTCTCCTAGGTAAAGACTTCCTGGTGTGGCCACTTGGCAGGGGAGCCTCATACTCCAGTAAGTAAACCCCCACCTAGGGTCGGTAAGGAAGCCCAACAACCTCACAGGTTCCCTGGCGTGAACTTCAGTGGAACCCTACCTTGGTTTGGTATTGGGACCGTAGGGTGGGCATTGCCATCTCCCCCAGGGGAGAGATCTTAGCTAACAGTTTTGAAGTGGAGCTGACTCCTTCTCGGGCTGCCCTGGGACAAATGCAGCCTCTGCAGAGGCTCTCACCTGTCATAGGCACAGCTGGTGCTCTTCTTGACCGTGGTGTCCTCTTGGTCCCCAATCAGCCAAACAAAGTTGGGGTCTGTCCTCAAACGGATGTTCTTCCAGGCCTTCTTGGGGACGTAGCTGCAGCCAGCGTTGAAATCACCCATGAAGATGAAATTCTGAAACGCATGGTTTTAGACCCATCACTTGGTAAGCACTAGAAGACATCCATGCCCTCATTCTCCACCACCAGCAAGGACCCACCTTCCACACCCGGCGAACAAAGAGATCTGTTTGTTTGTTTGGCTTTGGTTTTGAAGATGGTATAGTTCTGTGTAGTTCTAGATGTTCTAGAACTCACTCTGTAGACCACGTTAGCCTTCAACATAGAGATCTACCTGCCTCTGCCTCCCAAGTGCTGAGATTAAAGTCATGCACCATTGCCGCCTGTCCCCAAAGAGTATAAAGAAGTCTTTCATGACCTGAACTGGACCCCTTCCAATATATTTTCATTCATCATATATATATACACACATATATACACACACATATATATACATATATATATACACACACACATATGTGTATATGTAGTGTTATGTGAGCATGCATGGTGTGTGTGTGTGTGTGTGTGTGTGTGTGCACTTGTGTAGATCAGAGGATGACTTGCTGGATCTCTTGTCCTTCTACTGTGGATTTCAGTGATGGAACTTAGTCCATTAGTCTTGCACAGCAAACACTCACTGACCCACCCATCCCAATTTTAACCCCTGGCCACAATACACTAGAATGTGACTATTTCTGGAAGTTGGACCCTTTGTTGTTTGTTTTATTTTGAGACAGTCTCTCATGACCTAGGCTGACCTCAATTAGCTATGTAGCCCCGGATGGCCTTGAACCCCTGATTCTCTGCATCCATCTCTTGATCGCTATGTACTGCCACAGTCAGGCGGAGAGTGGGACTTTAAAACTGTGACTAAGGTAAAAATGAGGCAGGCGGGTGCCCCCTTATACAGGAGCAGGCTGGGGATTTGCTCCTGGCTTTGATCTCGTGTGACAATAATGAATGAAGGAATTTAAATAAGTGAAATCTAAGAGGCGGTTAGAACACAGGACGACAAGGAGGAAAGACACCAGGCAGAGACAGCAGATGACGAACATCTTCAGGCAGAGGACAGAGGCCCCAGAAGGAGCAACCCTGCCCTCACACACTAACCTTGGCTCTCTAGCCAGGCCAGCACTGACAGACAGCCCAGAGTTGTTTCAGACACTGTTTCTGGTGCACTATGTCACAGCAAACTCTCAGAGCTTCTGTCTTTGTTTCCTCTCTTTTTGTTTGCCTTGGTGTTTTGCCTACATGTACGTCTGTGTGAGAGTGTCAGATCCCCTAGAATTGGAGTCACAGACAGTTGTGAGCCGCCACGTGGATGCTGGGATTTAAACCCGGGCCCTCTGTAAAAAACGATCGGTTCTCTGAGCCGTCTCTCCAGCCCCACACCTTTCCTTCCCTTTTAAGGAAAGGGAAAACAGGTTCCTAGTGAGTCACAGTTTTGACAAGGATGTGACAGTGGAAGGAGGAGTGGGAGAGAGAATGTTCGCTCACTGCATCATCCGCTTCTCAGTCACCCTCTCTGCGTAGGTAGTTATGCACAGGTAGGCAAGAACACAGGCATCCAGCCTCCCATAAACCCTGCAGCGGATGTGAATGAGTGAATACACACCTCAGTGCCCAAGAGGCGAAACGCAGTGGTGTAGTGCGATGATGTTTCGTTGGTCTCTCTCTGTGTCCTATTGTATGTGTTGAGGTCAGAAACTAATGCCTATTAACCTTCGGTCCTTAGAGACGGAGATTCCTAAGGGAGGCAGGCCTAAGGGTTCACTGTCTTTCTCCGCCTATACCACCAACTGTTGGAAGAACTGTGCCCCCGTGACACCCCCAAGGGCCAAGGGAAGAGAATTTTAACACTCCACCCGACAGAGGAAACAGTTTATTTCCTTTCTGTGCTATTGTTTGAGAGAATTGCTGACTGGTGAGCTTTCCTTCAGAACAATTAATTTTGATATCTGCAGTTAGGGCTTCCCTTGAGATTAAGGTACACAGTTAAGGACAGAACACTATCCCTGACCTATGTACCCGAGCCTACATGGAGTGATTTACCGTACTCGATTCGACTTGGTTTGAAAGCGCCATTAGCAACAGCAGGAAGAGGTTAGACTCTAACCCTTAAAAGGACCAAGCAAGGCTGCTCTAGCCACACAACCCGGAGCTTGAAGCATTAAGGGTCAAACTTCAGTCTGCCCTCCCGAAGATTCCTCATCCAAGGTTTCTTCCTTGGGACCTATTGATCGAAAGATGCTCAATGTGCTCTTGCTGAGTGTGTAAGATTCATTATTTGACCTGGAACTTACAAATAAGCAATAAAATATGCAGCTGGGCTTCTTGATGGCCAAGTTTTGGCCAGCTGTGTCCACACTCGACTCATTTGGTACCTTGGGCAGAGGAACTGAGGAGGAAGAGGGACTCTCGGCATCACATTCCGAAAGGAAAAAAGAGGAATTTGGTAGGAGGGCCATCTGAGTGCTTCCCCATTTACCATGGGCTTCCTCAAACCCTCAGAGCCTTCCAAATGGAGAGGTGATGGCTGCCTTGAGGACGGCCTCCATATTGCTTCTCCTTTACATGATCTTGCCACTTACCTCTGAAACACTTCCGGCCTCTATACCTCACCGTTCTCAGCTGTGATTAGGGGCAACTTGTAGGACTGCTTAGTATGTGTAGTGGGGTGTACACATGTAGGCGTGCTTGTGGAGGCTAGACTGCAACCTTGGGAGTGTCACTTAGGCACTCTTTCTTTCTTTTCTTTCTTTCTTTCCTTCTCTCTCTCTCTCTCTCTCTCTCTCTCTCTCTCTCTCTGTTTCTGTGTGTTTGAGCACTAACTTAGAACTTGCCAAGTAGGCAAGACTTCAAGGTCATTGAGTTCCAGAGATCTGCCTGCCTCTATGTCCTCAGCACTGGGATTATAAATTTGCACCAGCATACCCAGCAGCTCTCTCTATTTCTCTGTCTTTCTCTGTCTCTAACTCTCTCTGTCTTTTGTCCCCCATCTCTCTCTCTCTCTCTCTCTCTCTCTCTCTCTCTCTCTCTCTCTCTTCTCTGTTTGTGTGTGTGTGGGGGGATCTCTCTCTCTCTCTCTCTTCTCTGTGTGTGTGTGTGGGGGGGGGGTTGTCTACTGTTTCATGCTTTCTGGGAATTGAACTCAGGTCCTAATACTTGCAGGGCAAGCACCTTATCAACAGAACCATCTCCCCAGCCCCTTGTTAGATTGTTGAGAGGATTAAACTAACTCGTTCTTGTATAGTCCCAGCCTAGGCCTCGGTGCCAAATGCTGACCTCCATTATAAATGCAGCAGAGCATGAATTCCCAAGACCCTTTGCGACAGGCCCAGGCAACTTTAGCAAGAAGAATGCTTAGAGCTAAAGAAAGGCCTACGGTGAGGCTATGAGTCTGTGGTGACTGGCACATGCTCTGTCCCCTCACCATCCTACTCAACAGCCGGGTGCTGCTTGACAGAATGAAACAAGCACAGAGGTCCTCACCTCTGCCTTCCATCGTCTTCTCACATCCGTGTAGACGTCAGCCAGCTCATCTATCTCTTTAACGGAGGTTTCAGGAGTTGTGTGCAAGGGGACAATCACGAAGTCCTTGGCAGCTGAGGAACGGCAAGTAGGAGGTGGCACAGTAAGAATTCTGGAGTTTCGGTTTCTTTTTAAAACAGAAATGTTATAAGAATATGTTTTTGTTTTAATCCCAGATGTGAGATATGGGGCTGTTTTAGTTTGGCCACAGCAGCCGACTACGATTTGCCTCGTGCTCTATGAGGGGTGTGATTTTGCCAGCTGCAGACAGATTCTGCTTTGAATTTCTGGGGACTTTTCAGAGGATATATAAATGCTAGGTCCCCAAGAGGCGTGGCTGTCTATTGGCTCATTGTTGATTGTTGTTAAGTAGTTGTGCTCAAAAAACAAACAACAAGCAGAAGTTAGATATCCTGACAGTGCAGATCAACCTTGTCCCAAGGAACTCAACACCACTAATCAGCAGGAAGTGGTCTGACAATAACATCGTCCCTTTCTGACTCTTTCCTTTCTTCTCTATCCTTTTTTCTCTCTAGTGTTAGAGGGTTGATAGGGTGGAAGAAAAGAGACGTAGAAGGGTGGAAGAAAGAACCCACAAAGTAGCCAAAACCCAGCTACCAGGTGCACACTTCCAGTCAAGGGCCAACTAATACCGCCTGAGAAGAAACTCCCTTCTAGGAGGTACTGCTGCGTGTGGAGCCAGTGCCTGGGACTTCAGGGCTCTTGGTGCCACCAGGACACTTGTTTTCTTTCAGGACATGGAAGACTTTTCTCTCTTACCTGTGTTATGTGTTGTGTGTGTGTGTGTGTGTGTGTGTGTGTGTGTGTGTGTATGTGTGTGTGTCTATGTCTGTGTCTGTGTGTCTTTGTGTGTGTGTGTGTGTGTGTGTGTGTGTGTGTGTGTGTGTGTGTGTGTTGGGTCTGGGTCTGGGTCTGGGTCTGGGTCTCTGTGTGTGTTTGTGTCTGTGTCTGTGTGTATCTGTGTGTGTGTCTGTGTCTCTGTGTCTGTGTCTGTGTGTATCTGTGTACATGTCTGTGTATGTATGTGTGTGTGAGTGTGTGTGTGTGTGTGTGTGTGTGTGAGAGAGAGAGAGAGAGAGAGAGAGAGAGAGAGAGAGAGAGAAATCACATTGTAGAGTTGGTTTTCTCCTTCTATGTGGGTTCTGAGAATCTCACCTGCTCTTTCTTTTTTCTTTTTTTTTTTTTTCCTTTTCTTTTTTTGGAGCTGGGGACCGAATCCAGGGCCTTGCGCTTGCTAGGCAAGTGCTCTACCACTGAGCTAAATCCCCAACCCCTGCTCTTTCTTTTAAATCTTCATTTTTCTCTTGGTTTATTTGGAGTAATAAAAATTGCTTATATTTTGTGGCTGTATCCTTCTTTTCTAAGAGTAATAAATTCATCTGGGCAGGGTGGCACACATCTGTAATCCTAAACTTGGGAAGCTGAGACAGAAGGATCAGAAGTTTGAAGCCAGCCTCAGCTACAAGAGAATGCCCCGAAAAATAAGAAAGATAACCTAGAGCGGATACACAGAAGGTTACTTGAAATGGGGCTTTAGTGGCTACTTTCGTTTAAAGTGGCCTTCTGGGGCTGTAGGTTCAAGGTGGCTAAGTCAGGGTGAGCATTTGGCACACGTGCGTTCATTTTGCATCTGTCTCCTCTGCTAGCTTAAACTTTGCCTCAGATTCTGAGTTTGCATGACCACCATTTAAGGAGACAACAAGACAGATGTTTTCATCATTCCAGAGACAATGAACCCTGCGGGCAGGTCAAGCCCTGACACAAACCTAGGTAGGAATCGCAGACAGCAAGAGTCCTCCAGGGCACCTGACTTACACCCCTGGGGCTGGTCACAGGACTGCACAGGACACCAGCACTGTTGACCAGTGCCCAGTTCTACCTCTCCTGGCTTCTCTTCTTTGCAGTCTCTCTTTACTTTCTGGGGGTCTTGTCAGGGTCCCCCAGGATAGGGCTCAGGACACTCCCACCTGCTTCCTGCTGTTGCCACACTGGCAATCACACCTTTCTTGTTTTGCCACCACTGTCCAGGTGGGACTCTGGACAGTGTTGTGAGTCCTGGATTTGTTGTGAGTCCTGGACCCTGGCCCTTGACCAAAGACTCTGATAACATGTTTAGCTTTTGTACTAAATGGAAAATGAGAAATGGAGGCTTGCAAGTTTATAGCCCTTTAGTAAGCAAGAATAAAAGCAAAAAAAAAATTTTTTTTAAATTAGAAAACAGGTCAAGGAGGTACATAGCTAGTACATGGGAGGTTGAGGCAAGTTCTGTGAGTGCGAGGCCAGTCTGATCTATATACTGACACCCTGTCTCAAAGAACAACAACAAAGGAAGAAGGTGCTGGAGAGAGGGCTCAGTGATTAAGAGCATTACTATTCTAGCAGAGGATTGGCGTTTGTTATCCAGCACCCATGTTGGTTAGCTCATCGCTGCCTATAACTCCAGTTCCAGGGCATTCAACATTTCTGGCCTTCCTGAGTGCGCTCTCTCTCTCTCTCTCTCTCTCTCTCTCTCTCTCTCTCTCTCTCTCTCACACACACACACACACACACACACACACACACACACACACGGAAAGGGAAAGGGAGAGGGGAAGGGGGAGGGGCAAGAATGGGGGAGAGGGACGGGGGAGAGAGAGAGCGCGCCCTGGGTTTGGTCCCCAGCACCATATAAAACAAGGCATGGTGGCATAGGCCTGCAGTTTCAGCATTCGGAGCTGGACAGTGAAGGATCAAGAGTTCAAGGCCAGCCTGGGCTGTGTGAAACCATATTTCAAAAACAAAACAGACAAAGAGAGGATGATCAGGATGTGGTGGTATACTTCCGTAATCCTAGCTTTATAAAACAAAAGGCAGGTTAGGAAGGCTGGAAGGCGGAGGCTCAGGAAAAACAGATTAGCTTAGCAATGCAGAGCCTTGCCTCCCTATGAGGAGAAAGGGCACTTCCAGGTGAGCTCTCCCTGCCCTGCCTGGCATAAGCACACTAGATAAAGAATAAAAGGATTACTGCACTCAGTGTCCTCGGTAGCCTCTCCCCTTTTTCTACTGAGAATTCCCACACCTCTTTCGTAATTATTTTCCCAAAGCGCCCTCCTCTAAGTTAATTAACCCTGGGCAGAAACAGTTAATGCTATGGATCAGGATGTTACAACAGCATGGGGTGGGTATAGGCTTATGTCCTTTAATTCTGCATATATCTTTTTGCCCACACTCTTGTCTCCCTGCTACAGTATGATGTCATCTGGGCAGGGACTCTGTCAGTCATCTGCTTTCGCCAGGACACATAGTTAGTAGTGAAAAGCATTTGATGCTGCAACTTACATTTTAATTCCTGATTCTTTTTATTTTCTTTCAGTGCAGAAGATTGGATCTAGGATTTTGTGCATACCAGCCACATGTCCTCTCACTGAATTATACTGTTGGCCCTTGGCATTTTGAGACAGGGTCTCACAGTATAGCTCGGGCTGACTTCAAACTGGCCAATCCTTCTACCTCTGCCTCCTGGGTTTTGAGATTATAGGCATGTGCCACCATGTCTGGTGAAATCTGGACCTTCTACTGAATACAGTGGTGACTGGGAACTTTTGGGTTGGTGCCTTGACTTACAACCCTGGCTTGCCTTCAATAGCTTTTCGTTTTTAACAGCTTGTCTGGCTACTTTACTTGCTGGATTTTGAGCAAGTGAAAATGCCTTTAAGAGCTCAGTTTCTTCAAATCCGAGTAGGGAGCAATCCTAGCCCAATACCTCAGGAAACTGGCCATTAGTCATGGACCAGCAGCAGTGTCATCGGGGATCACAGTGTACCTGATATGGCTTTTCTCCCTCCTGGCAATCTGTGGAGAAGGCTGCTACACTATGGGGTGACTTGACTGTAGGGAGAGTGAGACTCTTGGGGTTTTCCTTTGGTAACCCCTACTTTTGGAAGTGAAGGAATGAAGTACATGACAGGGGTCAAGGAGTGGGATAAAACATTTCCACGATTCTAAATACTCAAGAGGGTGGAGATATCCATGATCCTGGGGAGTGGTACCCAGGCTGGGAGGTCTGCATCCCAGCATTCTAAAAAGCAAGCCTGGTTCACCAGACCAGCTTCTTTTTCTCAAGCATTGACTCTCAACTCAGGCCTCCCATGAGACAATGCGTGGGTCTGAGAGCATGGCTCACACATGATCAGGACTGTGTGGGATCATGGGCTGCTGGGGAGGTAACCAGGAGAAGGGCTATTATGGTTTAAAATATAAAATGCCCCACATAGTTTCATGTGCCAAATGCCTGGTCCCCGGCTGACAGCAGTATTTTGGGAGGTTGTGAAAACTTTAAGGCATGGGATTGCTGGAAGAAGTGGGTCAATAGAACAATATCAACCAACCAGATCCCACCAGCGCTCCCAGGGACTAAAAAACCAACCAATGAGTAAACATGGAGGGACCCATGGTTCCAGCCACATATGTAAGCAGAGGATGGCCTTGTCCAGCATCAATAGGAGGAGAAGCCCTTGGTCCTGTGAAGGCTCATTTCCCCAATGTAGGGGGATGCCAGGGCGTTGAGGTGGGAGTAGATGGGTAGGAGTGGGAGCATCCCCACAGAAGCAGGAGGTATGGGAGAGGAGGGAAAGGGGATAACATTTGAAATGTAAATACATAAACTATCCAAGAAAAATAAAATAAAATAAGCAAGTGGGTGACTGGGGAGTGACTTTGGAGGTTACCATTGGGCCCTGGTGCCTTTCTCCCACCTCTCCATCCTGAGGTGAAGAAGCCCAATGGCGTATGTTCTCACTGCCATAAGGTTCTGCGTCACCACAGCCCCAGCCATGACCGGAACTCTCTGAAACATAAATAAATCTCCCCTCCTCGAAGGTATTAGTGTCAGGTATTTGGTCATAGCAGCCTCAAGAGTTACTGATACAGGGTCATGGTCTCACCAGTGAAGGGCGCCTGGAACCAAACCACAAAGGGCTCCCTGGAAAACACGTCTGTGTCTCCATCCTGATAGTCATGGTAGAGGTATTTTGCCTTCACAGACACCAGCTTCTCCCTAGAACGGAAACAAAGAATTCCTTCTCACTGAGTCCTTTGGCTGGGAACACAGCCTCCTTTGACTTCGGCAGTTTCCAGAGCAGACTCAAGTGGTGGTAGTGGATGTGGAGGATCTTTTCCCTGAGAACAGGCAGCCAGCTAGCTCTTCTCCAGAGCTGGGGCACATTGAGTGAGTGTTCTTTAAACAGATTGGCAGTGGGAAGCCATTGAGTCCTCTGTGCTACACCCACGTGCTGGGACAGGCCTTCCCCACGGAGACAAAGAACTCTGCCCCAGCCAGTCAGTCATTTAGTGTCACAGTGTTGCTGTGTCTTCCAGCTAATGACTGGATCATTTCCTTATTAAGGTTTTTAGGTGATTTGCCCTGAGACAGGGTCAGGCTGACCTTGAACTGGCTGTGTTGCTTGAAGATCCTCCTGACTCCTCCATCGGAGTAGAGCGCTGGGACTTACAGCCCATGGCACCGAGATGCTAGGGATGGAACCAGGCTTACACACGCTAGGCAAACACCCCATCAACTGAGCTACGGCCCTGACACACACGTCATCAATCAGACAGCAAAGATTCTGACTGATAATGACAAATGCCTCGAGACCGGAATCAACTGTGTTTTATTTGAGCAGGGTCTCAGTCTGTAACTAGCCTAACGCCATGTAGACCAAGCTGGCCTCAGGGAAACTCTCCCTGCCTCTGCCTCTCAAGTCCAGGGATCCGAGGTATGGGCTACCATACCTTGCCTAGAATCTATTTTTGAAAGGAAAACGCATTACACCTATTTGGGTTCAATTCAGTCAGGTCAAGGGTCAAGGGTCGCTCGCACTCACTTGTAGAGGAAGGCATACTGTTCTTTATATGTGTTTCTTCCAAGCCGAGAGCTAATCACGTAGTTGTATGTCGTGCTTCTTCGTGAGTTTCTAGAAAACAAAATAGTTTACTGTGCTGTAAACACTAAGCACGTCTCTGCTACATCTGCTTCTACCCCTGCCCCTGCTTCATATTCCCAGTGCTGGCATATGTATAGTGCCATGGCTTGCTTTTATTTCCTGTCCTAAAAGGATGGCTACTATTTTAACCTCCTACTCCATTAGTTGTTGTTGTTGTTAGAGACAGGGTTTCTCTGTGTAGTCCTGGCTGTCCTGGAACTCACTCTGTAGACCAGGCTGGCCCCAAACTCAGAGATCTACCTGTTTCTACCTGAGTACGGGGATTAAAGGTATATGTCACTATCACCTGGCTGTATGATTTAATAACACAAGGCGAGGATTTGAGGGTAGAGCTTTTTAAAAATTTTTTAAAATTCATTTATTTATTCACTTTACATGCCAATATCAGCCCCCTTCTTCCCAGTGCCCTCTCACATAGATCCTCCCACCCATTCCACCATCCCCTTCTCCTTTTTGAAAGAGGCTTCCTCTGTTAAACCCTCCACCCCCATCCCCTGCAGCCTTTCACATCAAGTTGTACAGGACTAGGTTCACCCCTCTCCCACTGAAGTCAGACAAGGCTGACCATTGGGGGGAACAGGATCCCTTTTCATTCCAAACTTCGTGAGCTTTGGCCTGCTTCTGTAGGAATCACAGGGGCCAGAGATGGTCCAGGCAGAATCAGAAATCCCTGCTTTGGATTCTTCAAGGTGGCTTAGCAGATAAAGATGCTTTCTATCAAGCCTAACAGTTTGAGTTTAGTCTCCAACACCCAAAGAGTGGGGAAAAAAAGAACTGACCCCTGAAAATTGTTCTTTGACCTCTAGATGTATATCATGGGGGGGACACATGCATGTGGACCGACATTGCTATAACTCGTTTCTTGGTTAGGGTCAAGTTTCTCATATCTCCTGTCCACATACCACTTTTGAGGTCTACCAGATGCCTCCTTTTCTGAAGCCCCCTGGGACCTGCTCAACATTTCTGGTACTAATTTCCAACAATCAACTACTTATTCCTGGGGTCTAGAACTTCACCATGAAGGGAAGGAGAAGGCAGCAGACTATCTCTGGCCTCCACAGGGAAACCTGACCCTCTCTGTGAATATATCTAATCTGCTGATAGCCTAGTCCAGACAGCTTACACTGTTTCCCTCCATCGTCCCCTAAAAGGATCTGGGACCTGATTAGTATCTGACAGTTCAACTGTAATCAGTTGGAAAAGACAGAGGGGTTGGTTTAGGGACCAATTTTCTGGCTTTACAGAAATTTTTTGGGTTTCAAACGTGTGCTGTAAGCCAGGCCTGACCATGGGAGCCCAGGAGTGAGGACTGCAGACTTCACTAGGTGTTCAGTTTGGAAGGCTGGCCCTCTGCTAGCTCTAGCCGGCTAGGTTTTGAGGCAGCACATTGATTTAGAGCTCCACTGTGAGGTGGCTCAGAGCCTTTTCAGATTTACAGTGGACAGATATGCCAGCAGCTGCAGAGTTAGCTCACGTGTATGATGCAGTCTTAGCATGTGTGCTACATTTCATTCAACTGGGAGACCATGGAGGGTGGGACTTTTTTCTGCTCGGAGTCTAGGTACGTTGGGGATGAGGGTGTTAAAACTTCTCACTTCCAGACTGGCTCCAGGCTGACTGCGGGGAGAAGTCTGGATGGAGTCTACTCTTCCCCTTGCCCTTGGCCCCTCACCCTCTTAAAAACTTCCCTAAAGACTGAAGGGGCTAAATTAGGATCCAGGTCTAAATATGGATGAGATGAACAGGCCTCTTCACACGGTGTGCTACCAGAACACAGACCCCAAAGCAATAGGTCAGCTGACTACAGCCTGGAGCCTCCAAAACGGAGAGCAAAACCTTTCGTCTTTTTAAGATGTCCTTCTTGGGTATTTTATTACAGTAATGAAAAGCTAATACACTTGGGAGTTTGTTGATCATTCAGAAGGAATATAAATCATCAGGATTGACCAGTGTCATTTAAAACTATCGGAAGGGGATTGGGGATTTAGCTCAGTGGTAGAGCGCTTGCCTAGCAAGCGCAAGGCCCTGGGTTCGGTCCTCAGCTCCAAAAAAACAAAAACAAACAAACAAAAAACAACTATCGGAAGATACTGCTTTTGTTTCCGTTGTTTGTTCCTCCCTTCTTCCACTTTCCCTTGAAACAGGGTTTCTCTGTGTAGCCCTGGCTGTCCTGGAACGTGCTCTATAGACCAGGCTGACTTACAGATTTAGAGATCTGCCTGCCTCTGCCTCCTGAGTGCTGAGATTAAAGTCGTGAGATTAAAGTCAATCACCACCACCATCATCACTGCTACCGCTGCTAACGCCACAAACCTGTGATCCTCCTGCCTCTGCCTCCTTCAGCAAATCCCACTGATGTCCACTACCACAACCAGCTGTGCTGAGGGTAAAACGCTCAAATCATACAGATGTGTTGAAACAAAAAGGGTCTCCTGTCCCTTCACTGACCTAGCTCCGTGGTGGCTTTTCAGTCTTCTAATCCCAGATGTAACCATTAACAGTTGTTAGCTCATGCTCCCATGTCTTTCCTCCACGATCATCCAGACATACCCCTCCCTCCAGTACTCATGTGAAAAGTAACACAGTGACCTGAACTCGCTGTTTCTGATACATTGTAGCCATTTTTGCATGCTGACGATTTCTTCTACCCTCTGAGTTTCACCTTTACAGCAGGATTTCTTAGCTCAGCCTCTTACCTACTCTTTTCACTTTTCTGTCCTAATTCTTTGCCTTTTTTAAACTCCTGTTTTTACTTTGTAATATTTTAAAAACACCAGGGGAAAGTGCACAGTGAGAGCCTAGTCAGTCCTGGCCATGGTGCCCAATGGTTAGAGTAAATGTCAGCGATGGCACCGGTTTCTAGTCCCCTGCCATAGTCAGGTGCCCTTGCACTTGACTTTACAATGTCTGGGGGCCTGCCCCGCTCCCCACTTTACCCATTCAGCTTCTCCATCAACATGGGACAGATGTTGTTGTTGCTGTCCTTGATTTCCATCAGCAGTATGAGGTCGCAGCGTTTGATGATCTGTAGAGAGAGAGTTCTCAGGGTTTGAGGCTGTTTACTGTAAATAACCAAACCTTTCATCAGACACTTGTGAGAGGACTAAGCTCAGAACCAGGCCTACTCCATGACAGGCTGCAAACTGGGAGAATAGGTCTAAGTTTCTGTTTCCCAGAAATGAGAACCTGGATCCAGGAACCAGGGGTCAGCCAACCACAGCCCTAGGTGACCATTCCAAGGACACCTTGTCACCTGGCCTGAGGTAAGAAGAGGTAGCTAGAATGAGTAAGTGACCCCTCAGGGAGGTCTCCAGAACCTAACCAATTATAGAATCAGTCAGACCCCTAAAGATAGAACTAACCAATCAAGGTAAAAGGGCACACACCCCTCCCTGGAATTCCCCTAACTGACAATAAAAAACTGGGTCAGTAGCCCACTAGGTGTCTCCATTCCCAAATGGGGAGAACCCTGCATGCAGGAAATTTGTTGGAATAAAGGCTCTTTGCTTTCGCATACTATTTGAGTTTGGGTATCATTCTCTGGTGATCTCGGATCCTAACGGGTGGGCTCCAAGCACCACAGTCAGGTGGTTGCTAACATTGGCTTAATCTCTTCCTGAAGTAAAAGAAAGGCTTCCTGAGAGGAGTGCCTTAGTTGTGGTTGTGTCCCTTTGTGTTCTGTTGAGTTTGTCATTGTTTTGAGGTACTGTCTTGTTGTTTAGGCTAGTCCCAAATTCTAGGGCTGAAGGGATCCTCCTGCCTCAGACCTGAGTAGCTGGGACTGCAGGGCACATCGTGTGCCCAACAGTTTGGTTGTTGCTGTTCTTTGATTTGTTTTCTGTCCATTTTAATTTTTAAAAATTAATTTCTTTATTTGAGGCAGTCTCGTTATATAGCCCAGGCTGGCCTAAAACTTGAAGATCTGCCTGCCTCTACCTCCATTGTGCTGGTGTTAAGGGTGTGCACCACCATACCAGGCTGGTATTTCTATTTTAAAGTTGAGGAGATTGAAGATTGGACAAGGCTAAGTACATCACCCAGTCTCGAAGCTGGAAAATATTTACAGTGGCACAGTGAATCTAAGCAATGGTGTCCAGAGCCCTGTGACCCTCCACTGCATCGACAGCTTGGGTCCGCTTGTGTGGTTATAGCAGTGATGGTAGCAATAAGTACCTGCTGTGTCTTTAATGAGTAAAGGTTCTCATTGGCTACTGCAGATGTCAGGAGGCCTAATTAAGATGATAACAAGCCGAAGAGCTAACATTTATCATGAACCTACTTCACAACGACACTAAGGGAGGGACACACGATGGTTAGCCCATTGAATTTAGATGCCAACTAAACTCGGAGTAGTTACACAATTTTCCTGAGGTCACACAGCCAGGACAACTGGGAGAGCCAGGATTCCAGAGCATCTCCAGTCCCAAGTGCAGCAGGGTGGAATCCAGGTTCCCGGGGACCAGGGATGCAGCCTTTAGAGAGCTGAGGACTGACAACTGGCTTCTCAGGAAGCCTGGATTCTAGCTTAAACCCACAGCATCGGCCATGTAGGACTGACCAGCAGCCTTGTCCTCAAGCTAGCCTGCTGGGGAGCCATCGGAAACTACCACACCTTATAGTCTAGAAATGACTGTAAAACGTACACATTCAGTGTGTACAGTGGCACACAGCTGTAATCCCAGCACCAGAGAGAGCAGATATGTGCGGGTCTGAGGCCAGGGCTACCTAGCCAGGCCCTGCCTCAACACACAAAGACAAACAAATATACGAGCTCTTTGACTCAGTCTTTCCAGTTTGATCCTTCACACTGACAGGGTAGACGAAGTGAGAGTATGGGGCAGCACCGTATGCAGGTGTGCGAGGACATGAGGAGACCGGAAGTCAACCCCAGGAGCCTCCCAGCTTGCTTTCTGAGACAAGGTTTCTCATTGGGATCTGGCTTGAAAATCCGGCTGGGTGAATATACAGCAAGCCCCAGCAATCCTGTCGGCTCTGTCTCCTCAGCACTGGGCTGCACCATCACACTTGGCCTGCTCACATGGGCCCTGGGGAACCAAAGTCAGTTTCCTCATGCCGGGTCAGCAAACAGCTGACCGACTGAACATCTGCCCAGCCTGGCCTTTCTTTATCATCGAGAAAGCCGATGCTTTGAGTGGTCAAGGAACTTTGCGGGTCCCCATAGCTGGTTGGGAAGAGTCAGGGTCCATGCCGACTCCATAAGCTAGGATGTCCCTCCCCCTCTTCTACACTAGACAGACCTTGTCATGGGCAGAGTTGTCATTTCATCATCACTGTGCTCTTCATTGGCCTGCTTAGAGCCTGAGGAAAGTTGCCTTCCCCATCTTGTTTTTGCCCTATTCAACCATTTGTAGTTGTCTGGATACTAAGCCCAGCCTGGGCAAGTCTCCTGTGCCCTTCACTCTACATCCTCCAGAACAGAGCCTCTGCATCTGTCACGTCATCTCTGAAGGGAGAGCCTGTGCCAGACACTCCAAGGCACAGGGATTGGGTCGGGGGAGGCTCTTCACCTTTCCCAAGCTTTATAGTACATGATAAGTATTCTTATAGTACATGATAAGAAGACACAGTACTTCTGCAGTGCTGTATACTGAGTTCTTAACAGGTAGACTTAGAGTTCAATCTTGCAGTCGTCCTGTTTTTTTATGCCCATTCTACAGATGGGACAGCTGGAGCTCAGGAAGTAAGTAAGCCGCCCAGTGCAGTGAGGCACGTTAGTGGTAGGGAAGTGGACTGAACTCTGGTTCTTCCCCATTATGTTATGCTGTTCCCTGCTTAAGGGCATCAGGTAGATCTCTCTAGATCTCTCCAGACTGTCCCTCTCCCTCAGAGACACTCTTATCTGGGTTCCATCCATCTTCACCGTGCAAGTTCTCCACAAACTCTTGCCCTTAGAGGTTTTGACAGCACAGTAACTGGCATAACTGCCTTCCAGGCTGTGGTAATCTTCTGTAAAGGCAGGAATTTGGCATTGGCCAAATCTTAAAGGGTCCAGAGCTCGGTTCTGAAAGGGCTGTCTGGAGTCTCTTCCCAGGCAGTAGGAACCGGAAGAAACATGGCTTTTTCCTGGGACTATGCCCTTTTGAGAATCCGGACAACAGGATCTTGCAGATTCTTGTCTGAGGAAAACTTCGCAGAGATAGCAAGGAAACTAGAAATCAGTAACAGCTGGAGACGCAGGGTTCAGAAATGCTTGGTAAGCAAGGAACTGGGATGTCAACAGGAAATCTGGCCGGGCTCTCTCAGGAAAGGGGATCTGAGCCCATGGAGTACACTTATTCCATGCCAGTGGGTCATCCAAGAGAGGGACCTTGCCCTCTGGCATGCTGGTCTCCTTGGCTGTTGAGTGTAGTGGCCAGGAAGGGGGTCCATAGTATTGAAGGCTCAATCTCACATTCTCTTGCTGTTCAACTCACTAAAGCAGCTCTACAGAGGGCCATGGGGGCTCTGAAGAGAATGACACCAGCAGATGGGACTTGACTCAGTTGGTAGGATTCTTGCCTGTGGCACACTAGTCTCCAACATAAACCAGGTGAAGATACATGCCTTTAATGGCAGCTCTCAGGAGGTAAAAGGCACGGGGATTAGAAGTTCAGGTCACCTTGGTTACACAGGGAGTTTGACCAGCATCATAAGAAATACTGATAATATTCTTCTAAGCTATAACTTCTTGTTTTACTTTTTGTTTGGTTTTGGGTTGTTAGGGGGGGTGGTTCTTCTTCTTCTTCAAGACAGGGTTTCTCTATGTAGTCCTGGCTATCCTGGAACTCACTCTGTAGACCAGGTTGGCCTTGAACTCATAGAAATCTACCTGCCTCTGTCTTCCAAGTGCTGGGAGGCTGGGAGTAAAGGCATACGCCACCACTGCCCTGCCTAGACCATAACTTCTAGTGTTACATGCTACCCTTCTCATGGTACCTTGACATCACTCCATTGAATGCTTCCCTACTTGGGATGTTTGCATTCTTTGGGTGGCAAATGTGTCTTTCTCCTTGGTCCATACAAGCACTAACTCTTCTGACTGAGCACCAGGTGTTTGGGGTCAACTACCGCTGTTCGGTTAGAGGCTCTGAGAGTTCTGGGGAGATTGGTTTCTGTTTACAGAATGGCTTTACGAGGACAGGATGAACCCTTAACAAGGGTGTTAAGCAGACCTGGTGGGACTTACAGCTCCCGGGAGAAGCTATATGGAGGAACAGAATCACCAGAGAACAAAAACACAGCTCCCAAGAGTGTGGCAACATTTCCAGGGTTGAATAAATCAGGAATGTAGATAGGCACCAGGCTCCCAAGAAGTTGGGGAAAAGTTCCCTTGCATGTCAGATTTTTTCCACTGAGCTATGGCATCAGAGTTCCCACCGGCTTGGCACTGATAAAAACACATCCAGCCATCATCCAAAGGGTAGAGTTACCTGGGTCGCACGACCATCTTGGCAGAGCACAGCAAGTCTTTTCTGCCTGTATCTTCTACCAGACAGTAGCATGATGCCGGCCTCAGCTCGGCTCAGGTGGGCTTCACTGACCAACCTTACCAGCCTGTCAGGTGGTAGAGCCCACTTCATGTGAAATATCAGGAAGAGGGGGTATCTTGAGCTTCCTCAGCTGATAGATGGGGTCTGAACCCAGGGTGGCTGGCATTGTCACCATACGCTGGGACCTCTGCTGCTGCTGCTGCTGGTGGTGGTGGTGGTGGTGGTGGTGGTGATTGTGGTGGTGGTGGTGGTGGTAGTGGTGATGGTAGTGGTGGTGGTGTGGTATTTCGTGTTGAGATAGGGTCTCGTGTAGACCAGGCTGACCTTTTATCATTTATGTAGTCAACGATGACCTTAAACTTCAGACCCTCTTACCTCCCTGGTGCTGAGACTGCCTGGTGTGTGGAGTGCTGCGGTTGGAACTCAGGACTTCACAAATGTTAAGCCAGCATCCCACCAACTGGAGTGAATTCTAATCCCATTCTGCTTTGTTTGTTTTTAAGTAATAACCGCCCCACAGAGTCCCAGCATCAGAACCCACGGAGCAGAGAGCCGTTTGACTCCAGAAAACTGTACGCAGCTTCCCCAGACATAGGTCATGTTGCCCAAGGACAATAATAACTATAAACGGAGAAAGATCAGAACTGAGAGTTGGTGGATCAATGTGGGAGACGGATGGAGGGATTAAAGGAGAGAGACAAGGAGGGAAGAAGTGGGGGAAGGGAGGGGAGGAGGGAGCCTGGCTCTCATACTTCACCAAGATTATGAAGTTGAGGCAGGCAGGGCTGCACTAGCTCCCCTCCACCCACTCCCCGGCACTCCCCAGAACCTCTGACTTCATTCTCTTCAACAGCCCTTGCCCCTGAGATTGACTAATGACACCATGTATTTATGGCAGCTGACACAGACATTCAGGATGTTCAATTAAAACTATCGAAACAGCAGCCGGTACCTGGAACTGACTGCCAGTCAGACTCTGGCAAGAGCATCACATTTACCTGCTCAAGTAAATTTGCACCACTCTGAGGAAAGTACAGACCCACCCAGTCTGAAGATGGAGCAGAAAACACCCAAAGTTGAGGTGGTTATGGTGATGGCGGTTTAGCCACCTATTAAGCCAGCAGTCTGTCCTTACCTCCCCGCCACCCGAGGGCAACTTTCAGATCCCTTGAAGCTGGGAGAAGGTGCTAGTGTTGTCCAGGACAAGAACATGACTCACCTTCACAATGATATCCATGGCATTGTGGTTTTCCTTCTTGCTCTCTCCAAAGGACCTCACATTGAAGGAGCAGAGCCTCAGGGACAGGGCACCATGAAGGGCAAGGATGAAGAGTAGCAGGGAGGCCAGGTATGGGGAAGCTGGGTACAGGGACATCTTTGCACTCTTGGGACTTCAGGCCGGATGAAGACAGGCGCCTGGCTCGCTGACTTATAAAGCTGGCCGATAACAGGAATTACTGGATCCCTCTGGGCCACTTTCACTTCTCTGAGGAACTCACCATCACGCGTTTTCAATCACCAAGGAAATGAAGACAATGAGTTAGCCTTTAGGGAGTCCTCTGGTCTCGATGCCCTTGTAGGGAAAACAGCATGCTGGATTTATGCACCAGACTTCTTAAAAGCCACTTACAACCTCAGTGGGCAGGGATGGGGGTGGGGTCAGTTCTGATCTCTGGGCTTGTCTCCTGTGGTAGCCATGGGCCTTTTCCCTGATAGCTGATGAGCTGGGAAATGTCTGTCCACCCAGAGGGGACCTGGACTGGTGGAGCCACCTGCTGGAGGACAAAGATTTGGTAAGCAATTGCCACTGGACACATCTGTACTTCAGCCGTCTCCATGAGTGCAGAACGTCAAGTTTAGTTTGAATTCAGAGAAACAGAGGATACCTTGGAGTCTGAGGAAGGCAAGGTGGAGCTCCCAGGAGCAAAAGGGTCACAGGCTGAGACCCTTAGAGGCAGCAGAAATAAAGAGCTTGCAGGAAAGTTCCCAAGACGGGCAGGGATGGGCCATGTGACCCAAACAAACGGGTGTTTCCAGTGGCTGATTCTGCTGTGGGCAGCAATGAGTGAGCAGCCAGACAGCGATCCTACGGTGCGCACACACTACCGTGTCATCGCATCTCACCAAGCAGCTGCAGGTTTGCGGCGAGGAGGGGAGCACGATTTAAGATTGCGTAATTCTAGCAAAACTCACCTGTGTAAACTGAAGCACGGAGGGTGGGGTGGGGGGAGCCACACCCAAGTTACAGACTCTACAGAGATGGTTGACTAATACAATGATGACGGTCGCAGAGTCCAATGATCCTGCAGCCATCTTCAGCGCCCTACGGGCCATCCATTGCCAGCATCTGTGCCTGACCTAACATCCTGTGGCCATCAGGTAAACCCCTGTTGGAATAGTCAAGCAGAACCCTAGCTTCCACCAACCCAGAATCCAAGAATGTCATCAGGTAGCAACTAAGGCCAATAACATGGATTTTTTTTTTCCCTTTGTTGAAGCCGCCTAACTGGTATTCCCACCAGTGTTTTCTTTGGCTTTGTTCCTATAAAAACATCTTGAAACTGGGGGCTAGAGAGATGGCTCAGAGGTTAAGAGCACTAAATGATCTTTCAGAAGATGCAAGTTCAATTCCCAGCACCCACGGAGCCATTCGTCATGGTCTGGAACTCCAGTTCAAGGAGTTCTGACGCCCTCTTCCAACCTCCACAGACACCAGACATACACACGGTGCACAGACACACATGCAGACAAAACACCCATACACATAAACAAACAGAATCCCCAAACTGTTATCTTGTTGGAATGAAGTATCCGGGGAAGCCTAAATCTGTGCTTCTAGGCCACCGGTCACTCATATTTGGATCTTGTATTCCCTTATTCTCTCTCAGTGGGAGCTGTAATTTTGCAGATCCCTTTGGACCAGCCAGTGAAACAGGTTCTCAGTTTAGCCTCACAGGACAGCGTCTACACAGGGCTGTACTTGCACTTGAAGGGAAAGGGACACGGGAAAGGAAAGCCCACATGCCATGCCTTCAGATTTCTTTGAAATTTCTTTCTTGAAATTTCTTGAAACAGGACCTCTAGCTCAGGCTGACCTCGAACTTCCTATGGAGCCAAGAATAACATTAAGCTTCTGATTCGCCTGCCTTCACCTCCTGAGAGCCACTGCTCCCCATTCTTGCACTTTTGGAGGTCAAACCCAGGAACTCTTGCGTGCTAGGCAAGCATTCAACCAAATGAACAACCTCTCCATTCCTTTTGAGGTTCTTGTTTGACAGTGACCATATCCCTTGGTAGGGCTTCTACCCCCTCACACGCTCCAAGTCATGCACACTTCCTCTCCCACCGCCTCCCTCTCGCTCCAGAGCCTTTGCACCACCCCTTCCACCCTCAGACTTCCTCCTTACTCCTGCTTCCAGTTCCAGGTGGAATGCCACACTGAGAATGCCTGTTTTCCTCTCCTCTTTCACGGTGTCTAGGTCCTGTGCTTTGTTCCAGGTATTGCAATCTATTATCACGTATGAGCTTTTGCTTCCTCATCTAATGTCTGACTTCTCAGCAGCTCTTTGTAGGGCCAGATGTTGCATGTATGTGTGTGTGCATGTGTGCATGTGTGCATGTGTGCATGTGTGCTTGTGTGCATGTGTGCTTATGTGCATGTGTGCATGTGTGCTTGTGTGCATGTGTGCATGTGTGCTTGTGTGCTTGTGTGCATGTGTGCTTGTGTGCATGTATGCATGTGTGCATGTGTGCATGTGTGCTTGTGTGCATGTGTGCTTATGTGCATGTGTGCATGTGTGCTTGTGTGCATGTGTGCATGTGTGCTTGTGTGCTTGTGTGCATGTGTGCTTGTGTGCATGTATGCATGTATGCATGTGTGCATGTGTGCTTGTGTGCATGTGTGCATGTGTGCTTGTGTGCTTCTGTGCATGTGTGCATGTGTGCATGTGTGCTTGTGTGCTTGTATGTGTGCATGTGTGCATGTGTGCTTGTGTGCTTGTGTGCTTGTGTGCATGTGTGCTTGTGTGCATGTGTGCATGTGTGCTTGTGTGCTTGTGTGCTTGTGTGTTTGTGTGCTTGTGTGCATGTGTGCTTGTGTGCATGTGTGCTTGTGTGCATGGAACAGTAAATCACCGTTGAATGTATAATGTGTTCAGCTGACTCTCCAAAGCCCAGGTTCTCCGTGATGGTGTGGATCCTGAGACAGGGAACTCACTTGCACTCACTGACAAAGGAACTCCCTTCCCTAGCTACACAGACAAAACCTAACAACAGCGATGACCCCCGGGGCACTCAGGACTGACTCCGACTGACCTTTGGGGTCTTGCTGAAATTTGCATTTCACATATATCACTCGCCACCTCCCACCTGTCCACCCACCCCTAAACCAAGAGACTCCTCTGTTAGAGGCTTAGTTCCCCAGCATGGGCTGCTAAATGGTGGGGCCTTTAAAAGGTGGAGCCTAATGGAAGGTCTGGGTCATCATAGGCACACCCTAAAGGAAATTGTAGAACAGCAGCCATTTTTATACCCCTCACCCCCAACACCACCCGCATGAAGTACCTTGCTCCAATATATGTTCCTGCTATGAAATATTTGCACTTCACGGGCTACAGATCATGGGCTTGACTTCCAAAACAGAGCTAGAAAGACCACTTCTCTGCATAAGTTGATTATCTTGGGTGTTTGTTGTAATGAAGAGAAGCTAACTCTTTATCGTAGGTCTGTCCAGCGCCTTAGAGGGTGTCTAGCAGGCTCCTGGATGCTTCTGGAGAGGTGCTAGTATCCACATTGTGACAACGAAAACCATGTTCAGCCTAAGGGCAATCCCATGAGTGAAAGGAGTCAGTCTAGTTGAGAACGTTGATGTGGAGGTTAGAGCAAGTATGCTTCCAGTTACGGACTGTTCAACCACACACAAAAAACTAAACCTCTCTGTGCCCATTCCCCAACTTTTAAAATGGGCGATAATTGCTCCCATATAGTAGAGCTGTGAAAGTTAGTTTTTGACTAAAAAGCTAACTTACGAGCTGGAGAGATGGCTCAGTGGTTAAGAGTACTGACTGATCCTGAGTTCAAATCCTAGCAACCACATGGTGGCTTATAACCATCTGAATGGGATCTGATGCCCTCTTCTTGGTGTGTCTGAAGACAGCTATAGTATACTTATAAATAATGAATAAATCATTAAAAAAACTAACTTACTTAGCACAGTGACTGGCCATTCATCTTTGTAAACAAAATATTGTTATCTGTGAACTGGAGAGCGGGCCCAGTGATGAAGAGAACTTGCTATGCAACCGTGGATTTGACTTGGGAGCCCAGCACCCATGTAATAGCTTGGGTGTGGTCTCATACACACCTACAACCCCACGGTTGTGAGGGATGGAGACAGGCATTTGTTGGCGGTCAGTCTAGTCAAAAACTGTGAGCACTCCAGGCTCAGTGAGAGCCCCTGTCTCAAAGGAGTAAGGTGAAGAGTGGTCAAGGCAGACACTGGACACCCTCCTTTGGCCCTCCCCATTTACACACACATACATGAGCATATGCTATATACACCACACTCCTCATCTCATAAGCAACAGAGAGAGAGAGAGAGAGAGAGAGAGAGAGAGAGAGAGAGAGAGACTATTTGAGAAACAGTTTCTAAAAATCTTAAGAAAAGCATTGTGATTTTCATTTTCATTCTACAGGTCAGGGAATAGAAAGTCAGAGATAAGACATTGCATTGAGCCCAGCCATTGGTCATGGCGTGACATCAAAGGCAATCGCTCGCTTTCTCAAAGCGAATTCTCTCGGCTAATTTGTTTATAGGTACAAAAAGACCCGTATAACTTCAGACCTTGCCTGACCAGTCAGTGACTCAGAGCTGGTGATGTTGCAATGCATAGATTATTAGATCTGCCAGGCTGGGCTAGGGAGAGGCCAACGCGAGATGCTGGTTTAGGGCACACATTTCAAAGTATTGCCAAACGAATTAATAATCAAAGCAATTGCATTACATATTTTGTAAAAGTCAAATTTTATTAAAAAAGAAACATAGTGAACAGAGTATAGATATCCTAAATAAGGACACAAATGGGACCTTGCTTTGGGTGACTATCTCCTTCATTTCGCAGTACTGCCGCGGGCATCTCCTTTCAGGGTGAACACCAGAGGAAGCAGCGCCCTCTTCTGGCTGGTGGGAGCACGGCTTCTTGGCTGGTGAGCTGGTGGTACCTTTGCGTCTGCAGTTCAGTGCTTAAACACTGGTTGCCATTATACGGCAAAAGAGCGCACTCGGTCAAACGATACCATTGCAGCCCTTTCCCAATTCCTCCCTCTGGAAGCGCCGTCCATTGCTCTCTTCACAGCTTTACATGCAAACCAGCAGGGCAGGGCCTCTGGCGGTTCTAAAGCAGCTGGTGGGCATCAAGCTGACCTTCCCAGCCTGACCACAAGAGGTCGCTGTGAGCGACTGAGCCAAGAAGCTGAAGGAGAGGTCATGTAAACTATGCAGTTTTTTGTTTGGTTTTTTTTTTTGTTTTTGTTTTTGTTTTTGTTTTTTTGTTTTTAGGGCTATGTGGTTTCTTAGATTACATTTATTTACTTACGATTTTCTTACTTTGAAATAACCCCAGATGTCCATGCAAATCTCGGAAACAGTAAGAAGAAACTATAAACTACCTAACCTTTTCTTTTCACTAGCTGCTCTGTGTAGGCTTCGGACAGTGTGACTTTAACCCTTAAACATCATGGTGCGTTTCCCAAGAACAGGTAGGTTTTCTTTATATACAGATGAGCAATACCAAAACCAGGTTTAACAATGACACAGTATTGTTACCTAATCTATAGTATTACTCCAGTTTTGCCAGCCAGTTTAGGAATGCCCTTCGTAGTTTTTCCCTCCTCCTGGATCCAATAGAAATTATGCATCTGTTTAGCAATCTTGCCTTGGGTCCCCTACAATCTATCAGAGCCTCGCCCTGGCATTCCTGACAGGTGAGCCTTGCCCCTTGTCCTCAATGGGCCTTAAAAGGGCCAATGAAAGTGAAGAGCTTTGGTTGGTCACGCTGGGAAGAGGGATGACGAGGCAAAAGATATGCATCATTAAGCAGTGCAGGTTAAGGCCTGACCCCGCCCATCTCAGATCCATCACTGTCTAGTCTGATCTGAAAAGTGATTCAATGTTTTGATGGAACTCAATGAAATTACTTCTTGGGAGGCAAGTTGCCCTGCTCTGGCTGACAGGAGACTGGTCTGACAGTATCTCCCTTAGAATGTCTTACCAGAACCATTACTCGTCCCCTCCCTCAATCATGACCTTGACCGTCGGGAAGTACACAGTTCAGTTATGTAGTTAAAGCTCTCTGAGTGTGTCTGGCACTCCCTTCCCTCTCCCCCTCCCTTATCTCCCCCTTCCCCCTCTCCTCCTCCTCCTCTCCCCCTCCCCCTCTATCAATCTCTCTCTTTCTCTCTGTCTCTGTCTCTATCTCTCCTCCTCCCTCCCTCCCTTCCCCTGCTCCCCTTTCTTTCTGGTCTCAGGTAGCCCAGGCTGGCTTCAAACTTGCCATTCTCCTGCCTCAGTCTTTCCTGTGCTGGAATTACAGGTTTGGGCCACAGAAATAGTTCTGTGAGTCACTGTGATGGCCTTTGCGTATGGTAGTGGTTCTGCCAAATGACAGAGCCAGGGGCCTCTCCTTCAGAAGCTCCTGGTTTGTCTTGGGGTTGACAGAGCCAGGGGCCTCTCCTTTAGAAGCTCCTGGTCTGTCTTGGGGTAGGTAGTTCCATTTTGATTCTGAAGACTTTCAAATCCAGAAACACGGATCTCTCTGGATGCCCAGGTTGTAGCCCAGGGGTCTCCAGTGGATTCCGTTTTGGGAGCACATCCTCTTCTGAGTCATCCTCCATTAGGCCCCCGTACATCAGTGCATCAGAAGCCACACCAACCTCAAAGGCAGTGTAGGAATCAGGTTTCAGCTGCTGTCAAACCTCAACTAAACAGTGACTCACAGGTGACGCTCCAAGACTGGGAGTTTCCTTGTAGAAGAGAGCTTCCGAAGCGGTCCACAGACCAAACTTCAATGCAGGTCAGCGGCCTTCCCACCCATTGGGTTCTGCTTCAGGATCTCAGGTCTGGAGTCTTTGGCACAAGTAGTTCCTGATGTGGGATTTGGAATCCTTGGACACAGTGGGTTTAGCAGTCACTCAACAGTTTTCCCTTGTAAGGGTGGAGGTTGTATTTTGGAACATGTTTGATAGAACTGTGTTGAGAAGTGATGGCACCATAAAACGAGATTAGATGACTAAGACGAGCAGTCCTTCTACAGGATCGGGCTTGTTCTAGCAAGATGACACATTAAGCCAAGTGTGATGGCACATGCCGGTCATCCCAGGACACCAGAGGTGTAGGCAGGAGATCGAATGTGAGACAGACTAAGCTACATAGGAAGGCCCTATGTTATGTCACCTCCAGGTTATTACAAACCAGGCTCACCCACTGGGCTCGGCTTGCTTCTCATTCTGCTTCCTCCTCAGGTTGCCTGCCCTGCGTTGAAGCAGCATGCAGCACCTCCCTGATCCTGCTGCCTGGCATAGACCTTCCGGCCTCCTAAGCCAGGAGACAAGATGAACCTAGTTTTGTTGGTGGTGGTGGTGGTGGTATTGGTGGGTTTTTGTTTTGTCTTGTCTTGTTTTCAAGACAGGTTTCCTCTGTGTAACAGCCTCGCCTGCCCTAGAACTAGCTCTGTAGACCAGAACTGGCCTCGAACTCATGGAAATTCACCTGCCTCTGCTTCCTGGGTGCTGGGATCAAAGGCAAGCAGCCACCGTAATTGGCTCTTATTTCTTTATAAATTATTCCACCTCCAGTAATCTGTTATACCAGCAGAATCCAGACTGAGAGAGGCATAAAAGGATGAATAAAATAACTTCTTCCATGAAGGACTCAGAATTGGGTAGTTAACGGGGCTCGTCTTCAGTTTTACTGAGTTTTCCGGGTCTCTGAAATGTCTGTAACCAATGGCTACGCGACGGTCACAAATTTGAATTGCCAGCCTGAATCTTAAACTCCAATCACATTGAGTCCCATTGGCCACTATTTGTTCTAAACTATTCTGACTTCTGACTGTGACGCTTAGAATGTTACCTTCCCAGTCTGTCCAAGCACGATGTCAAGTCAGTTCCTACGGTGCTAGTTTTGCAACACCAAAAAAACAAGTCACAAGCAAATAAAAGTTAATTGTTCATTCTGGCATTAGGGTCAGGATAAGAGGCAGAGGATGGGTAAGCAAGAAACAGTAGACATAATTAATATTTATTTTACCTAAGAATTTCTTACCACGGATAAGTGTAAGGGGTAAATGCTAGACTGTCCCTCTTGTATAGCAGGGCATAAGCCGGAGCTGAGAGTGAGTAGACTGAACTGCAGAACGGACATGCCAGAGACCAAGCTCGTGTCCTCACGAACTTTGCTTTGCCCTAAGGAGCTCCTGTGTAGAGGTGGTACAGAGAAAGTCCAGAAACTATATTTAAAATTAATTCTGAGGCTACCGAGAGCCAGTTCCTCTGCAGAGACTCAGTGGAAGCTGTTTCCATGGAGACCCACTCACATCCAACCAAGCTGTGTTCAAATGTAGCCCCAATGGTGAGGAGGCGTCTTTGCTAAAATGAGGTGCTAAAATGAGTTAAACGAAAGACTCATGGGGCTGAAGAGGAAAACAAGGGGACAATGCACACACACAAACCGAAATGCTAGGCCCAAACTAGGCAAGGAGGAAATGTTCCCTAAAGCCAGAGGATAACTGCTCACCTGCCTTTTAATGAGACAACCCGCTGGGGGAACTGGCCTGAAGGAGCCGGAAGCAGATCACTCTGTTCTCTCAAAGCTGCTCTCCTCTAGCTCTCTAGAGCAACATCTGTCACCATTCTCACTCGGAGCTCAGCCTGTTCCCTGCCACGGTGGGATCAAGTGACTTAAACACTAGAGCTGTTTCCACTCCCGGTGCAGTCAGCTGTAGTAATGGTTTTGTTTGTTTGTTTGTTTGGCCAGCCCACGCTGATTGTTCCTGACCCATGACCCTATGCTGTTTCTGTGATTCACTGTCTCCTCTAACCTCAGTCCGTGTGAGAGAAAGTAGACATGAATTCTTTCTTTTTTTTTCTCTCTTCCTCCTCCCCCTCCCCCTCGTCCTCCTCGTCCTCCTCCTTCCTCTCTCTCTCTCTCTCTCTCCCTCTCTCTCTCTTTCGACAAGCTTTCTCTGTCCTGCGACTCACTCTGTAGACTCAGAGATTCGGCTCGCTCTATAGACCAGGCTGGCCTCAAACTGGATTGGCACCTGCCTCGGCCATCGGGGTGCTAGGATTAAAGCCCTCAATGGGCCTTTTAGAAATCCATCTCTGTGCTATGCCTCCTTTCGTGAACAGTGTTGGGGGTGGAAATCTTGGCTTGGGTCCCGACAAACCACACCAAACCAACATGGTTCCACGTGGAGAGGTTTAATGAGAGAGGAAAAGTAGAAGAGGAGAGGAATAAAGGCCGGCCATGGGCACGTGGAGGGAAAGGGGGGAGGGAATAGGGAGAGAAGGGACAAAGGGGGAAAGGGGAAGAGCAGGGGGCAAGAGAAGAAAGAGAAAGAAAGAACAAAGAGAGAGAGAGGAGAGGAGAGAGAGAGAGAGAGAGGAGAGAGAGAGAGAGAGAGAGAGAGGGAGAAGGGGGCAAGCAGCCCCTTTTATTGTCAGCTTGCCTGGCTGTTGCCAGGTAACTGTGGGGCGGAGCATACCTGGCTGTTGCCAGGTAACTGGGGGGGGGTGGAACTTAGAATACCAACAAACAGCTGTGTTCCTGTTTCAAGTCCTGAAGGCTTCTTTTTTTTTTCTTTCTTTCTTTTTTTAAAATTAGGAATGTTTTGGCTTTTCTTGACTCTGCTCATTCCTATTGATTTTAGAACAATCTCCTTATGTCCCTTGAAAAGTGCTGTTGAAACTATGACCCCAAATTATCCGGAGTCTGATTTCAGTGCTTTCCTGAGCACCAGATTCTGGCTGCATCTGGTAACCAGGCACAGCCCTTTGTTAGAAATCGAGTCACACCTCGGGGATTCGAGATCTGCATGGCTACTTGACGTGGAACTCACAATCATGAAAAGATGTTAGTATAGACTATTGAAGACCACGGGGATGTTTCTTTTCGGCCCAGTGGGTGGTCTTTCCTCTTGACCTGATCTCTTGAACTAAGTTGCATTGTTGGGTACACATTGTTCTATCCTGAGCTGAGCTCCCCTTGGAGGACCGTTTCCATCAGGAGCTCTTTTTCATGGTGCAGAGAAGGAAGTCAGGACGCTGGCCCTCTCGCCTCCCCTCTGCATCCGCTGGTACCCTATATGCTCTCTTCTTTTATTCATGCTTTCATTCAAGTCTCAGCTTTAATCTATCTGTTGCTAGCATTAAAATCCCAGGGGTTTGGGGGTTTGGTTCCGTCTGCTTCTCCAGGCTGATATTGTGGAAATTAGCCGTCATTTTCCAACGATGGTACCTGGAGAGTTTAAGTTTGGGGAGGACTCTCCCGGGGCTTCCTCAAAGTCAAACTCCTGTCCCTCTGACTCACAGTTCTCCCTGACCGAGTGCTGGACTCCACTGACATCTGCCACAGCATGGGCAGATTAGGGGATGCTGAGAATACAGCTTAGGGGATACCGTGCCCACTGTGCAAGTGTAAGGACCAGAGTTTGGATCCCCAGAACTCACATTAAAAACAAACACACCGAAAATATGGGACAGAGTAGCATTTGTCTATAATTCCATCACTCCTGTGACTAGATGGGAGGTGGAGACAGAATTCTCAGAAGCTTGCGACTGGTTTACACAGCAGGGAATGGTAGAAGACTGTATCTACCAGAACAAGGTGAATACTCTGAAGGACCACTAGTTGAGGCTGTCCTCTGGCACACACACACACACACACACACACACACACACACACACCACACGAATTCTGAAGTAGTCTTTCTGGGATCATACGTTACAGATTGATACAGTGACTTGTCCTGTCTGGGGTTTTGATTTTGTTTTTTCTTCTTCCTCCTGTATGAGACAGCATCTTGCTATGCACCTCCATTTAGACTTAAAGGAACGTTCTCCTTGAAGAAAGGAGCCAGAGTGAATCATATCAGGACTTCTATGCAATATTTTGAATCATTTGAGAAGGTTTTCTTTTTTTGGGGGGAGGGGCTTAAAATGCTAGTGTGTCATAGGTTTCTGAATATTTAGGGTTCGAACTTTCCACATTCCACAGTCTTCATATTTAATTCTACCTCCTGTATCAGTAGCTTAGTGGCTTCCACACAAATTTTGTGTTCAGACACGCACAAGTTCAGGTCATGACAATATTACGGACTAGCTATATGACTTAGCAAGTTATTCAGTCTATCAAAACCTCAATTTTTTGGGGCTGGGGATTTAGCTCAGTGGTAGAGCGCTTACCTAGGAAGCGCAAGGCCCTGGGTTCGGTCCCCAGCTCCGGAAAAAAAGAACCAAAAAAAAAGAAAAAAAAACCCTCAATTTTTTTTTCCTCATCTGTAAAGTGGGACTAGTAATGGTATCCACCCCACAGACTTGTTGAAAGTCTCGGGGCGCTAACTCAAGACGAAGCCCTCTGAGCATGAGATGAGGCAGGCAGGAACAGCTAATTAATATTTGCCTGTTCTAGGCCACTGGAAAGTGGAAGAGAGAAGGATCTGTAGCCTGAGAGAGCTGAGAGTGACCCAGATCAATACACATTCTACAGTGAGTTAGTTCTCTGTGTGCACATAGGGGAGTGAGGAAACGGAAGGGGCGGGGAGGCGGTGTCATCTGAACTGCAAACGGAGCGGAGGATTCAGTGGCTGGCCCTCAGGTACCATGCAGATGTCCTGGGAGCTGGACCATGCAGGTGCTTTACCAGATTACAAAGTTAAAGTCATCAGGCTGGCATCTGGGCACGCGTGGAATCTTTTGTGTTGCATTTTTCTCTTCCAGCACTTCCTTGCTGAACACTGCCTTCATGGAGTTCTGTAATAAAGCAACCTCCGGGGCTGGGGACTTAGCTCAGTGGTAGAGCGCTTACCTAGGAAGCGCAAGGCCCTGGGTTCGGTCCCCAGCTCCGAAAAAAAAACCAAAAAAAAAAAAAAAAAAAGCAACCTCCACTATTTTCTTAAGTACAAGCAGACTCTGCCTTACCGTTCCTTAGTTTTCTTGCTGGGATCAAATACAAGGTCAGGAGCGAGAGACCAGATCTTTTTGGGTTCAGACGCTGTCTTAGAGAACCTGACCCTAAGATTAAACCTAAGCTAACTAACAGGACCGTACCTAGCTCCAGTTTCCAGGCTACCCCAGCAACGAGACCCGCGCCTCCACGTCATTCCCCCAACAAACCCAGCGTCTAGCACCAGTTAGTTTCCAGGTTATTCCCCAACAAATCTACATCTCCAGGTTACAGGCCCGCCCCTGACACGTCACTTCCTAACAACCACCAATCAGGAGGAAAGCAGAAGTTAAGTTTATGGTTTGGCTCCCGGCGCCAGCCAATTATTTTAAAGGCCATAATGGCCCCCCAATCAGATGTGTGCCAGATTGGACACCCCTTCTTGTCTCTATAAATGCTTACCTAAACTAGGCTCAGGGCTCCCTCGCCTTCCCAGTCCTGCTGTGTCAGGGCTGGCAGGGGGCCCAAGCTGGAGTTTGTAATAACACATCCTAATGGACATCCTAATGAGATCACATCGGAGTCGGCTCCTTGGTGGTCTTTTGGGGTTCACAGACATTTCCTGGGGAAAAGCATGAAGCAGGGATATGAGCAGCTGATCACCCTGCATCTGCAGCCTCAAAGCGCAGGGACACGAATGCCAGTCCTCTCTCATCTCCTTTTTATTCCGTCTGGAAACGCAGATCATTGAACGGTGTCACCCATAATCATTTCACCACCCGATCTAGAGACTTCTTTAAAGACATGCCCAGAGGGCTGTTTCCTAAGTGATTATAGATCCTGTCAAATTGAGAACAATATTAATCTTCACAAACTCTAAGTTTTTAAGGACAACTAGTGAGTCTTGGGCCCACAAGACGGCTCAGCACTCATGGTGATTGCTGCCAAACCTGATAATCTAAATTCTAATCTCAGGACCCCTACGATAGAAGGAAAGAACTCTTTAAAGTGTCCTATGACTTCTATACACATCCCATGGTGTTACCTACACACACACACACACACACACACACACACACACACACACACACACAAAGGCACACACTCATTCAATCAAACCAAACAGAGTCGCTCGTCACGTTTGATGAATTACTAAGTGTAAAATGAATGCTTTGACTCCTAGTTCCACTGTGAATTAGATTTGGAGTCTATCAGGTGATCTCTGTGATGTGGTGTGTGGAGCAATCACGAGACTACATGGTTCGATGCCTAGATCTGCAGAACAAACAAGCATTATTAATCAGTAGCCACTGTAGGTAACAATCATCGCAGACCGATGTGCAGCCAAGTCTAGGACATTTCTACAGACTTGTAATGGAAACAGAGCCCACATTCTGCGGAAGCTCCTGCCAGAGGAGGGCTTTCAAAACTCTGTCCTGGGGTGAGATCTGACTGTTGATAAACAGATTCTGTTTCTCAGGAAATAAGGAAGCTCTGAGAACTGCTCCCTGCCCACCAGCTCCTGATGCAATGGCAGTGTTCAGAAGTGTCACAGACTCTGGAGAATTGGAGTGGGGTGGAGAGGTTTTGGGGGGGGTTCCTTCACTTCTTCCTACATCCTTGTCTTTAGTGC
Organism: Rattus norvegicus; assembly: GCF_021556685.1. Classification (NCBI taxonomy): domain Eukaryota; kingdom Metazoa; phylum Chordata; class Mammalia; order Rodentia; family Muridae; genus Rattus; species Rattus norvegicus. The sequence continues at coordinate 20,277,497 of NC_141548.1, read as the reverse complement.
AAGACTGGGGCTAATTCAGGCTTCTCTCTTGTCACCCATCACCTAAAGAGTCACAAAGCAGGTGACTTGGCTCTGGGATTAATTATGTCTGCATAATAAAACTGTGAGGGGGAAAAGACTCTCAGCTCTTGGGAGGCCTGAGCCCCCAGGGTATGAATTAAAGAAGACGTGGGGGAGGACTATCTACCCATTTTTAAGTTTGTTTTTGTTTTGTTTTTACATGCTAGGGATCAATGCTTGGTACTTTGTTTGGTTTTAGGTTTGTTTTTTGTTTTTTGGTTTTTTTTTTTGTTTTTTTTTTTTTTTGTTTTTTTTTTTTTTGTTTTCTTCTTCTTCTGAGACTCACTGTACAGCCCTGTTTGGCCTGGAATTCATAGAGATCCACCTGCCACTGTCTCTCTAGAGCTGAGATTAAAGATATCTGCCAACAAACCTGTCAGTCTCAGTTTTATATCACTGAAGAGAGTCACTCTGTCACCGACCTATATCCCAACCTAATTTTAAAGTACTGAAGAGAAATTTAAGATACTTAAAAAACGACCGTCTTCAAGCACACACAGTAAAGGTTATGAAAGACTTCCAGGCTGGGTCTTCTGGGATGTTCATTGATCATTGATATCATTGCTTAATTAGATCCAAAAATCACCCCTGAGCATCTGTTTGATAAACACCAAGGTTGCAAGGCCCCAGCAAATGGCCTGTGGGGAAGCTGAGGGTGGCTCTTTTGGTTCCTTGCCTTTCTATCCTGAAGCGATTGGTGAACAGGTAGGATGGAAAGGTGCAAATGCGGTTCTGTTGGGAGAAAGGAGGCAACAGAAAATTGCCTAAGACACAGAGCTTTCTGTGGGTAGGTGACTTGTTAAACAGGCTGTGGAAAGAGTCCCGCAGTGAGTCAGATCTAGCCATTCGGGCCTGAGTGATCAGCTAGCCAACAACTGGCATGCAGAAAAGCCGGTCTGAGCCAAGAACCTTGTCCCAGATTTGGGGATAAATTCCAGAAGCTTGATGTAGAAAAACTCTGCAGATAGGAGTTTGCTTCTTGTTCATTCTTAGAATCTACTTGCTCCAGGGCCTGGTGGGGCATGCCGGGTGGCTGTTTCTATAAAGCATATGAGAGGTTCAAAGTCCTTCTCCCCGAGCGTGAACCAAAGGCACAAGTACCCATCGGGCTCTCAGAGGCCCAGCCGAACCATCCTCCCACAAAGAGTGCTCAGAGGCGGGCACCAGGGAGCAGACATTGCCTTGTGCTGGGTGAAGCTACAGTTCAGGGGCACTGTTTTGTTTAACTGAGCACCTACTGTGTGTCTGGCACTACTGACCCCCTAAAAGATTCAAGCAGGATCTTGGCCCTGAGAGCTTAGGATTCTTGAGAAATTTTAAAGCAAGCCTTGGCTACTGGTGGGGATGAAGATGGTGATGGTTAGGGGGCGAGGGCTAGGAAACTTTCTGAAAACTATATTGTCCTTTCTTCCTTTGTAAGGCCAAGCAAAGCACAGTGTGGCCTGGCCGGTCTTCCTGTTCCCAAGTCTCAGTTAAGATGTCATTTCAGGAAGCCCTCCTTAAATCCCACAGCTCACACTGTGCTGCAAACTTCTCCTGTCAAAACACCTAGTCACCCTTTTTACAAATATGTACTGTGCACCCACAGGCTACATAGCGATGAGCAAAAAGGATCCAGCCCTATACTCATAGCACAGGTCTTCCTGCAGCCCCAGGTCCTAGCTCCTTTGTCTCCACCTCCGGATGTTTCTGAACCCTGTCTCCAATTGGATTGAGTTTTGGGTTTTCTTTGGATTTCCCAAGCGCCCCTAAGCTCTCAGGGCCAAGACCCTGCTTGAATCTTTTCGGTGCGAGAGACTCAGTAGTGCCAGGCACACAGTAGATGCTCAATAAACGGAACAGCGCCCCATGAACTGTGGCTTCCCCTGGCAGAGTAGCAATGCCTGCTCCCCAATGCCCTCCCTTGAGCACTCTTCAGTGGGAGGGTTGATTCGGCTCGGCCTCTGAGAATCCAATGGATGCTCCTGCCTTAGGTTCGCGGTTGTTAGAGACCCGCTGCTGGGGACCGATACCCACTGTACTTCCGGGTTTGATGTTTTGAGCCAAACAAATCCGGGCTGCAGAGACGACGCCTGAAGCGGGTTGGGCTGGTTTTTCTGTCGGAGGGCGCAAGCGAGTGCGTTGCGCCTTTAAGGAGTCAAACTAAGCCTATCGTGGAGAGCGAGAGTGCGCAGGTGCGGGGACCTGGGACTGGAGGGCGGCGATCCGGCAGCAGGACCTCGGCCACTGAGGTAGGTCTGGTGAGCGAGGTGGAAGGGAAGGCGACGGTGGCTACGTTCTTAGAGGGATGGCAGCCTCCCATTCCCACGACCTGACCACCCGCCCCCCACTTTCCGAGTCCCTTCTTCACCCCAGCATCGCAAGGGTGAATGCAGATGAGTCCGAGATACAAACCTCCCTTCCTAGTCCGTTTTCCCGCTCTCTCTTAAGGTGCGGGGAAAGGCCTGAGCCGTCCTCAAGCCGGGTCTCCCCACTGTCTGGCTGCATGCTAGCATCCTTAAGCCCAGGGATAAAGTGAGGGCGCAGCGGATTCTGCATCCTATTTCTCTTCCTCCTCCGGATCCTCCGCGCTTGCAGCAGCCGCGGCGCCTTTCTACTAGTGCCAGGGTGGATTCAGTCCCGCACTCTCCCCAACCCCCTACTTCCTACACAGCCCTAGAGTAGGGCTACAACTCGCTCTCCTGGTATCAGGGAATTTCGGCACCCCTTTGAGGATTTGTAGCCTCGTTGGTTTTAAAAACCAAACAAACACAAAAAAACATGTCAAAGCTCGAAGACCTCGTTTTTTGGAGTTTGGGAAAACTAGGCAGGCACGAGGTAAATCTGTGGCTGGTGGAAACGGGTAGCTGAAGAGGAAGAAGTTCGTGTCCTTTGAGATCGGGTCAAAAGAGGCTCTGCAGTGGGAAGTCTGCAAGCAGCTGTGTGGAAGGAGTTCCGAATGTCAGGGCAAGAGTGCTTGGGATCTGACGAAGAGGTGGGAAGGGGGAAGGGGAAAACTAGCTTTTTGAAAGAGAGCTCAGAAAAGCAGGTAGACTCAGCAGTGAAGTCGTGTAAGCAGCTGCTTCTCGTGTTTTTAATGTACTTATCTCATTAAGGTGAGTATTATTCCTACCATTACCTTAACAGTCTTCGGGCATATCAGCCTTGCTAAGAGGTGGTCTCCTGGCTAGGTGATTGACAAACCCAGTTGGATCAACTCTTAAAGACCACGCATTTACCGGGAGGAAATACTTTCTTTTTCTGGGCTTCAACGAAGACCACCAGCCTCTAGCTTCCTCCTTTGAATGCGGCACTTGAAATGTTAAAGGGCAATTGTGACGCTTCCTTTTCTTAAAAAAAAAAAAAAGAAAGAAAAATGAGTTGCTAGGGAGACCAGAGGTGGAACCCAAAACTCATGGTGGGAGGGGCGGGGCCATTCTCCAAGCCTGTCTGGCTATCTAATACTTTCAAATGACTTAGTTTCGTGTCATCTTCCCTACCATGATTAGACATCTGTATTTCCCCTAGGATTTCTCTCCTTCCGCTAATACCCCTTTCAGCTGCCTTAGTAGCAGGTCCCAGCTTTTGGTGGACTAGGGATGCTAGTCTAACCACTTTGACAGCCAGAACTAGTTTTATCATCCCTGGGGCTTTCTGATCACCTTAGAGATGCAGGTTGTGAAATGCTAGCTTCAGGACAGAGCGCGTGATTTATCTCCTTGTCCACAGACCTGGGGAGAGGCCACATCCACACAGTGGGGCACCATCAATCCGCTGTGTGGGCAGGGGATTTGTATTTTGAGCTAGGTGCTAGGTGGTTAACGAAAGGAAGTAGAGAAGTCCCGCTCAGCTGGGACCTTGAAGGCAACCATTGCTTCACTTCCTGCTCAGAAATCCCTTGTGGCTGGCTGCCCCTAGCTGATAGTGAAAGAAAATGTAATTCTAATGGCTAACATAAAGTAAGTACTGACTGCCTGGGTCTGGCCTAAGGTACTTAAAGAACATCATTGAGTTACCACCCTGATAGTACCTCAAGGTGAGGGTCTGGTTGATACAGTTCTTAAGGGACTGATTTGAGACTTCTAGAAATGGCCCTTCCCAAGACACACTGAGTTTGACCTCGGAGCATCTCTGAGCCACTTTTTACTTAGTTTTAAGGACTTCCTTTCTTTAAACTTTTTATTAATGTACATGGGTGGTTTGTCGGCATGTGCGTCTGTATATTATGGGTATGCCCTGCACCTGTGGAAGTTGGACGAGGGTCTAAGATCCCTTGGAACACAAGTTACAGATGTTTGTGGGCCACCATGTAGGTGCTGGGAATTGAACCTGGGTTCTTTGCCAGAGCAGCCAGTGCTCTTAACTACTGAGCCAGGTTCATCCCCTATGGCTAACTTCGTATTAATAAATACTTATAATATAGAGAATAGAAATTTGGCTCCTGTGTTTTTGGTACCAGTTAATTTTTCTAAAAATTCACCTTAATGGGCTGGGAGTAAGAGAGGTAGTGTTTAGAGCACTTGCCTGGGATGTGATAGGCCCTGGGTTTAATCCCTGGCATACCTAAGCAAATTATGGTTCTCTGGTCATCAGGAAATCGTTAGTACTCCCCAGGACAGACAGACAGACACCCCTCCCTCCATGGAAGCCAACAGATAAATTGGTTTGTAAAGTAATAGTAGGCTCATGATTTCTGAACCCTATAACACTAAACTCTGTCCCTGCTGCCCAGCAGGATCACAAGGAGAAAGGCTCCTGCTATGTGGTAGCATAATGGCTTTTGTTCATACATAGAAGAGTTCCCCCACAGTGATAGACTTGGGCCCATATCTCCGCTCTGCTTGCTATGGCCCTGGGCAAGTTACCTACCCTCTGAGCTTCAGCTTTTAGTGACTGTTCCTACATTAGAGGAGCCAGGTGTGTGGGTCACCATGTTGGGAAGAGATTGTTTTGGCCACTACTTGGGATCAAAGGAGCTATATTTAATCACAAATGAGTGGCTCGAATCCTCTACTTGAAAGTGAATTTGGGCCAAGCAGAAGCAAACATTTTTTTTTTTTAAACTCAAGCCTCTGAAGTTTTGTAAACTCTAACCCATCTCCTGAGTTTGCATTGAGAGCAAGCAGCCGATTGGCTTTCCCTTTCTTGAGCTGTTAAAACTGGTGGGCTGTGAGCTCTGTGGGGATCTGTGTAGAGAGAGTGAGTATAGACACACAGATTGTGCAACTGGAAATACTTATGCAGCGTCATGCAAGGAGACCTGTCTTAGAGATGGCCTTGGTTTGAGGGATGGGTTGCAGGCACAGGTCTGTCTTGGGGGAAGAAGTTAGAAAGGCACAGGTCTGTCTTGGGGGAAGAAGTTAGAAGCAAGGATCATTTTTTGGGTTTGGGGGAGGGGGACTGAGCAGCTGAGAGAATCTTCTATACCATTTCTTAGATGTTTTGGTGACTAGATCAGTTATTGTGCTGTGAGTTCAAAAAAAAGGCGGGAGATGTCACCTTTAAAACTAAGTGTTTGCAATATGCTGAGAAGCAAGTTCTGCAAATTGTATTTTCTCCCCAGGGTGTAGGGGTGTGGGTGCTCAAACTAGGGCCTTGCACATGTTAGGCAAGTACTCTATTATTGAGTGTACATGCCCACCCTTTTTAAAAAATTGAAAGTTAATTTAAAAGTTAATTATGTGTGTATTTGTGCATATCTGATATGTACCTCGTGGCACACACAGGAAGAATTGGTTCCTTTCTTCCATTTTATGGGTCCCAGGGATTGAGCTCAGGTTGTCAGAGTTCAGTGTCAGGCACTTCCCAACTGAATGATCTTACCAACACGAGCATGTGCATACACACACACACACACACACACACACACACACACACACACACACACCCCACACACACACATACACATACACACATCACACATACATACACACACACCACACACACACATACACACATACACACACACACACACCACACACACACACACACACACACACACAGGTGTACCACACTACCACCACCATCAGCTTTTCTTTTTAATTTTGAGATGCTGGCTGGCTGGCTGAAACTGACCTTGAATGTTTCCTGTGCTGGCAGGCCTGGCCTTGGTGAATCTCCTGTTCTAGTTGCAACTCTGTTGCAGCTAGGATTACAGGCTCGTACTGCAAGGCCGGTGGAAAATGTGCTACTTTTTAATTTCTCTGAAATTGCATTTAGTTGGAATACAAATTGACAAGATGTTGAATTTGGGTACTTTAAGATATACATTGTTATACATTTCGCCGCTCTAGGACCTGTAAGAGGCCATAGTAGAACTTTATTTTTGTGACCCTGTCGGGACAGAAACACTTTCTGGGTTTTTTTTGGAGCTGAGGACCGAACCCAGGGCCTTGTGCTTGCTAGGCAAGCACTCTACAACTGAGCTTAATCCCCAACCCCACTTTCTGGGTTTTTAAGAATAATAACAATTAGCCACATGATGTTATTTTAAAAATGATTTTGAATTAAATTTAAACCATGACTCAGTTCTTCATGTTTCAAATATGGCCAGCAGCTGTGTGAGGCAAGCCTTCATGGAAAGTTCCAAATGGCAACACTGTATAACTCAGTGAGACCTTAAGAAAGCTGCCTGTTGGTGGCCTTAAGTTCTCTTGCTAAATTGTCTAAGCACCAAGAAACGGAATGCACAGAGGTTACATCACTGTGAGGTAGGAGCATCAAAAATCTTCTTACACTTGTTTGGCTCTGCCCGTGGCTTTTTCCTCTGTTAAATTTTGTGTACACTTAGAGCCACATGTGGGCTGGACTCCAGTGTAAATCAGTGGTCAAGTTCTTGCCTAGCTTCTGTAAGTTTCTGAATATTTAGACTACCCAGCCTGGGGGCAGATGCTCTGTGACCCATATATCCTGCTTGGGCAGGAGATGGGGTTCACTTGCTAAAGTGTTTGTGTGAAACTCTGGTGGTGAAGGCAGGGAGGATGAGCAGTTCAAAGTCATCCTTTGCTACACATAGCAAGCTCCAGGCCAGCTTGAGTTATATGAGAGAACCAACTAACCAACCAGCAAGGGTTTTAAAAACAGTTCTGTGCCAAGGATCTCCTCCGTTGCCAGCTGACTCTGAGGGAGATTCTGATTTGGAGCCAGGCTTTAAGAGTCTGCAAACTGTAAATTTAGAACCCTTGACAATGGAAGACATCATTTCTGGGTAACTCCTGTGCCTGATTCCAAATTACTTACTGAGTTTCTATGGTGATAAGATGGGCAGAAGGCACAGCCAGGATAAATTCGTCTCTCAGGAGATGTCAATTTTGTTTTGTTCTGAGACCTTTCTGCTTATCATAGTTTGTGAGTGACATGGATAGGTGAAGACCAGGGATGTTGAAGGCAGGACCGCCAACATTGCTCATCTGGTACCCATTGTCACTTGCTGTGGAAACGTGACATGGACCTGCTTTTCATGACCCGAAAGTGCTTCTTGACCTTGGGCGTGGTTGTCTGTTCAAAGAAGAGCAGGAGGCTGTCAGGACCCACGTGGGTCTGGGAGTTGTTGCTCCTCTGGCTGAATGGACTGTGTTGACTGGTTCTCTGGTACTGCAGGGGAGGGGACAGTGCTGAAAGGGGTAAGCTGAGGTTCCTAACTGCTGCAGGCTGGGGTCCTCCTCTTGTTAAGTGATTACCTAGAGTAGCAGTAGCCTTTGCCAGAGAGTTTTCCAGAAGCTTTGGTCTAGAAAGTTTTCCTTGCCATGTAGAGTCCAGGTTTTACACACTTGAGGACTGGACAGTAAGGATGCTAACCCCTGAGTGAGAATGGCAGCACAGACCCTCTCCTTATAGCCCAAGCATCTGCACAGTCGGGTGGCACGCGGCTGAGGTAAAGGTGTGGTGTATGGCAGGGCTGCCTGAGTACTGGGACAGTAGGCCGATCTTTCCTGCTGTGCAGAGGAGGCCTCTAATATCTGCCAGTTACCTCTCTGGACCTTTTGCGTCATGTCACCTCCACAGTAAGGTTCTGTGATGTTAAATTCAAAATTCAAGGCAGAGATTTGAACCCAGGTTATGAAGTGCAAACCTGGCTGTTGGGGAAGCAGACAGAGTGCGATGCTCACAGACATGACGTAGAGATGAGCCACGGTTTAAAGGGCCAGAAGGACCGTGTGCCCAAGCCCTAGACACGCGGAAGGAACCGCTGTGTCCAACGCTTATAGACTAGTCTAGGAAAGCGATACTGGGCAGGTGGTTAGTGGTAGAGAAAATGACTCCTGAGGGTTGGCAGGCTTCAAGCAAGCTCCTGGTAGTCTCGTACCTGGTGCTGAAGGCCCTTGTGAACCAAGGAGCAGAGGAGAAGAAAACGGTGTGACCCTGTGGGTCTCACCTGTCCCACTGACCTGCACCCTCTAGCAGACTGTTCTGACAGGAAGTTGACACTAACTGGGCAACCCTAGGGACTCCTAACTCCTCCACAAGAGACCGTCTGGTGGCCACAGCAGCTTTTTCTTCTTGGTCTGAGAAGTGGTTGTATTTTGACTTTTTAGCATAGTGTTTGGAATTTACTAGGTGCCCACCAAGGGCAAGGCACAGTGGGTCTTAAGTGCTCGTGACAAATAAAAGGTATGATATGGCTCATTTAAAAGCTCTCGGGGAGGGAAAATGAGCGAGATGATCTGGGGGTGCCGAGGAATCCCTAGCTGAGGTCCTAACTTTGCTCTCCCAGAAGGAGCTGTAAAGGAGACGAGGTGTGTAACCTGACCTGCAGGTATAGAGCGGTGTCTGTGCAGAAAAAGAGAAAGCCAGTGCAGACGGCCTCCAGAGGACTAGGACATTAGTTGGTCTCATATCTTAGTCCCCCAAAGGGTCCAGCTTGGAGATGGGCGCTAAAAGTTCTCATAAAACAAGAAACTCCTCATGAATGGATTCACAACCATGCAGTGTTAGCTTCCAGTCTGTCAATCCTCCTGTGGGTGTCTACCCTGGGGGCTGGGCAAGCTCTGTGATTTGTTCTTCTGTGTCTACCCGGCCGTAGCTATCTGTAAATGTCGCACAGGTGGGAGACTGTAAAATCACTACTCTTAACAGAGAGAGGCAGGATTTCCTGAAGTCAGGGCATGTTTGAGAGCCTCCTGACTGATGTGCTGAGATAGGCAAGGTCTGAGTTTTAAGATGTATCAGCAGTTAAAGAGAAGGGGACAGAGACTGGGAAATTAGAGGATTGAAGGACCCTTGAGAAGTAAAACTATGTGGTATTTTGTGGCCAGGGCGGGGGGGGGGGGGTGTGGGGGTGGGGAGAGCCTCATTATCATCACTATGGTAACCAGATGTAAAATGGGTAGGCCCTTCATGCCGCTAACAGTATAAGGAACTTTATTCTTTGTCCTAGGAATTAGCACAGTGTTGTAATTAAGATACAAACTTAGTGTTTGTTACTCCATTTGTGTGTTTGTTTGAGACAGGGTCTCAAGTATCCCAAGCTGGCCTCAAACTTACAATGTTGCTGAAGATGACCTTGTGTTTTCTACCTTCCTGGCTGTGATTCCATGTGGGAATGGCCATGCCCACTTTATAGAGGACAGGAGATGGAACCCAGAACTTTGTGTGTGCTGAGCTGTGTACAACCTAGCCCCCTTATTTATGCAAAAAGATTAAGTTTACTATGTAAGAGTGCATGGGTTCCCAGTGGCAAATCCCTGTTCACTGCATTTTGATATTTTTAATCAGCGTACAAAGTAACAAGTTTCTTTGGTGGTTGAGAACATCCTTTGTTTAGATTAATCTCCCTTTCTCTTCCTTATCTCCCTCAGGGTTGTGCTCTTTCACCTACAGAGTTTTCTTCCCACCTTTGTATCACATGCGCTTTGTTTCTGTACCTCCTGCCCTTTCCTCTTTGACCTCTGTGGTTTCATAACATCCCCACACATATCCCTTACCGAATACACATAGATAAGGCCTAGAAGCTAGGATCTGTATGTGAGAAAGACTGTGAGGTCTTTGATACTGCCTTCTTGATCCTGGTTCTTAATGTAGTATTTTTCCAGTGCTATCCACTAACTGTGAAATTTTGAGTGTGATTTTATCTTGTGTCTGTCTGTCTTTCTTTTTTTACTCTTTCCTTCCCTTTTTCTTAACTTTTTGCTTCCTTCCTTTCTTCTGTCTTTTTTCTCATCCTTTTTTCTCTTTCCTTCTTTATTCTCTCTCTCTCTCTCTCTCTCCCTCCCCCCCTCCCTCTCTCCCTCCCTTTCCTGCCTGCCTACCAGCTTCCTTCCTTCCTTCCTTCCTTCCTTCCTTCCTTCCTTCCTTCCTTCCTTCCTTCTCTTCCTTCCCTTCCTTCCCTTCCTTCCCTCTCTTCCTCCCTCCCTCCCTCCCTCCCTCCCTCCCTCCCTTTCTTTCTTAACAAGAATCTCTTTTTGAAGCTCAGGCTGACCTTGAACGTGAATTTCCTGCTTCAGCCTTCTAAATGCTATGGGGTTCCAGGCCCGCACCAGCCTGGTATTCATTGGTTTTAGGTTGCTAAGACTCCTGGGGAGGAGATTTTGGCTAGAAAGAGGGTGGAGAGCTCACCAAGTTCCCGGTTTAGGCTTTCTGCCCCAAACCTTGACACTTTATTTTGACATTGCCCTTTTCTATGTGAAGCTGGCTTTGTTCCTGTAGTCAGAACTACTGTTGACTAGCCATATCCCCTTTGCCAAAGATAAACCCCTTTAAACTCCCGGTTCTTTGAGAGCAGGCTTGGACCACAGGAGAGTGTTTGCGGGTGCTCAGTTTCCATTCCAGGTCTCTACTATAGCACACGTGGGGCTATTTTGATTCCCCTTTAGCTCCATAGAAAATCCTTGCTGACTCGAGGCTTTCTCTGGCACTTGACCTTCAGGGAGGATGAAAGCTTGTTGTGTGCTCCAGGGTCTGAGGGACCACATGAGGAGCTGGTTAAGTGGCTTAGGGTTTCTGTTTTAAACAGATGGAGAGACTGGTTTGGGTTCCAGTGGTGTCTTAATTTAAACATGATTTCAAGGAGATAGTGATCTTAGACCATCACAACTTACTTCTTGGCTTAAGAGTGTGATGTTTCTCATACGCTGGCCCTTGCTTCTTCGACAGAGTTTTGAAAGCTGTGCCACAGATGCACAAGACTCCTTCATCCAGCTGAGTTCCTGGTTAATGTGTCTTACCTAGTCCTGCCTCGGCCTGTTGCAGCTCAGGGTTGCCGGGTGGCAAGACGTTCTTGTTCTTTCTGGTCTTCTGCCCATGGACATAGCCCAGCGAGCTGAGCTATCTTGTCCACGGTGTCACTAGGGTAGCAGAATCAGGGAACAGCCTTATCTCCACTGGTTCTTGGACGAGAATCTCCAGTTGCAAGGGTTTTATGAACCCTTTCCTTAGCCCTTTTCTAACCACAAAAGAGACAGGAAATTATAGTTTAACCCAGGCTGTGTGGATGCAGGGTGGAAAGTCCTTACCAGTGTCTATCTTAGACACTGGAACTTGAACCTTAAAGACTGAAGTTCTTATGGGTGTGTACTTAACCCCTGCACTGTCACACAGGTCGGGACCCTGCCTCACAGGACTGAGTATTGCCTTACCTTAATGTGGGCCTTCAGGTTATGTGCCTCTGAATGGAGATGGATTTTCATCTTAACAGTACTTGAATGTGTATTTCTTTACTCATATTTATTTGCTCTCTCTTCCTCTCCCTCTCCCTCCCCCCTCCCCCCTCCCCCTCTCCCTGTCTCCCTTTTCCTGTCTCCCTCTCCCTCTCTCCCTCTCTCGTTTAGTGATAATGAGAATAGTCTGTATTTTCACCATCCAGCATGTTAGTCACAAGCCACACGTGGCTCCTGTGCGTGATGCATGGCTAATGCAGCCAAGGGACCAATTTTTAATATTTGTGTGTTGTGTGTCTGTGTGTGTCTATGTGTGTGTGTATGTGTGCATGTGTGTGTGTCTATGTGTGTGCATGTGTGTGTGCATGTGTGTGTGTGTCTGTGTGTGTGTCTATGTGTGTGCATGTGTGTGTGCATGTGTGTGTGTGTGCATGTGTGTGTATGTCTATGTGTGTGTGTCTATGTGTGTGTATGTCTATGTGTGTGTGTCTGTGTGTGTGCATGTGTGTGTGTATGTGTGTGTGTCTCTGTGTGTCTATGTGTGTGCATGTGTGTGTGTGCATGTGTGTGTATGTCTATGTGTGTGTCTCTGTGTGTCTATGTGTGTGTATGTGTGCATGTGTGAGCATGTGTGTGTGTCTGTGTGTGTGTGTCTATGTGTGTGCATGTGTGTGTGCATGTGTGTGTATGTCTGTGTGTGTGTGTGTGTGTGTGTGTGTGTCTGTGTGTCTGTGTGTGTGTGTAGATGAGATGAGGTCAGTGTCAGGGGTCTTTCTCCCTTCTACCTGCTTCCCTACACTACGTTTGCAAGGGTGTGCTCCCATTCCTTCCTGTAGGTAAGAGAGATCCAAACTCAGGTTGGATCCATACCTGTGTTCCATGCACTTTACTGCCTGAGCCATCTCCCCGGCCCTTAAGTTTTAATTCTAATTAACGTAAATCGAAATAGTCACATCTATGTAGTAGCTTCTGAAGTAGACAGTTCAGGAGAGCTCCTTGCATTTGAGGAGGTTATATTGTATTTGTGAGGGAATGGGGGGAAATTTGTATGCAGGTGCATGGTGCCAGTTCAGGAAGCATAAGTGAGTGCCCATTAGAAATCTCTCTTTCCTCCACTTCTTCCTCACCCGGTTTCCCTTCCCAGGGCCGGCCATTATCTCAGAACCATTGTGTAGACATGAAAAGCGTATTGTTTGTGTTCTTTCTCATCGTCTTTTGATGCACGAGTCTTATTTTACCTACTGCCTGCCTGCCTGCCTGCCTGCCTGCCTGCCTGTCTACCTATACAGCTCAGTCTACTTGACCTCCCACATCTTCCTACTTTGGCTTTTTGAGTGATGGAATTACAGATGTGTATCAACAAGTCTGACTGTTCTACTTTTCTTTCTTCCTTCCTTCCTTTCTTTTTTAAATTAACTGTGTACCTTATTGTCCGTTACCTGTTTGGACAAATGAAACTGCTTCATTATTTTAAAATGTATTTATGTTTATGTGTATGAGAGTTTTGCTGGCATGTATGTGTGTGACTCATGTGTGTACCTGCCACCTGTGGGGGACAGCAGAGGGGATCTGATCCAGTGGAACTTGAGTTACAGTTTCAGCCTCTGCATGGGTGCTGGGAACTGAACCCAGGTCCTCTGCAAAGCAGCCAGTGCTATTAAACACTGAGCATTTCTCCAGCCCCAGATAAATGTAATTCTGAGAGAGAGAGAGAGAGAGAGAGAGAGAGAGAGAGAGAGAGAGAGAGAGAGAGAGAGAGAGAGAACGAACCACGCTATCTTGGAAATCATTGCATAGACCAGGCTGGCTTCTAACAGAGATCTGCCTGCCTTGTCTCCCAAGCACTGGGATCAAAGGCGTGGGCCACGATGCCTGGTTGTAGTCCCCTTTATTTTAATATCCAATAATTTTAACTTGTATTTATTTAATAGCTCTATATAATCTTAAAAAAATTTAAAGCTATGCCAACGCTTACTTACTAGAACCCATGTAAGTGGACATTTTGGTTCCTTCCTGTCTTGCATTATAATATATTGTAATAAATTACTTTGTACAAATATTAGATAGATAGATAGACAGATTAGATAGATAGATAGACAGATTAGATAGATAGATAGATAGATAGATAGATCGATCGATAGATAGATAGATAGATAGATAGATAGAAAATAAGGGTGAGTGCCTAAAAGAAAAGGGGTGTTGTTAGGTCGAGGGAAGGCACATTTTTACGTTGCCACAGGTTTTGACAAGTTGCCATCCCATGGATTTTGTTGATGGGTGTGTAAGCTGGTACAGGGTTTGAGAGCATCCGTGTCTGTCTACACAGCCTCACCACATGGTCTAGGGTGCATTTTTACTGAGTGAGTGTTTGCTGCTGACAGGTGAGAGCCTGAACCCAAGGACTTAGTTTACCTGTGTCTTATTATCAATGAGGCTAGCATCTTTTCAGGGGTTTAAGAGCTGTTTCTCTTTCCTTCCAGGGAGTTCTCCAGGTCACTTACTTTCCTAGTGGTTCTAGGCCTGCAGGGGCTTTTCCTGCTCTAAGGAGGGTGCCTGCTGCAAGATGCCTCTTGGCAACTTTTGACCTTGTTTATGGGTTCTCTGCAAGTGGACTTTAAAAGGTGATTTCGTGCGTCAACCTACTACTCTCGTAATACCGATAGATTATTTTAACGTGTTTCGTTATGGCCTCTGTAGGTGTGTGTGTCTTAGAATGGCCTACTCCATGGGAGACACTTTCAGAATTATTGTGATTTTTTTTTTTTCCTAGATGTTTCCTGGTTTGTTTCTCATGTTTAATGTTAACTTGTCTGGTGTGCTTCTGGGTCCTGTGGCCTAACTTCCCCTCCCCTCTCCTCACACTTTGGAGCTTGTGGCTGCCCCCTTCTGTTCCTCTAAGCCTTATTTGTGAGCGTTTAGACCTCTGTTCACTGGCTAGTCCACTACCAGGATTGCCTCCTTCACCCATGGTTCTCTCTCTTTCATTCCTTTTGGAAGGTAGCATTTAGATGAGCCCTAGTTTAAATAAGGAAGGACAACTCTAGGTCCTTATGTGAGGTTATTCATTAAGCTCGGTGCTACACCCTTCCTGTTCCCATCCGTGCCTCTCCATGCTGGTGGTGGTCAATCCGCGTGCCTGACCTATCACCGCTTTCACCTTAGACCCTTTTAGCCCTTCCAGGCTCAAGCAGTTATCTAGATGCCCTGCCCTCTGCACTTTACCTAGTTGGGGAGGTGGCCTGAACCAGAGGTGAGCTATAAAGCCACAGGATAGGCATATTTCCTGGGTATTGAGAGAGCTCTCTGTTCTGCCGCAGCCAGATCCGGCTGGCTGCCAGCACACCCAAACGTATTATATTCCCTATGATGGTTTAGTGCTTTGTTTTTTTTTAATTCCCGCGATCACAGAACCTCATTTTCAGCTCCCGCCAAAGCCAGCAACGTCGGGAATCTACTCCTTGGATAGTAAGTGTGAATTTTTAGTATATTAGAGTATCTAAAACAGGAGTGGCCTTCTCAAGGCTGGGCCCTCTGAGCTCCTGTCCAACTCTGCGAGCCGCCTGTGCTTAGTGACTAAGTACTGGGGGAATGGTGTTCAGAACTCCCGGATACAGTCTAAACTCCAGGATACCGCAAAGACCGCCTGGGATCTCTGATAGAAAGTGTGTCTAGAAGGCAAGGCCACAGTGTTCTATTGGGGAATGTGTCATTGGAACCCACCCTAGAGGAAGGGAGTTGTTTATCTGTTAGCTAGGAGAACAGGATCACGGGGGACAGAGCAGGAGGCCGTGGGGGCAGGTAAGAGTCAGGAAGCTGGTTTGTTGGGGTATAAGCAGACATGGGGTGAGTTGATAGTGGGAGGTTGAGTTAGGACCGTATGGGGTGGCTTAAAGTTTTATCTGGTAGGTGTTAAACTCAGACTGCACAGCTGGATCCTTGCCATGAACTGAGATGAGTCTTCCAGGAGTTGATGTTGGAAGAGTGCCCGATGTGTCCTAACAGCATCAGGAGAAGGAGGGGATGACTCCATGCTACAACCCAGGGAGCAAGTCTGACTTGGACAATTCTGTATTTGATGTGGATTGCTCTTCCTGTCAATATCCCCACTAAATACTGAACCAAACTGGCCTATTCAGTTACTTGTTAGGGGCCTTCCCAGTGTGACTTCCAATGCTGTGTGCTCCTGTGTGGGTGTGACTGCCAATGCTGTGTGTTCCTGTGTGGGTGTGACTGCCAATGCTGTGTGTTCCTGTGTGGGTGTGACTGCCAATGCTGTGTGTTCCTGTGTGGGTGTGACTGCCAATGCTGTATGTTCCTGTGTGGGTGTGACTCCCAATGCTGTGTGTTCCTGTGTGGGTGTGACTCCCAATGTGTGTTCCTGTGTGGGTGTGACTCCCAATGCTGTATGTTCCTGTGGGTATGCTAATCTACCTAGTAAATACCTAATATCTTATGGCTATTGAGTGCTTGATAGACAGTTATTGTAATTGAGAAGTGAAATTTGGATTCTACTAAATTAGTAAATTACTTAAATCTGTGTTACTGAACATTGAACCTAGGAATTCATGCATGTTAAACAAGCACTTTGCCATAGAACTATATCCCCAGAAGTTATTTAAACTTAGATGGCAGATTTCCATAGACTCAAACAGGTTGACCTGAGTGCTAGTATCATTTCACCATTATGTTTCTGATGTGTTAAACAAACATGAAGACTAGAAGGTATGTTGGCACTGAGGAGGCTGGCTGGCTGGGGGGACTGTCAGCAGAAACTGTCAAGTCAGGAGAAACAGGAAGAGTTATATCAGAGGCATAGCTTAGTGTCATGGGACTAAGTCAGACAGGCATTAGAAAAATCTAGAAGGAAATCCTGTCAAGTATGTTGATACTTATAATTTCCTGTGAGAGAGAGTGGTAGAGAATGGCTGTGAGGAAAGAGAGCAACCCAAGGCTGTCTGAGCTGTAGCTCTTCAGGGATACATTTAAGAATCAGTTTCTCTTTTCAGAAATTAGTTCAGGAGCCTGTGGAGATGCAACATTATTGACCAGTGCGGACTCCGCACTCAGATTTTAAGAACGTAGTAATTTTCTCTTCCTATATTCTTTTCTTTATAGTGTTTTAACTGAACATTCTCCCTACAGTGGGACTTGAACCTGTTCCACCACTGAGCCATGTCCCCAGCTCCTAAAAACCAAAAACCATCAAGTTTATTTTGAGAGAAGATCTTGCTAAGTTACCCAGGCTGGTCTGGAACTTAGTATTTAGTTTAGGAAGTCCTTCAACAAATGACCCTCTAGCCTTGCTTCCCAAGGAGCTGGGATTACAGATCTGTGCCATGAGGTCTAGCTAAAATCTGTATTTTTTAGGGCTAGAGAGATGGCTCAGCACTTAAGAGCACTTACTTTTTTTTTTTTTTTTTTTTTAAAGATTTATTTATTTCATGTACATGAGTACACTATTGCTGTCTTCAGACTTACAGATGGTTGTGAGCCACCATGTGGTTGCTGGGAATTGAACTCAGGACCTCTGGAAGAGCAATCAGTGCTCTTAACCTCTGAGCCATCTCTCCAGCCCCAAGAGCACTTACTTAATTGCCCTTGCAGAAGACCAGGGTTCAGTTCCCAGCACTCTCATAGTGGCTCATGATCGTCTCTAATTCCAGCTCCAGGGGATCAACTGCCCTCTTCTGGCCTTACCGAACACTGCATCCACGTGGTACATAGGCGTACATGCAGGCAAAACACCCATATACACAGAATAAAAATAACAGGTTCCCCTAACCCCCTGCTTTTTGAGACAGGGTTTCTCTGTAGCCCTGGCTGTCCTGGTATTTTTCTAGTGGTAAACTTTATGGAGAGAATTTCCACATTGCCTAACTAGAGAGATACAGCAGCACTGAGTAGTTTTAAAAACACGCCAGCAGGAATAAGGAATGAACAAGATTGCAAAGGTTGTTAGCATGCATGGAAACGGTTCTGTGGAAGTTTAGTGGGTATCTTGTGAGGTCGCTGAACTGGGAAGATGCCCAGTAATCGATGCCCAGTGCGTGTGTGCTCCGGAAAGCACCAGGTGGGAGAGCAGAGATGTGAAGTAGGAAGGCGCTCAGGGTCGAGTGAGAATTGGAGGCACGCTGCTTACCACCCAGGCCCCACGATAGGCTTGCTTCCCGTCTCATCGTGGTATGGGAGAGAGCGTGGGAAGAGAGATGCTAATCAGGGCATGGGGTTGGCACAGGAGAGTGAGACTGCATGGAGACTGTTCTTTTAGCTCTGTGACTACGCTCGTTACCATAACTGGCCACAATTACTGTCTTTTGTTGTAGAAAGACATTGTCTTTTATAGACAGACCAAGACTTTCGTTTGTCAGATTTGATGGACTCCAGGTGAATGTCAGGGTATCCAGCCTCTGACAGTGTTACTCTGACAATGACACTGTTACTACAAATGTGTGGGCTGTAGCCGAGAATATCCTGGGACTCGTGGGGCAGGTTGGACATGTCTGGAAGGCAGGAGTCAGTGAAAGTGTTTCTATTTTCTGTTTACTCTTACGTACTGCTTTAAACCCTGAGGTCTGTCATTGCTCAAGATCCTTGGCATTCAAAGTCGGGGACATTAGACAGTTCTGAAATGCCATGCCTGATTTCTAATCGCAGACTACACTTGACTTCTCTTATGCAGGGTTTATCTGGATCTATTGTCTGCTGGATCTCCTGTCAGACCTCTATCTAGTTCCTCCCCACTCTTGTTTATAATGATAAAGGCCCTGAACACAGAGCTTGTGTCTTAACTTGTGGCAGCGGAGGCTGAGTGTGGACTCTGTTCTGGGGTATGGCACTGTGTGACTCTCCCTGCTGATGACAAGAGTGGCCAACTCTTCTTCCTTTCCTCCCCCTCTATTTTGCTTTTTTTTTTTTTTTTTTTTTTTTGGTTTGTACAGAGAATAAATCCCCAATTAGCTGATTACATTGAAATTCAAGGAAAACCAAAAAGGCTTATATTGAGGCAGAGCCATGACCACCTCCTGTCCTGTGCACTGAGCATGGTTACCTCCCTTCTCCCTGCTGGGGCCCTACTTTATACCATAGATTAGTGAAAAGACCAGCAAACATTATTGGGATCAGGGGCCTGTCAGGTGCCACTTAAGTGCTTCTGAGGAACTGTACAAGGACATGAGATTTATGGGGGATTTATAGGAATAGTTAGATCCTATTCTTTGATTGCCTTTGATTAACTCTAGAAATGTTAATCAGATTAGGGAAGGGTAGACAAGGTGAGGAGGGTGGGGGGTCTCAGAGCAGATGTGTAGAAGAGCTGGGGGCTGGAATGGCCTGGTGTCCAGTGCTCCTCCATCTTGTGACTGCCCTGCTATCCAGCAACTCACACACCACGACCTCAGAGCCACACACTACCTAGTTAGCATTTTCCTTTGTTTTCTCCCTGCATCGGGGATTAAATTACTATTTTTTTTCTTAAATTTATTCTTAAAATTAAGATATGTACCTAGGATAATTTAAAAGTATCATTAAGACCCAAGGAATGGTTCGGGCCCTTACTGCCACATGTGATTATGGAAATTTGAACTCTTGAACCCACACAATGGAGAAAACAGACTTCTATAAATTGTTCTCTGATCTCTGAATGTATTTTGTAGCATGCCTCTGCCTCATGACACAATTACATGCTACACACACACACACACACACACACACACACACACACACACACACACTATTAAGATAAATGATAGGCAGACTGGAGAAATAGCTCAGCAGTTCGGTCACTGGCTGCTTTGCCCGAAGACCCAGGTTCAATTCCCAGTGCCCACATGGCAGCTCACAACTGTCTGTAACTCCAAGGTCTGATGCCCTCACATATACATCCATATAGGTAAAACACCAATGCATATAACAAAATGTCAGTTAAAAAACAAAGACAGGTACATATACACTGTTAAAATAAATGCTGGAAACAATGTTACTGGCTAACTAAATACTAGGAGTTCCCAGGCACAGAGATCCCTCAGAGCTGTTCTCTGGCCTTGACAGGATTTGACTATGGAGGTAAGTTGCTTAGTAAGCATTAGCATTACCCAAAGCTGTGTGCTACTGAAGCCTGGCTTAAACCACCAAGCACTGTCCTACATATGGGGCCGTAGTCTGGAAAGTTCCAGGTAACACCTTGATGTGTTTTCATTTTTTGGTCATTGGTAGTCTCTGTGCTCGAGGTTTTGTCTTTTCTGTCTTTAGTGTACCCCCAGGCCCAAGGAAGTCTTTTAAAAAGTCCTAGCAGGATAGGGGAGCCACCTCCCAAAGGAAATCTAGCCATCCTCTGTAGGTAAACGATATTGCGGAGATGGGAAATACCGTCTGTTCTTTGTCTAAATCAGTGGTTCTCAACCTTCCTAATGCTTTGACCCTTTAACACAGTTCCTCATGTGATGACCCCAAACATAAAATAATTTTGTTGATACTTCATAACTGTAATCCTGCTACTGTGAGGAGTTATAAAATAAGCATCAGATATGCAAGGTATCTGTTACGTGACCCCTGTGAAAGGGTCATTTGACCATAAAAGGGTTGCGACCCCAGGTTGAGAACCACTAGGGAATATGGCAGTCAGGAAGCATAGTTTATTCAGTTAGGGCCTGGCTTTGTTTGACCTTGTCTTCGGGAGGGTGTACGGATTCTCTGGGGAAGCCCAAACCTTGTTAAGTTGATCCTGGCCACACAAGAGTTCCTTCTCCGAAGGTTGGTCCTGGTAGAATTTCTCTCAACAGCGTGATATCTCCAGCAGACACCGGCAGAGGAAAAGTTTTTTTCTTTCTGTTTGCCTACCATCTCCAGTGTCAGAACTTGTGATGAACATGACCTTGGGCATTAAATGTTCTTATTTCTAGACTGAAGGGACTTTGTGTAATTAACCTCCCAGCTCGGGAGTCTGAATCACAGTGGTTCTTGGCACGTTCTAAGGACATCCTGTGATCTGGAAGACTTATCTAAAGCTAAGCTCTAGTTTCCATCAGTTCCCGTGAGACCCACAACCTGCAGCCCGCAGATTTATACACATCTGCTCTGAGCTACACCTCTCTCCCCAGCCCCTGGACCTCCAAGGGGGTTTGTAATTACTTATTTCCTGGGGAAGTTTCAGTCTTTTGTAGCATCCTAGGGAATGATTTTCCTTCCCTAAAACATATTACACAGGATTAATCCCATCTGGTAACCTTGCTTTTCTTCAGTCTGTTCGTACTTTGTGTTTGCCTTGTGCTATTCCAGACACTAAGAAGGTATATACATTCCTGTTCAGCAGGCCAGTGACTAAAGCATGCTGGGAAAACTGCTTCTGGTGACTAAGCAGCTCAGAAGACAGTCCCATGAGCAGACCAGGGTTATGTCCGCTCTGCTACAGTGCTTCACCTGTGTGATGCCTATAACTCCTCTTTCATTTGGTTATGTTTTTAAATTTTAAGTACATGGGTGTTTTGCCCGCATGTATGTATGTGCACAAGTCCCCACCTGATGCCTGAGGAAGGTAGAAGGAGGCGTCAGGTCCTCAGGAACCAGAGTTATAGGCGGTTGTAAGCTCCATTGTGGGTACCGAGAGCCCAAGTCAGCAACTGCCCCTAACCACTGAGACATCTCTCCAACCCTGCCAGGCCTGCCAGGGTTACATAATGAGTTTCAAGCCAGTCTAGGTTACATAGTGAGACCTGTCCCAATCAATTAATCAGTAAGAATAGATTTCAGATCTATAGAAAACTTGAAGGGATAATACATCATAGTTATCATTTTATATACGTTACTTTCTCCTGAACTTTTTTTTTTTTTTTTGGGTTCTTTTTTTTTGGAGCTGGGGACCGAACCCAGGGCCTTGCGCTTCCTAGGTAAGCGCTCTACCACTGAGCTAAATCCCCAGCCCCTCTCCTGAACTTTTAGAAGTGAGTAGTGGATACCAGTCTGTATAGCGCCCCGCTGCCACCATCCCTCCCCATCCCCCCACACACCTCAAAGCCTGATCCCTCTCCCCTACACACACACACACACACACACACACACACACACACACACACACACACACACACACACACCTCCAAGCCTGAGCAGGCTTCTCCGGGGCACGACAGCTTGCATTGTCCACAGCTATTTTGTTGAATGTCAAGAACAGTAGCACTGTATGTGTGCCACTATTTTCTGGTACCCACTGGGTGCTTGGATTGCTCCAGTCATCCTGCGGTGTGCCCTGCAATGTTGATTTTCACTGTTTGCAAGGTCCTCCCAAGTCTGCCCGGTCGTAACTCCCCACTACGGTTTGTTTTCCAGGCACCTGTCTCCTGACTCAGGATCCTTTCCTTTCCGATTCTTCCTCTTTTCCCCTGGGGTGGTTTCAATACTCTCGCCCTCTCTTCATCCTCTGCAGGTGTCGACAGGCCTCAAGGAGCAGGATGGATCTCGATGTGGTTAACATGTTTGTGATTGCGGGTGGGACCCTGGCCATTCCGATCCTGGCCTTCGTAGCTTCTTTCCTCCTTTGGCCCTCGGCGCTGATAAGAATCTATTATTGGTAAGTCAGCTGGATGATGGAGGTTTGTAAAGTGTCACAATATTGTCATCCCCAGTCTGTCCTGACCATTGTTGTGTGTATGGGTGTTTGCTTTTGACTATGTCTGTGCCTGGCACCCACAGAAGCCAGAAAAGGGTTTTGGGTGCCCTGATATTGGAATTATAGCTACTTATGAGCTGCCATGTTCATAGTCCTTTGAGACAGCAATGAGTGCTGCTAACCACTAAGCCTTCTTCCAGCTTCTCTTCTGAGTTTTGAATACGTTCTTGAACTGGCAGCCTCTTCAAAGCAGATAGACTATTTCAAGTTTCCGATAGCATGTTTGCCTTGAGGGTCACACAGACTCCCAAAGCTCTGAGAAAGGCTGCTGTGATGTCACTGAGATATGAATCAGAAGCACTGGGAAGCCTCGGTGGCAGGAGCATGTATGACAGACTGTTCTCGAAATTTACTCTAGAACTGTTAGGTGTTTTACTCTCTTGTTTGCGTTTTGGCACAGGGTCTTAGTATGTAGGTGTGGTTAGCCTAGAAATCTGTGTAGAACAGGCTGGCCTGGATCTCACAGATCTGCATGCGTCTGCCTTGGAAGAGCTGGGATTGAAGGCGTACTCCACTACAGTTATTCGGAGATGAGATCTCATAGCTGGGGCTTGCCTCACTGTGAAGAGGAGTCCTGATCTCCCTCCTTGACCTCCCAAATCCTGGGATCACGGGAATGTTCTAGCACACCCAGACTTGCTCTAGAATTGTTAATTATTGTGGTGCAAGGGCAAATACAACTTCTGAATGCCCGCCATTCTCACCACCCTCATTTCAGCCTGTTCTACATAGTCTCTGTACTTTTCTTCCATATCTTCTTTAGCATTAAGAGCTTAAATCTATGTTTGGGCTGTTTTAAAATTATTCATTTATTATTCTTGGGGAGATCTTTTGGAAACTTTTATTTTTTGTGGAGGTCAGAGGACAGTTTGGGGAATTGTGAGTTCTGTTGCTGCTGTTTCGAGATGGTGTCTCATTGTAGCCCCAGCTGGTCTAGAACTCCCTGTGTGGCTGACCGTGATTTTGAACTCAGGACCCTCTTCGTTTCTGTTGCCCCAGTGCTGGGGTTACAGGAATGAGTCACCACACCTGGCTTTTAAATCTATGTATTTGAGGGGGCTGGGGATTTAGCTCAGTGGTAGAGCGCTTACCTAGGAAGCGCAAGGCCCTGGGTTCGGTCCCCAGCTCCGAAAAAAAAAAAAGAACCAAAAAAGTTTAAGGTACAAGCTTTAAATCTATGTATTTGAAAAGTGATATAGATGCCTCTACTGAGACATGAAAAACTTGCCATGAAAACTAATGAAAAAAAGGAAAAATAAAGTTACCTGTAGCTAGCCTTACTACTTTGTGGATTCTTCTTTTCCCACCCCTTTTCCAGTTTCATCCCCTTTTCTTCTTTGAGCACAACTGCTAACAAACCACAACTACCACCCCCTAAATAACCACCAATCCTACCTATTAAGGTTCTAGCATTTATATATCCTCTGAAAAATTCCCA
This sequence comes from Rattus norvegicus, assembly GCF_021556685.1. Classification (NCBI taxonomy): domain Eukaryota; kingdom Metazoa; phylum Chordata; class Mammalia; order Rodentia; family Muridae; genus Rattus; species Rattus norvegicus. The sequence goes on along the minus strand of NC_141548.1, from coordinate 20,253,769 downwards.
GAATTCTAAAGGTCACACGATTGCAGAAACTATCTGCAGCTGGCAACACCATGCTAGAGCATGAGGCAAATCATAGCTGCTGTGAACAATCTGAAACAGCCCCATTTCTCCACACCTGGGATTAAAGCTAGAGCATGTTCTTACAACATTTCTGTGCTTTTTAAAGAAACCAAAATTCCAGAATTCTCACTACAATTACCTTAAGTAGTCATACTAAATTCTAGCCTAGTTATTGTTGCCTATCGAAGGATTGAACCCAGGGCCTGTGCATGTGTTCAGGGCCTCTAGCACTGACCTGTATTCCTAGGTCTTAAAAAATTAGCCTTGAAAAGACAGTGCTAGGCTTCCTTGATTTTTCTGTGACACTGTCCATTTGTGAAATAAAGTCAACCTTTTCCTGCTTCATGATGAAATGAATATGAAATAGATCGGGTTCTTCTCCATACTGTAGATAAGCCCCAGGAGATGTATCTGGGCAGTTAGAGGGAACCTTTCATGTGGAGAAGGGGGCCAGGAGGCAGATGCCCTCTGTTTGCCCTCCTTTTTGGCTCCCTTTTGTTTCACTGGCTCATGGAATTTTCCACCGGCTGCCCAGGCTCCAAGCCTTGGTAAGTAGCAAATAGGACAAAATGGTTTGTGATCTTTCATTCTTTGTCTTTTCTGTGTGGGTGAAGCTGTCACCCCTTGGGTTGGTCACCTATGACCCACCTCTGCATTGACAAATTAGACCTCTAGCTGCCTGAATGCCACTGTCCTTGCTGCATCGCCAAGACTCCTCGGTGGTCCTGGACATAGAGAGGTCAGAGCCGTGTCTCCAGTTCACGACCCTGCCAAGGCCAGGTTCCTCCACACGCAGATTCCATCGTTGTTAAACAAATGAGCTTGAGGCAAAGAATGCAGTTTGTACATGTGGACTATAACATGGATATGGCTGCATGAAAGTGTATACAGTTGAGTGGTTATATTGTATTTGCAGTTTTGTACTATCATGACTACTATGTCGTTCTAGATCTTTTCCATCTCCTCAAAGTTCACACTAAGTAAATGTGTGATCCTCCTGCTTCAGCCTTCCCAATGCTGGGATTACAGGCTTGTCCCACCAAGTTCCATGTACACTGTCTTGGGTGTCAATACTTGTTTTGTTATTATGGTAGAGTGACTTTTCATTGTACCCGCCTCGTTTTAAGAGGGTTTGCCCTTCCCAAACCTTGTTGAAGGTTCAACCCCAATAGAACAGTATTAAAGGGACCTGTAAGAGGTCATTAAATCATTTAGAGAAATCAATGCTATTCTGCTATACCTGTGACCTGGGTATTGGTTGTTGTAAGTCAAGGCAGCATCTTATTCTTTGTTTTTTCGTGTGTGGCCACTTGCCCTTTGGCTTCCTGTCATGAGTTGAAGCAGCAGAAAAACTTGACCAAAAGCCAAACAGAAGTCACACCATGGCTGGGACTTCCCAGTTTCTAGAACATCGATTCTTAACCTTCCTAATGCTGCAACCCTTTAATATAGTTCCTCGTGGTATGGTGACCCCAACCATAAAATTATTTCTGTTGCTACTTCATAACAGTGTACTTTGGCCTACTATTATGAACCATAATGTATCTGATATGCAGGATATCTGATATGCAACCCTTGTGTCATCCACCCCCAGGTAGAGAAACACTGCTCTAGAACCATTAACCTGAATAAACCTTTTTCCTTTACAAAGTACCCAATCTTAAGGTTTTTCATTATTGAAGCAAGCAAAAAAAACAAAAAAAACAAAACAAAACAAAACAAAACAAAAAAAACCAAGGATAGTGTGATTCTGCCACATTTTGGTTATTCCTCGGCTGTTGTTGAACACAGGTTGTTCCCATATTTGGCTCTTCTTTCCTAACAGTGCAGAGCAAACAGTTCACTTTAATCAGCAAATGATACCACCAAAAGCCAGAGACCCACTGAACAGAGCCTTTAGCCCTTTGTTGTTGGTCAATATCACTGAATGGTATCTTAAAGCCTGACTGTGCCTGACACCCAGCTCTAGCAGTGGCCAGCAACAGACACAGTGCTCGTTATTGTATGAACTCAGACCTCTAGGCCAAAAAGAAGACTCGGCTAGTTGAAGAGGATGAAAATCCTGGAATACTTTTCGGATCACACCAGATGGCATGGTGACATGAGGGATTGAGATTTTAGTAACAGCTTCTGATGCTGTCCCAGAGAGCAGTCAGAAGCCCTGCGAGTAGCTTCCTCTGCTGTGCTGAAAAGCACAGCCTGTTTTCTCCTAATCTCCTCACTGCAAGTAGCATTTGCACAGTGCTGTCATAGAACCAACAGCTTTCCCACACATCCCTGACACTCCCTAATCACGCTGTTTCAAAGACCTTTTGTCTGCTTGGCTGCCTGTCATGATCACCAGTGGAGTTGCCAACCTGGCTGGGCACTCAGGTGACTTTTCAATTATGTCATACAAATAGGAACAACAGATGCTAGAGGTCGCCTTGTGGCACACACATCCCGGCTGCCCTGCTGTTTGCGCAGAAGAGCTTGATCATTGGGCATCCTGACTCCCTCTAGGATCTGCCCTGCTCAAGGACCAGAGACCGCTGTAGGCCATAGCTAGTCTTCTTGGCAGTTCTCTCTGGATCTGAGTATTCCTGGAGCATGGCCAACCCCTCTTGACACTGTCATGGGCTTCTGCAGAAGTGCCAAATGTTCCCCCATGAATCAGCAGAGGCACAGCTATGGCACCATGGCCATGCTATGTAGTGGACCCTGTTTCTGGTTTCCACTGCAGAGTGGAAATAACAAGACTAGAATCACCGTGGAAAAGACTGAGATTTTCTAAGTGTCCTGTAGAAGCTTGGTCATGAAATTGAGGTTAGCGACCATACCAAATCATCTAGTTATATAAATAAAATATAAAAAAGAATGAGAATTAAAAATAAAGATATAGGGGCTGGAGAGATGGCTCAGTGGTTAAGAGCACTGACTGCCCTTCCAGAGGTCATGAGTTCTATTCCCAGCAACCACATGGTGACTCACAATCATCTGTAATGGGATCAGATGCCCTCTTCTGGTGTATCTGAAGACAGCTACGTGTACTCATATAAAATAAATAAATCTTAATTAAAAAAAGTCACTGGAAAAAATAAAGATATAAATCCTGTTTGCAGATGACAGGATTTTGTAGACAGGAAGTCTGGGAGAATCTGTAGATAATTAGGGAAGTTTGGGGGTGGGAAAATGGTTCAGTTGGTATAGTACTTACCACATGAGAATAGGACCTGAGTTCCAATCTCCAGCACCCATGAGGAAATCTGGGTAAAGCAGCATACATCTGTATTCCTAGTGTTGGAGAAGCATAGATGAGAGAATCCCTGGGGCTGCTGGCCACTATTCTAGCAAAATCAGTGAGAGTTAATTCAGTGAGAGACTTCTTGAAAAATATAGAGGAAAAGCAATTAAGAAAGACATCTGGTGTCAACCCCTAGCCTTCACAAGCACATACACGTAAGTACCTGCATGCATACACATGTACACATGTGCACACACACCAAAAGCGAATTTGGATAAGTTGCTGAATACAAGATCAATAACTAGGGCTAGAGAGGTGGCTCATTGGTTAGGAGCACTTGTTGTTCTTGTAAAGGTCCTGGGTTCAATTCCCAGCACACACATAATGGCTCCCAACTGTCCTTAACACCAGTTCCAGGGGATCCAACAGGCACACATATGGTGCACATACATGCATGCAAAATATTTATATACACAAAGTAAATATGTGAATCTAAAAAAATCAATCATCAAAAATCAATGGCATGCCCATATACCAGAAACAAGCAAACTAAAGTATTAAATGTGATTACTTACGTTAGTGTCAGTAACTCTTAATAACTGACAATAAATCTGAAGAATGACATGGGAGCTAAGAAGATGGCTCAGTGGGTAAAGGTCCTTGCCACACAATGCTGACAAACCGAGTTAGCTCCCTGGAAACCAGAATAGAAGCAGAGAGCTGACTCCCGAAAGTTGTCCCCTGACCTTCATAGTCTCATGGTAGCATGTGCACGCACAAGTAATAACAATAATAAATTAAAAATTTAAATATTAAAGGTGTTACTCACTCCCCTCAACCCCTTTTTAAAAGAACATAAAAACCTTCTACATAAGTATAAAATGTAGGGCTAGAGAGATGGCTCAGTGGTTAAGAGCACTGCTCTTCCCGAGGTTCTGAGTTCAATTCCCAGCAACCACAGGGGGCCTTATAACCATCTGTAATGGGATCTGATGCCCTCTTCTGGTGTGTCTGAAGACAGCTATTGTGTACTTATATACATTAAATACATAATATTTTTAAAAAAACTATAAAATGTATTCATGGGAGGTAGTTGACAATGCCTAATTTGATAGGATATACCGTGTTTGTGTGTTGAACGATTTTCTTCTTGTAGAGATGTCTTACTTTTATAGGTGGCTCCTAAATTAAGTGGCTAATCATCTTAAATCCCGATAGGTTTTCCTAACAACATTCGATGAGCAGTGAGCTGATTAGGTTTTGGTCAACTTGACATGAACTAGGGTCATCCATGAAGAAGAAACTTCAGTTGAGAAAATGCCTCCATTAAGTCGGCATTTTCTTGACTAATGATTGATGTGGGAAGGTTCAGCATTCTGTGGGTGGTGCCACCCCTGGGCAGGTGGTCCTGGCTTATATAAAAAGCAGGCTAACAGGCCAGTGAGCAGTGGTCCTTCATGGCTGCTGCTTCACTTCATGCCTCTGGATTCCAGCCTAGAATTGCTGCTTTGGCTTCCCTCAATGGACTGTGTGATCCAGGCTATGTATGGCAAATGGACGCCTTCCTTTCTAAGCTGCTTTTGGTCATGGGTCTTCACCACAGTAGTAGAAAGTGAATTAGGGCACATAGATTTCTTTTTTACGTTTAGAAATGTTTAATTTTTTATATGAACCTTCAAGTTGGCAAAAAATAGCATTAGCCTCGTTTTACAGATAAGACTAGTGAAGCACTCTAGATTAGAACTGACCTACTTTCTACGAGGGACAGGGAGAGCTGAAATTAAGGTATTTTGTCTACAGTTTTAATTCTTATTAGCATGTGCCATCTATGATAGTTAGGAGGAGTTTCATCATGACAAATTTGACGTATCTGTAGTGTATCTTGATTGTGTTCATCCCTTGTCACCCTCTCTTGTCCCTCCCAAGAGATATCTGTTTTTGTTTTATGTGTCTGCGCATTTATCTGCTTTTATATGTGTGCCCAATGCCCATGGGGAGCAGACGAGGGAGTCAGATGCCCTGGAACTGGAGTTAAGAGATGGTTATGAGCTGCCATGTGGGTCCTGGAACACGACCTAAGTCCTCTACAAGAGCAGCCGGTGTTTGTCACTGCTGAGGGTCCTGTCCAGTCCATCTAAGTTAATTCTTGAAGAGGAGAAAGAAAGGGCCAGCCAAGCAAGACAGTCTTGAAGAATGAATCTAGATGATTGATATTACTAGCTATCGAGACTAATTATAAAGTTACAAAAGGCAAGTCAGTGTGGAACTGGCCCAGGGGGACAAAGAGAGCATCGGACCAGAGGTGCCCAGAAATAGATTCACAGTGATATGGAAACTACACTGTATTAACAAGAGATCTTGATTCGGGATGGGGAGGGTAGTGTTGACCTTTTTGGTAGACGGGATTATTAAATTATTATTAAAGGAGTCCCCACTCCAGAGACCTGTGACTATGACAGCATATTCATCTCATGGCCATGCTAAATTACAGTCAGCGTGTGCTCTATGTGGTTGGTTCTAAGGCAGGAACATCATCCACACAGCTCTGATCTAATCACCTCAGCCCTTTAAGCAGAGAGATGCAAATCTCCATCGTGACTTGGTGCTATTGCTATTGTTTATTTGAACCAGAGGGGGCCATCCAAGAAGAGCACAGGTGAGTTGGAGACAGGGAGCTCTCAAATGACAGCCAGCAAGGACACAAGGACGTCAGTCCTGCATCCGGGAAGAACAGAGTTCTGCCAACAAGCTGAGCACAGAGCCTAATGAGAGGTCACCTGACTGAGCTCTCCAAGTCAACAGTGTGAAACCTTGAGCAAGGTGCCCAGCCGAGCTCATGTCTTAACCCACACAGGTGACCTAGTGAAGGGTGGCTTTAAATTCCTCTGTCTGTGTCGTCTTGTAGTGATAGAAAGGCTAACATAACCCTTCTTCTGCAAGTTCACATTCTGCACAAAAATCAAAGCCTGGTAGATTGAAGGACTATGTAAATGTTCAACAAATCATTCTTTTGAAAACACAGGAATGTATTTTCTGGGCATCTGTGGTAGGTAGAAGCGTGGCATAAAAACTTCTAGCCATTAAACGTGTTCAGTTTCATTGTATCATGTTAAATGATGAAGTCTTGTTAACCAGAAAGACCAGGCTGGCGTGTAGCACAACAGTGAGTGTGCCCAGCATGCTAAATTCTTAGCATACCTTCTCCTGGAAGGAACACTATTAGGGAATAAAAATGCAAGCCAGGGGGTATGTATTCGCAGTAAGTCTGTTCATAAAGAACTTGTACCAGCATATATAAAGAATTCCTTCTGTGGGCTGGAGAGATAGCTCAGCAGTTAAGAGCTCTGACTGCTCTTCCAGAGGTCCTGAGTTCAATTCCCAGCAACTACATGGTGACTCACAGCCATCTGTAATGAGATCAGATGCCCTCTTCTGGTGTGTCTGAAGACAGCGACAGTGTACTCATATACATTAAATAAATAAATCTTAAAAAGAAAAAAAGAAAAGAATTCCTTCCGTAAGTCTAAAGAAAGAACATATAACCTAAAAAAATGTTCAGAAAACTCACTTTATAGAGCTCTGGTATCCAGTAGCCCGTTAGCATGAAGTGAAACAGTATTCTGGTTCCTCGGGCCTAGGGACACTCAGAACCGCAATGAATCTGTGCTTGGGTGACTGAGCAAGAGCGTGGGGCTCAAGTGTTCCTCAAGTGTGCCGTCAGCCATGACTTACACACCAATATAAACCATGCTAAAAACTTAACACTGGGCAAAACAAATGAAAGGGTAACTCAGGACAGAAGAGAGAGTAATGTAAAATGCAGAAAACACAGTGATGTTCACTAATAATTAAGATATTAATGTGCAATAAAATACATCCTTTTATACCGCACTAGCTGTCCTAAAGGGAAAAAACAAAAAAAACAAAAAAAACAAAACTCGGGAAGCAGGAACTGGTAAAAGAAATTTGATTGATTTAGTTTTGGCCAGAACCTGGGAGAGAAAAAGATCCCAGCCCCTCTCTACCTGCCCTTAGACGATCTGTAAGAATGTTGAAACAGCCTGGGAAGCGCAAGGCCCTGGGTTCGGTCCCCAGCTCCAAAAAAAAGAACCAAAAAAAAAAGAATGTTGAAACAGAGCCAGGGAAATGTGTGCATAGATTTACCTATAGGTTAAGTTGCCCAAACTGTGAACTGTGTCTTTCTTAGGAGTGGGTTCCTCCTTTGGTACCAGGGTCTATCTGGTCTGCCCTCACTGCCAGCATGGAATTTCCTGGTGAAATACGAATTTTTTTTAATTTTCTACTTATTAATTTAGAGACAGGATCTCTCTAGGTAGCCCTGGCTGGCTTTGAATTCAAAAGAACTTCCTGCCTCTGCCTCCCAAGTGCTGGGATGAAAGGCATGCACCTCCACCACCTGGCTACTTATATTTGTTATAAATATTTGTTATTTGGTACAGGGCTTACTTAGCCTGCCTTGAGCTCTGGGTTTGTCCCTCGAGAAGTGGAGATGACAACAATCTCTGGTTATAATATTTGTTGCAAGTGTTGCCTCTAATTTTCCCCTTTAACCTTAGCAGATGACATATTTAGAGAGATACTTTTTAAATATAATGCTAATTAGTATTTATCAAATATCGTCGAGTGCTGGGTCTTGAACTAAAGTTGTGTGGATTGGGGCTGAAGAAATTTCTCAGTGCTTAGGGCTGCTTCCCGTTCTTCCAGAAGACCGGAGCTCAGTCCCCAGCGCCTGTCTCTGGCAGTCCACAGCGGCCTGTTCCTGCAGCTCCAGGGCAGCCAGGGCTGCAGCCAGTGTATTGAAAGTGCTGCACACACACACACACACACACACACACACACACACACACACACACACACACATTCAGACACTGACTCACACATACATACGCAAGGCACGCACATAATAACAATAATAAACACTTTTCATGGGGATTGTCACATTGAATCTTGGTCTTAGCCTTTGTACAGTGCAGTATTCCCACTCCCACCCCTGTATTGTCAATGAGGAAATATATGTTCAAGGTCACATAGTCAGGTTGGGCTCTTAACGAACATACAAACTCATGGTACACAGCCATTACTTAGAGAACTGAAATATGTCTGTTTCTCCTGGTGAGAAGCCTTAGGCTAGCCATTTTATTACTGTTTTAATGCAGTCATTGCAAAAGGATCAAAAGAAATCCAGTTGGTACCCCCTGCCCTCTCTGCTCCGTGCTTCTCACTTCTCCAACCCGGAACTTGACAGTGCCTTGGAAGTGTCCCCATGATTTCTGTCAGTAGATACAGGTAAACGTGAATATATGCTTCGACTTCTCCTCCCCCTCAACATCACACAGAATAGCAATATACTTTTGATGACTTGCTTTTGCAAGACTTGGCATCTGCTATAGAATAGAGTCTATTACAGAGACGATATCTGGATGGTTTAATTATTTTTTATTTTTGAAAGTTCAGTTTGTTTTGATGGTAATTCCGTATGGAAATGGACTGGAGTCCAAGCTGCAGCCGCACCAGGGCTTATGTAACCAACAGAAGCTGAGCCCTCAACCAGCCGCTGCTGTGTGTGGAAGAAAGCCAGAGGGCTCAGTTTGTCCCGAGCAGTGAGTCAGTAAGAGCTGTGCGTGTGCTGCTTTGTTTGTCTGTTTGCTTTTGCTTTTCCTTCCAGTGCTAGGGGTTTTTATCACTTCTAATCTCCCCCTTTCTTTATTGCCATGTATTAGTTGAACACCATAATGAGTCTCATGACGACCTTTCCACAAATATATGTAATGTGTAATGTATATAATGTATATCGATTTTGTATCTCTTTGCTGTCCATGCATTGTTGCGTACACACACACACACACACACACACAGACACCCTGCTGGTCCCCTTCTTTCCAAACACTTGTGTGACATACTTCTCTTCGTGCTCCCCGAGGGTAAAGGACAAGAGCCTTGAGAAGCATCTGCCTCACCTCTAAGTAGACTCTCTAGCGGGGACCAGTGTCCCTCCCAAAGCCATGTCCCCTGAGCATGCCACTTTGCCTTGCCTTTCTCGACCCTAGGTACTGGCGGAGGACGCTGGGCATGCAAGTCCGCTACGTGCACCACGAGGACTATCAGTTCTGTTACTCCTTCCGGGGCAGGCCAGGACACAAGCCGTCTGTCCTTATGCTTCACGGGTTCTCCGCACACAAGGATATGTGGCTCAGTGTGGTCAAGGTACACTTCCGGATGCCTCTGCCTTGAGAGGAGAGGAGAGGGGTGGGAACACAATTCAAGTTCAGTCTTAAAATTAACAAAGTGTATTATTCAGACCCTTTTTTATATTACAGAATTGTTGAGTAGTGTTTTGTTTTTTTTTTTTTTAAAAAAAAAGCAAAACCCATGTCTCTGGAATTTTCTCGCTGTGGGGATATTTTTCGGCAGGGGTAAGGGTGGGGGTGAGCTAACATAACTTCATCTCAGCACTGCTGTGATACTTGAGGCTGGGCTTCTTCCAAAAGTGTTAGTTCTTTTAAATACTACATTTCCCTCTCTCCTTTTTCTGTCTATCCCCGAACCCCTCCTCCTTCTGTTGTTTGGCCTTTCTTCCTTTTCCTTAGTCATTTAGAGAAACGGTCTAGATTTAGCAGCTCTTCAGAATCCCTTTCCACGTCCCTTTTGACTGTTGACTTGTGTGGCCTCTGGCTGCCCCCTTGGAGAGTGACCGCCTGATGGGGAGGCCAAGGCTGGCACTCTTGAGAGCACAGCATCCTGGGTTCCTACTTCAAGGGGGACAGTATCTGAGAGGCCCGAAGTGTCCCTAGAAAACTGCATATGTCATTGAGTCACCCGTGTTGTTCTCTCATGGCATGAGGACAGCCATCTTTAATTAAGCCTTAAATGAGTCCTCTTTGTCCCCTCTTCCGTAAACATCTCTGATAACTGATGTTTCTCAGATTCCTGGCTAAAGTTGATGTGTCTTCTAAACAGAGCAGAAAGGAAAATGATTATCTCGAGGATCAGGCTTGACGGAGAAAGAAAAAGTTAGTGGAGAACAGCCTCGTAGCTTTGGGGGACAGCACTGGGGCTGGCCAGGGTTCTGGGAGCCATTCCTTCCAGCTCCAAGACAACAGCCCCATGGCTGGAGGAAGTATGATGGGAGGGAGAGGAAGTAGTACTGAGCAACAGTGTTGAGAAGTTGTAAGATGTCGGCCCATTGAGATGGCTTGGAGGGAAAGGTACCTGCCATGCAAATTTGATGAGCTGAGTTTGACCCCTGGGAGCCACAGGAGGTGGAAAGAGAGAACCGATATCTAAAGCATAGGGGTAAATTTAAAACAAAATGTTAAGCCCCCGATGTAAGGCCACCACCCTGCGTTCGGCATCCTGTCCAGTCACCAGAGCCTCCTTGCGTCTGTGCATGTCTGAGGCATCTTCCCCCCCCCCCATGAGGCTGCTGTCTATACTCACTCGTGGAAGTATTATGTCAAACGTGGAGACTCAGAATCAATCTCACTGGCTGTCGAGGTCACTGGTAGGTGGCAGCCACCTCCCCAGGGACATGGGCAAGCATGGTTTTTGGTAGTTTTTGTAGACGGTGTACTGACGGTCAGGTCTGGGTTTTCAGTTCCTTCCCAAGAACCTGCACTTGGTCTGTGTGGACATGCCTGGACATGAAGGGACCACCCGTTCCTCCCTGGATGACCTGTCCATAGTTGGGCAAGTGAAAAGGATACATCAGGTAAGCAGGACACTCCGTCCGAAGTCCCAGATGGGTTCCCAGCACATGGAAGGCAGGCAAGAGTTGCACACCAGCTCGTGGCCAGTCCCTAGCACATTCTGTGTCCAAGTGACTGTCAACAAAATGGCAGCCTGGGGACATCTCAGGAGGGCCCAAGCTTATTACAGATGCTTTTTCCGTTAAGCCTATTGAACCTTTTGGTTTTGTATTTTGAAATAGGATGTCACGTAGACAAAAGGTTATCGTGAACTTCTGGTCCTCCTGCCCCTACCTCCTAAGTGCAATGATTGTAAGACTGGGCTACTGGGCATGTTACGTGTGGTGCTGGGAATTTGTACATTCTAATCGATCCCTCGACCCCACCCATCTGTACTGGCTGCCCATTTGTACATGAAGAAACGTAATCTGGACCGTGTCCCCAGCCCTCTGAAAAGTCATGGATTGTCTCCCTGGTGAGGCCAGTTTTCCTGCTTCTGTGTGGTTGGAGCTGGGAGGCTGTGCGTGTTTACTGTATTTTAGTTTCCATCTCTGGCTGTCCCCTACAGTCATCCAGACTCATGAGCCCTTTCTTGAAAGAATAGTTTGTAAGTTTCAGGTTCATATTGGCGTTTTTTTTCCAAATATGGTCTCATTACGGATGGTCGTGAGCCACCACGTGGTGGCTGGGACTTGAACTCAGGACCTCTGGAAGGGCAACCAGTACTCTTAACCACAGAGCCATCTCTCCAGCCCTAAATACATATTTTAACGAGTTACTGTCTGGCTCTTTGCTATATTTTCAGCAGCTACTTCTACGTAACAAGTACCCAACAAATATTTTCCCAGTGAGGGATATGTGCGCAAATGGCCGATTGGACAGATGTCTAGCCAGATAGGGCTTCAAATTAAGCAAGAGCCATCAAACCGTGGCCCCGAAGCTGACACCTACTTTTATAAACTAAATTTTCTTTTCGCACAGCAGCTGTGCTCACTTGCTTGTTTACATATTACCTCTGGCAGCTTTTGTAACACGGTTACCAGTTTGGGTAATGACACAGGGACCAACTGACCCACAGAGAAGAAATGTTGATGCCCTGGCCTTTCACAGAACAGTTTATGACTTATTAAGGGAAGCCTCGTCGTTTGATTTATATTTATAAATGACCCAACAGTTACGTGCGCCATAAAAAGGAAAGTACATATATGTCACAGAGCTCAACTAGGTGATGGGACAGACCAGCCAGTGTCAGACCCAGTGGAGGGTCCAACCGTGTTGGGGGAGGGGGGGGGGTCTCTGCTCTACATTCTGCGCTGACAGCTCAGCTGTAATCACTCCTCCTTTTCGTTTCTCTTCCTAGTTTGTAGAATGCCTTAAGCTGAACAAAAAGCCCTTTCACCTTATAGGCACCTCCATGGGTGGCAACGTGGCTGGAGTATACGCTGCTTACTATCCATCTGACGTCTGCAGCCTGTCTCTCGTGTGCCCTGCTGGTGAGTCGCGTGTGACCAGGACAGCCTTACCAGTGACTCGAATTTAAAGAGACATCTGCACAGCTTCTTCTGTCACTACTTTTAAAAGGCTATCCATCTGATAAGACTTCAGAGGTAGGCAGTGCCAGATGTTAACGCTGGCCAGGTAACAGTTGTATGGTGAGAACCGTAGCCAGATTCTTCCACAGAGCTGGAGGTAGGCGGTGGCCTGTGCTGAGCGCCACCTGATGCTCGACAACTGTGATGCTTAGCAACCAGTCCTGTACCACAGAGTGTTGTGGAAATTAATTAATCTCAGATCAGGGTTTCCTCCCACCTTTATCGTTCAGTTCCTAGATAAAAGATGCACAACTTTTATATTTATAATAAGCCTTCATCAACACTAGAGTTGGTCAGATATGTACCCTCTAAGCTATTAGTTTTTACCTCCCTCTCAATAACCCCAAATTATGACTTGCTGCGTTCCACGAGGGCTGCTTTACTCCAACTGGCCAGCTCACGTGGCCAGTTCTTATGATTTCTTGCTTCACGGCGTCTTCCTCTCCTCTTTTCCTTCTCTCTCCCCTCTTGGTCTCTCCCCAGACCCAAGCCTGGGAACCCTAACCCCACCTACCTCTCTTCTGCCCAGCTATAGGCTGTAGGCGTCTTTACTCACCAATCAGGGAGAACTTGGAGGGTAAGGTCACATAGCGTCACTAGTATCCACTTTACGAATTCTCTCATCCCTGGGGGCAGCCAGGCCTCTGGGGCCAGTATTTAGCATTTACGGTACATAGCAGAAGACCAATCCTCTACAGCAGAGAGCCGGAGGTAGGCAGTGGACATGCGCAGTCGGAGGTAGGCAGTGGACATGCGCACAGTGCCAAGCAGCACCCGATACTCCTGATGGCGGTACTTGTGCCAGCTTCCAACAGCTATTGATCCTCAAGAGCTAGCATCTTCCTATAGATTTAATCCTCGCTTAACCCTGAGAAATGACCGCACTATTCTGCTCTCATTCTTTTGCCAAAGACTCTATTTATTTTAAGTTTTTTTTCCCCATAATTTTTATCAGTAAGTGTTTAATGTGCAGAGTGCTAAGTTTATACAAAGGTTTTTATCCAAGTCAAAGTTTAACTTTGATCATAGTCATCTCAGATCCCTTTATCACCCCTTACTATTCCCTCCTTTTTCCTAAATAGTCACACGACAAGAGCTTTATAAAAAGTCAGTGGACTTTAGCTTCTCTGCTTATATTTGTATGCGTATATTTTTACATATTCACACACACACACACACACACACACGCGCGCGCGCGCGCGCGTGCGCACGTCTTACAACAGTTTGAGCTATAACTCCAGAAATTACTACCTCAAATTGGAGTTTTTAATTTATTTTTCACCTATATCTTTAAATTTAGATTGATAGCACATGGTAGATAAATAGAAATTTTTCTCTCTCCAACTTGCTCCCCGTCCTGTTCTGTCTTTGATAGTAGAGCGTTATTTACACACAGTAAAGTAGGTTTTGTTTGGTTTTGTTTGTTTTGACAGAGTATGTCTACTTAGTCCAAATTAGCCTTGAACTCGTTATCTTCCTGCCTCAGCTTCCTGAGTTCCGGAAAGTTCATGATGTTGAGAAGCATTGCCTTATATGATGTGCTGGAACCTGGCCATCAACTGGACACTTGCAACTCTTACTGAAGCTAAACTAAATTAACCTTTAAAACCTTTCAGCAGGGTGGTGAGATAGCTCAGTGGTTAGAACACTACCTGCTCTTCCAGAGGTCCTGAGTACAGTTCCCGGCAACCACATGGTGGCTCATGACCATCTATAAAGAGATCTGATGCCCTCTTCTGGCATGTAGGTGTACAGACAGACAGAGTGCTCCTACATTTAAAAAAAAAACATAAATAAATTAAAAAAAAAAATTCAGCTAGGGGCTGGAGAAATGGCTCTGAGGTTAAGAGCACTGGCTGCTCTTTGAGAGGACCCGGGTTCAGTTCCCAGTGGCAGCTCACAACCGTCTCTAATTGCAGTTCCAGGAGCTCCAACACCCTTACACAGACATGCATGAAATAAAAATAAATAATTAAAAAACAATAAAATTTATTAAAAACAATAATGACAAAAAAAAAAAAACAAAGAAAAAAGCCAACCCTTCAGCTACCGTGAAAGTTGATCATTTGCAGGCCTGTTAAGGACATTAAACTCAAAGACAGTTCCCGGCGTGTCTTCTCTTCTCCCTTTCCTCAGCTCAGTTGCTCTTTCGATAGGAAAGTTTGAGGACGGAAGGAGCAGCCCCTAGCAAAGGTGATCAAGCTTCCTGGTAGGAGGTGAGCCCTGGGCTTGGTGTGTCATCGGGCTCTTCTGTTCTGCATCCCAGGCCTGCAGTATTCAACTGACAATCGGTTTGTACAACGGCTCAAAGAGCTGGAGGACTCAGCCGCCACGCAGAAGATCCCTTTGATCCCATCCACCCCGGAAGAGATGAGCGAGATGCTGCAGCTCTGCTCGTACGTCCGCTTCAAGGTGCCCCAGCAGGTACAGAGTCTCAGTGCCACTCCCTTGCCCTCCCTGCAGCCCCACCCACCCAAGACGCACATGTATCCTCCTGCATCTACTGTCTGACTCCACTCTGTCTGCTCCATTGTTACAACATGTGGCTTACCTGTGATATGTCAGACACTGTGCTGAGCACTGTGGTAAATACATGACGCAGGGCATTTCCCTCGGCAGATATAGTCCAGTGCAGAAATAGACATTAATAGATAAAACCTTACAAGTTGAAATGAGTTTCAGGAGTGAAATGAAGACTTGTAAGTTGAAAAAAATTTTTTTTGGTGAACCCAAAGGGCTTTTCATCTATGAGAGTTATATTTGTTATTTTTGAAACTCAAACTATTTTAACATAAACGTGCATTTGCCACCAGAGATGATATTATGTTATATAGTATGCTTAAGAGAATATAGGGGAAAGGCAATGGCATTGAGCGTCACTGACAGTGAGTACTGCGTGACCTCATGGTCTCCTGGGACCTGCTCCCAGATGTTGTTATGGGAATGAATCTATTTTTCTAAGCATTGTGGGGGAGCCACTGAAAGACTGTAGGGGAGCACAAATAGAAACGGGGCCACTTAGGATATTCTTTGACTTAGATGGGTACAAACTGGGGTAGAAGTACCAGCGATGAGGGCCGAGGTGTGGTGTGAGGAAGGATGGACAAGGTGGGACGTGTGGGAGAGTTCCATTTTGGATGCATGAAGTTCAGATTGCATTTGAGGCCTCCAAAAGGGCATGTCCAGCAGGTGATTGGACACTTAAATGATGCAAATGGAAGTCTGGCCTATGGGCAGAGGACACAGTTGAGGGTCATGGGTCCGAATGAGGTCATTGAGGAAGAGGTGTGGAGAGGAGAGTCTATAGGTTAGGGCCCATGGACTAGGTTCTCTCCTGTGTTGGAGGCAGAGAACCTGACTCTGGGTGCATGGAGTCCTCCTAGGCCATGAGAATGGTTGCTATTCGGACTTGGTGACCATGACTCAGTAAGTGCAGCACATATCTGGGGAAGCATCCAAATCTGTTTCTGTGTTGCACCCTGTCCTCGATACCTCTTTATTCAGAAAGTGGCACTGTCCTCTTCCCACTACGACGTATTTAGAATGTTGTGACCAAAGGCGACTTCATATTTTTCATTGTAGGGATAAGAAAACACTGAGAGGAAATGCTGTTGGCTTCAAAAGCCTTTCTTTCCCAGGAGGGTAGGACCACCTACCACTGAGCCCAGTAGGCCGTCATTGGTTGTGTTTGCTCACATGTGTCTCCTACTGTGTGCTCTGTAAGATCAGGGCCTGTCTATCTCCAGCCTTTAGTGGTGCACTTTCACAAAGAAGGTCCTACTTACAAGATTGGATGGGCGGTGGATACCATAGGAGGCCATAGTGTCAGAGATGGTGGGTCTGTAGGTACACAACAGGTAGATATATGAGTTGATGCATGTGTATGATTATATGACTACAGGATGGGTGGGTGGGTGGGCTACTGGCTGGATAATACAGGGATGGAGAGTGGAAGATTTAGCAAATGTAAACACATAAATATATGATTCAGGGAAAGAAGAAGAATTGATCAATCGACTAAGCAAAGTTGGAGACAGATGGGTAGATGCATGAATACTGGATAGACAGAGGAAAAAGGAAAATGTCTGTCTTAGAGCACAGTGCTGTTAAATATGCAGTCATCACCCTCGCCCCTGGTTTCCCCCCCTTCAGAACCACTCAAGATTCTAGTCAAAGCAGCTGTGGTCCACGTGGTAGCTTTCTGCCACTGTGGGAGGATACCTAAGCTCACCATGGGTTCAGGGGGTTCATCCCATTGTCACTTGGCCCCTTCACTTTAAGCCTAGGATGATTCAATGCATCATGGGTGGGGGGGGAGCACGTGATAGACCGGAGCTGCCCATCTCATGGTGGACAGGCAGCAAGCAGGGATGGAGCCTGCATTCCAATGTATTGCTCAAAAGTGTATCACCAATGAGTTCCTCCATGTAGGCACCACCTCCTAAAGTCCTCCTTCCAGTGGCACCACAGGCTGAAGACCAGACATTTAGTACATGGTCTTTTGAGGACCATAACACTACTGTTCCCAACTTTAGTCTGCATAAGTTTGCTGAAAGGGTCTAGACCTGTCCCCGATGGAGGAGAGGAGTGATGGCTACCTTTGGGACAGCTACCTGCGCTCTGCCTAGGAGTCCTGAGGCAAGGAACAAACGGCCACAAGCTTCCCTCCTGGGTTAGTAGCCCGGGGCTTAGAGATCTGGCCTGTCTATATTTGATACAGCCCTCAGCAGTGAAAGCAGAGGCGATGTCAAACGCCAGCCTGTGCCCTGTGGAACTATCAGAGCCTTCCCAGAGTTCTCTGAATAGTTTATGTCTTCTCCTCTTCCTCTTTCAAGGAGGTCTTTTCATGTCTCACAGGCTAGCCTGGAACTCACTGGCTTGTTGAGAAGAGTTTAAACCCCTAATCCCCCTGCCACAACCTCCAGAGTGGTACATTCGGGCTCGCTGTACCTCAGCGGGTTTATGTCGTGCTGGAGATGACCATGGCTTGGCGCACGCTAGGCCAGCCCTCCCCCAACTGAGCCATGTCCCCAGCTCCTTCACTGTTTACGGGATCAGCAATCCTGACGGTTCAGTCTTGTTCTGCTTTTGCATGTCATTGAATAATCACCTGAAATTTTGTTAATTCAGGTTTTTTGTCTTGAACTAAACCAATAATTTCTCAAGCTGCCTGGCAATCAGGTGTCTTTAACATAATGCGAAGGCCTCTGGCTTTGCAGCATGAAGTACCTACAGAGGCTAGAAAAGGACATTAGGACTCTTGGAACTGGAGTTACAGATGGTTGTGAGCCTTCTTGTTGGTGCTGGGAATTGAACCCTGGTCCTCTGCAAGAGCTGTGAATGCTGTTGACTATGGAACTATCTCTCCAGAAGGCCCTGGTTTGCTTCTGTAAAGCCTCCCAATTATAGCCTACATTCTGAGGACTCACAAGGCCAGCCATAGACAGTGCAGGAACATCCTGAGCGTTCTCCCCTGTGCTGCCCCAGAGCTGTAAAAGGCTAGAGGAAGTGAGACTTCTCTTGTGTTCTAACTCGGGATTATTCATCCTCAGATCCTTCAAGGTCTTGTCGACGTTCGCATCCCTCACAACAGCTTCTACCGGAAATGTAAGTAGCCCTGCTCCAGCTTGTAGCTTAGTGGCTGGCCACCTTGTGATTTGTAAACCTCTGTACTCAGAATGTTTTCTGGGGCCCTCAAGAGAGGAGGTGGTGGCCTGGGCTTGAACAAGCTCTGACTGTTGGGACACCTCTGTGCAGATCCGGCATCCGTAGGCTTACTGTGTGTTTCTTTTTCTGACAAGTGTTTTTGGAAATCGTCAGTGAGAAATCCAGATACTCTCTGCATGAGAACATGGACAAGATCAAGGTCCCAACACAGATCATTTGGGGAAAACAAGACCAGGTATGTCACAGGGCCCTGTGGAAGAAAAGCGGATAGTATCTTGACAGCAGGCCTCCCTGCTGGGCCTCTTGTGTTGGGTGTCAATGCTTGCCAAAGTTCTGTGAGCAGAGAGCAGTGACATTTGACTTTTAACATGAAAGCAAATTTGTTTATTGAAATAAGATTTCTTTTACCATGTAGCCCAAGCTGGCTTTGTCCATGAGATCCTCTTGGCTGCACATCCCAAATCCTGTAATCACAGGCTACCGGAGTGCAGTACTGGGCCTCATACATGCTAAGCAATCACTTTACTGTAAGCCATACTCCCAACCCTACTTTTCCTGTTAGGTGCAGGGACAGGGACCTATATTCTGCTACATAAGAAGGTGAAGCAGGAGGGGTTGGGGATTTAGCTCAGTGGTAGAGCGCTTGCCTAGGAAGCGCAAGGCCCTGGGTTCGGTCCCCAGCTCTGAAAAAAAGAACCAAAAAAAAAAAAAAAAAAAAAGAAGGTGAAGCAGGAAATGCCAGCCAGCATAGCAATACAAGTCCCGTATAAGTCAATATTACCAGAAGCCATTTTGTCACATGGTACCAAAAAAATACCCCAAAAGTTAAGCACGTAAATTTGTGTCCTTTACTTCCACATCTTAGTTCCTTCCTTGCAAGATTTCTGGATTTTCTTAAGCCAGAAGTTGGGAAACTTCCTGTAAAGGGCCAACTAGTAGATAACTGTAGCTCCACTCCCCATGGTCTCTGTCACATGCACTCAGTTCTGCTCTGTGTGTAAAGTATCATAGGTGATGATATATGAAGACGGGACATGGCCGTGTCACAGAGAACCACTGTTCACAAGAACAGTGAACGGCAGCAGGGACCATCGCTCAGGGCCAGAGCACTCAATAACGTGTGTGCGTGCTTCGTTCAATTCTTAGCGCCGTGAGACAAAGCAGAACAAAGGGCAGCTGCCGTTTACTCCAGTGTGCAAGCATGTATATGTACAGCACAGATACGAAAGTTTGTGGAGGTTTTGCATTTTGAGGCAGGCTCTTAGGTAGCCCAGACTGGCCCGGCCTTAAACTCCCTATGTAACCAAAGATAACCTTGAACTTCTTCCTGTATCTCCAGAGGTCTAGGATTGATATATATACTTCCTAAACATACTGTTTTGCACCAAGATTTATGCCTTATATACGACACCTGTGTCTTAGAAATCATTTCACATCTGCTTATATGGATCTGTGTAAAACGTATTTTTACTTTTGAAATAATTTCAAACTAATAGAAAATTTTACATGTGGAAAGACTTGAGGCAGGATGGTCATAAGTTCAAAGCCAGCCTGGAGTACAGAGCCAGACTGTGCCTCAAGAACAAATCAAAGGGCTAGTGAGATGCCTCAGCAGGCAACGGTACTAGCTGCCAAGCCCAACAATGTGAGTCTTACTATAAGGACCCACGTGGTAGGAGGATAGAACCAAGTCCTGCATGTTATCCATACAGGGGCAGCAGCACTCATGCATTTGTGCACATACACATTAATTAGTGTAATTGGAAAAATAAAAATTATAAAGGGTCTGGAGAAGGTGGATCAGCGGTTAAGAGCACTGACTGCTCTTCCAGAGGAACCAGGTTCAATTCCTAGCAACTTACATGGTTGCTCACATCCATCTGAAAATTCAGTTCTAGGGCATCCAACACCGTTAGCCTCCTCAAATGCCAGCCAGGCACGTGGTTTACAGACACATACAGGCAAACCACCTCTATGCATAAATTTTAAAAAATAGACAAAGGCAAAAAATAAGAGTACAAAATACTCTTATACACCTTTACCTATCTCATCAGTTTTAGCTGCTTTATTGATCGGGAATACTTAGTTACATTTCATTTATATATGTGTGGCAGGGTAGGGTGTAAGTGTGGGTAGATGTGGTAAGTTTTGTCATATAGGTTTGTATTTGTTTCAGAGGACTGCAGCAACCAACCGAGAGAAATGTATTGTCTCTCAGCTCTTGGGGCCACAAGTCCAAGGTCAGGGTATCAACAGGGCTGGTTCCTTCCCGGAGCTGTGAAGTAAACTCCACGTCCCCCTAGGCTTGCCACCATCTTAATCCCTGGATTCTACCTTCATTTTCACACGGCATTCTGTGCATGTGTGTATATCTCGATCCACATTCTCCTCCCCACCCCACCCACTTGTAAGGACACCAGCCATATTGGATTAGGGCTTCCCTGCTCCATTATGACATCATCGTAACCCGTACACCTACAGTGCACTATTCCAAATCAGGCCAATGCAGAGTAGTGACCTCAGGACTTCAGCATAAGAATTTAAGGGGACACCATTCAGCTCATGGCCAGCTCTCCAGAGACGCACCAGGTTCATTCCCAGAAGCGCTTCTGTAGCTGCCTTTGAGCAACCGTGCTTACCAAAGATTTTTCTATAAAGTTTAGAGCAAGAAGAGAGAGAGAAGTAAGTGTAAAAGCAGATGAACAGCAGTGTATTCTAAAGGGTGCACAGTCTTCCATTAAAGAAAAAGATATTAAGGGGTTGGGGATTTAGCTCAGTGGTAGAGCGCCTGCCTAGGAAGCGCAAGGCCCTGGGTTCAGTCCCCAGCTCTGAAAAAAAGAACCAAAAAAAAAAAAAAAAAAAAAAAAAAAAGAAAAAGATACTAAAAACAGGCTCCATTTTTCTGATTGTTTTTTCTGTTACTGTAACAAAATGCCTAAGGCCGAGTGGTTTATAAGGACTTAGACGTTTATAAGCTAATGGTTCAGAGGCTGGGAAGTTCACGTGCAGAGTGCCACCCTCTGCTCGGCACAGAGGGTATTCCTGCTGTATAACATGGTTGAAGACAGCACGATGGTGACATTAATCTATTTCTGAGGGCAAAGATCTCAGTGGTTCATTAATCCATTTGAGAGGACAGAAGGATAAAGTTTCTAATGCATGAACTTTTTTATTTTTAAGATTTATTTATTTATTTTATGTATGTGAGTACACTGTAGCTGTCTTCAGACAAACCAGAAGGGGCATCAGATCCGATTACAGATGGTTGTGAGCCACCATGTGGTTGCTGGGAATTGAACTCAGGACCTCTGGAAGGGCAGTCAGTGCTCTTAACCACTGAGCCATCCCTCCAGCCCCCAGTGCATGAACTTATAAGGGACACATTCAAGCTCTGGCAGACCCAAGGGAGAAAATTCACCATTGTGTGTTGCAGTAATCTCTTACCCCAGGAAGCCCATATAAAAACATACAACTCAGTTATTAGATTTATAAACTATAAGACCAGATTGTGCAGATATAACACTATCCTAATTTATTCCCCAGCTACGAGAGCCCTTACTTGTGGCTTCTCTAGGCCATGCAGTTCTGCTCCATCTTCCTTCTACCTCCTCTTCTCCATCTCTCTCTCTCCTCCCCCTGTTTGTTGTTGTAAAGATCTCCCTTTTTAATGCTGGTCCCTAATGCTAGCCCATTCTGCTGTAGTGCAGGAAGAATAAGAGTCAGAGTGCCAGCCTCGGGCTTCAGAAGTGTGTTCTACCTCAACCTCTGTCCTCCCTCAGCCTGTAACCCCAAGCAAGCACCCCAGTACTCTCCAAGTTAGGGTGTCTCTGTTGCTGCTGGGATAAGTACGATTCAAGTGCAGCAGCTTGTATGAGAGTGATCTTTTCTCTTCAGTTATCAAAATGTACGTGATTAATCCCACATATTCTGAAGCCTATCTTGTCTCATGATGTAAAATTGTATGGTGTGCTACAGACCTGACAAAGCCGTTCATATTTTGTGCATCCTGAGGCCAGAGGCCAAATAACAGAGGCTTCAAGGGGAGGGAAGGTGGTCTATTTTGTGGCCTTTTGACTATGCTCCCTGGTTCCCAAGCTCCCTTGCTTTTTGCCTGCCTTGTTTCAGCATTTAGCATCATGGTACCCCTACCTGTGTCAGACTGAATTCAGCCTTCCTCTTTGAACCCCAGTAGGTCAGCTGTCATCATGCCCAGGGACAGGGGTCACTGTGTATTGTCCGTTGTATGGATGATGAGCCTGGATTTGGATAGTATAAACCAGCATGGCTGAACCTGGCAGTCCTCCTTGAGAGGGCTCCTGGACATCAACCAGGCCAAGAATCTCTCTTCCATTTTCAGTCCACCAGAAGAGAAAGGCCTGCAAGAGAACAACTGTCAGCATCATTTGTTCATCATCTCTCTTCTTGCCAGCACTGTGTGTGATAGGACAGTAATACAGGCAGGTGGTGAAAGAATTTACCAGGACATGGACAGACAGAGAATTTATTAAGACCTAATACAAGTGTGAGCAAGCCCCAGAGGGGTGTGGGAGGGAATGAAAGTTTCATAGCACTTGGAGGGGAAGGTGCTTGAGTTTATCTCATGGGCCACTTGTATGGGATAGATAGGTGAGCACCTTACTATCTTGTTGAATAACCAGTTCTACAGAACAACTAGCCCTCCCTGTAGGGCATCATAGGTTCTTATGAATGTTTATGTGCCGGGCGGTGGTGCACGCCTTTAATCACAGTACTTGGGAGGCAGGGGCAGACAGATCTCTTCGAGTTCAAGGCCATCTTGGTCTGCACACTGAGTTCCAGGATAGCCAGAGCTACACAGACAAACCTTGTCTCGAGAAAAGCATCAAGCCCCAGGCCCCAAATGGCTACTGCCTGGCTGTTAGTGAGTAGGGATTCTGCTTGGCTTAGGCCTTCTGTCTCTTTGTGACAGGACACTGCATACAAGAGCTTGCTTTCCCTCTACCACTTCTGGTTAATGTTCGTGAATACTGCGTTTAGGAATTTCTCATTTCCAATGCTGCATATTTTTGGTCCATTTAAGTTTTGTATCCTAGGTGAGGTCTAGGCTCACCTCACATTCACCTGGCCTTGGTCTCAAATGGAATTGAGAAAATTCTTAGAATGCATGTAAGTAATCTACCCACCAAATAGGTGCTATGGTTCCTACTGGCAAGCAGATCTCATGAGGGACCATACATCAGCTTCACACGGGTGGCCTGAGGAAATGCTGGGTCTGCAGAGCTAAGCAGTGTGACCCAGCCAAACTAGAGCTTGTAATGACATCTTGCCTGTGAGTTGTCCTGTCTCCCTCAGGGTGGATCCATATTGGGAGTTTCTTCTTTTTCTCATCTGCCTCTGCCGTTTTTTGTAACCTGCATCCTCTGGGCCCTTACTTTCCCAGTACGTGGGCTTCTTTCTCCTTGAACAGTAACTCAGTGGTGGTTTCCACCCACATCTGGTGATCCCGTCTCATCGAGCCGCATGTCCACATTTCTTCCCCTGATCCATGGTGCTCCGCCACACTCTCTTCTGCCTACCCCACTTCAGGGTGCTGGAAACCTCAGGTTGGTGAGACTAAAGCTCAGAAACAGATTCACGACATGTCTTTGCTTTTTGCCCTGAAGGTAGAGAAGAGGGCCTCGGCTGGGAAGACTTGCAGGTGACGTTAACACTAGGGCTGTGACTGCGAACCCACCTCCTGAGGAGACCCACTAGGCACACTAGCAGGAAAACCGAGATGAAATGAGAGCGAGTTGTGTGTAAAGTATCAGTCTTACAGAAGCTCCGGGAGTCCCCAGATGTCAATCATGGAGGTACCCCCTGTAACGTTCACCTCTTGAATTTTCTAGTGAAACCTTCCTACAACTGGGCTCCCTACTACTCGAATCACTCCCCTTAGCAAGTCTCAGGACACCCCACGTCCCAAGGCTGACTTAGGCCTGGGAATGTGGCACAGTTGGTGGTATGTGCTGTGCAGCATGCACAAGGCCCTGGATTCGATTCCCAACATGATAGAACACTGGATGTGGTGGTAAGGCCAGAGTAAAGACCTTCCTTCTGCTCTAGCATGCCCTGCCTGACTCCTGCTCTTGCCATAACCTCTCGTCCTCATGCTCCTCCCCTTTCTATAGTTTCCTCTGCTCCCTTTGCTGTCTCAGAACTCAAGAACGATGTCTTCCCCTTGCTCCACTCCCTTTTGCCCTCTCAGCCTGTTCATATCATTGCTACAGTTATCTCTTGATAGGGCTCGCTCCCCCTCCAGCTTAACCTCCGTGCAGACAGGAACTTCGTCTTTTCCACCTCATGATCATTGGCAGTGTTGAACTTCCAGTGCCATGTTTCAGAGTCAAACAGGAGGCATGCTGGTGACTTCCGTTTACCTCCCTGACTCCTGCCAGGGCTAAACGGTAGAAACTGTCCACAGCTATGCAGCGGAGCGTCTAAATCTTCGCATATGTCTTCTTTCTTTCTCTTCCTCTGCAGGTGCTTGATGTGTCGGGGGCAGACATATTAGCCAAGTCCATCACTAACTCCCAGGTAGAGGTTCTGGAAAACTGTGGCCATTCAGTGGTGATGGAGAGACCGAGGAAGACAGCCAAGCTCATCGTCGACTTTTTAGCTTCTGTGCACAACCCAGACAACAACAAGAAGCTGAACTGAGGCCGCTGCCACGGCCTGCATTGTTGCACACAGCGTCTGCTCCCATCCCCAAAACCTGACACAGTAACCACTCTCAGGGATCCTGCCCCAAATGCTGTCGGAGCACCAACGTCCCTGAGGAAACCAGTTGCCTATCCCAGTATCCTTGGTTCCATAGAGCATCAGGGGCCGCAAGGAACTCTCCAAGATCCTTTTTTTCAAAATAGAAACCTAAATAGAAAAAAAGACAACAACAAACCACACCTAGCCATGAAGCCTACCAGAGTCTTCACGCCACTGGCAAGCCAGTGCTAAGCAGTCACCCCGGACCGTTATCTTCAAGGACACTTTCTTTAAGACATTCCTCACACATTAAACTTGATCTCTTTTTGTTGTTGTTACTTCAGATGTATCCCCTGCATGGCCAGTGGCCTTCTCTACAGGAGCTTTAGTCATTCACTGAAAACTCTTATTTAGATGTAATTCAAGTTTTACATAGAGGCCCAAGTGTGAATGCATTAACCACAAGGCCATGAAAGAGACAGCGAACTGTGGAAGAGGCTTCTGCCTCGAGGTCTAATACACAGGAGGCTGAGGCAGAAGGATCCAAGATCAAGGCCTGCTAGAGGTACAGAGCGAGTTCAAGGCCAGCCTGAGCTACTGACTGGAAGAAGTAAAGAGAAAATGTTTCTACCTTTTTTTTAAATGTAGAAATCAATGTGAGGGGGCAGTGCTCCACCTCAGTCAGCCCTAGAAACCAGCCAAGCCGCAGAACATGCAGACTGATATCGAGTTTGGACACCCACAGATCAGATACATCTGACCGCCCACAGGGAAGAGCGCCTGACCGGGTGGGTTCCCTAGGAGTGATTTACAATTTATTAATAGGACTAATAAAGCAATAATGTTCTAGACTTCCATCTGATCGGACGGGAGGCCCATCACCAAGCAGCTCATTGGCATCCTTTCAATGATGCTGTTCTACTGAAAACCCTCGGAAGTAAAATACCAGCTCGTTAATGAATTCTGTGAATTCCGTGAAACAATATTGTGTGATTGAAAGAAAAAAAATGAGTCCAAACAGCTGTAAAAGAGACCACAATAATGTGAAATAAATTTACTAAGTCTAGGCTGGCAACACCTAGGTGCTTTCTGATTCTGAGCTCCTAATGGGGTGTACTATTAATAGATTTCTGGTCACTTAAAAATGTGTTTATCAGCAGGGACGTGAGGAGACTAGAGGTTGATGGTTGGTGTCAGGTGTCTTTCTCAATCACCCCCACACACACACCCTATTTTTAAGATAGGATCTCTCAGTGAACCTGGAGCTAGCAACGCCCCGGCATCCTCTTATCGCCTGGCCAGCACTGGGACTGCAAGTGCAGGCTTCTGTGTCCAGTTTTTTACATGGGTGCCGGAGATCCAGGCTTAGGTTCTCCTATTAGCACAGCAAGTCCTTTACTGACTGAGTCCTTCCCCCGGGCCCAAAAACATACTTTTATTATTTCACGTTTACCGTGATTATGTGTCAGTGTCTGCTTATGGGTGGGGTAGATGCAAGGGGCTGCAGGGGCAGGTGGAGCTGCACTTACAGGAGGTAGTGTGCTACCTGACGTGGGTACTGGGATCTGAACTTGAATCCCCTGTGAGAGTGCTGTGTGCTGGTAACTGCTGTGCCACTCACTCCGTCATCCTAAGTGTGTGGTTGGTTAAAACTTATTTATTACACGTGCATGATGGGCATGGATGTCTGTGTGAGCGCGTCCAATCTGTTAGAACTGGAGTTAGAGGCAGCCGTGATCTACCATGTGGGTGCTGAGAATTGAGCTGGGTTCTCTGGGAGAGCAGCCAGGGCTGTAAACTGCTGAGCTATCTCTCCAGCCCCCTACGTATGTTTTTTTTTTTAAAGTATTGAGATTATCTCTTAGAAGGAGACGTCATCAGTTTGCTCCTTTTCATGTGCTTCTGGTCTCTATAGTTTAAAGGGAAGTCCATGGTGAGATGTGAATGTTGTAACTGACCAGAGAAGCATGCAATAGAGTTCTTAGAGAAGTACAAGAAAATTGCGTCACGCTTGTGAGATACGGCCAATGCAGTGGCCAGGAAAACATGTAGGTATTATAAATGCATACATTAGAAAAGAAAGGCTGGGGCTGGAGAGATGGCCCAGTGGTTAAGAGCACCCGACTGCTCTTCCAGAGGTCCTGAGTTCAATTCCCAGCAACCACATGGTGGCTCACAACCATCTGTAAAGAGATCTGATGCCCTCTTCTGGTGTATCTGAAGACAGCTATGGTGTACTTATATATATAATAAATAAAATAAATCTTTAAAAAAAAAGAAAAGAAAGGCTGAAAATCGGGAAAATTAAGTTTCCACCTCCAGGAGCTAAAAAATAAACTAGTAACCCAGTGAAACAAGGTAGTAAGTAATTCAACAGAAAAGAGAATCTACAGTATTCTTTTTCTCAAAGAAAGGAGATCGTGGATGTTTACTTCCTGATCTGTATTTACCAAGAGTTCTGGGTGAGTCTCTGTCTGGGTGGTGAGAGATGCGTTCCTGTCAAGCACTATAAAGAGGCCATGTGATCTGTTTCGGAACAGCTGACTCTGGACCCAGGATTTCTTCCTGGTGAGGGTTAAAGCCTCTAGGGGCATACTCATAACCATAGGACCTGGAAGGAGGAGGCAAGAAGATCATGTGACTGCATTAAGACTGCCCCAAAGCACAGGGCATGGGGAGAGGCATCTGCACTGTCATCCAGGCAGGGTATGTGCTGTCCACCTGACTGGAAGAAATGAAGGGACTCTGGCTGGCTCGAGCACTGTGAGCATGGCTCTGGCCGCCCTCACCCTTCTCCCCATTCCCTCTGCCTGGATACAAACCATTAGATTATATTCTTAAAGTTTGTCCCCAAGGTCTAGTCCCTTATTTGGCCACTTCCTCCTCCTAGAGCTATCAAGGTCCAGTTATCAGAGTATTAAGTCCAACAATCAAAAGTCCTCATTGGCTCCCTCATCGACATACCCAGTTAAAATTAAACACCTAATTCCAACTTGTGTGTCCCATCTTTTCTATATAAAGCACCATTTGCCTATGTGTCAGTCTGTTTCCCCATCTATCCAGAAGCAATCCTTTGTCCCACTCCAAGTCAAACATCCTCTTAGGCCTCTCCTTGTCTCCTCTCTCCCCTCTCGTTCCCTTCCCCTTCTCCCTAGTCCTTCCTCTGCCTTCTATTTTTTGCCCTCTGGGCAAATAGATCTCCTTTGTGCAGAGAGAACTTGGTCTTGGGGGTTCCTTTCAAGAACAGTAGACAGGTTCTGCAGGAGGACATGGTCCCTACTCCCTCCACTGTCAACAGAAAACCTGGACTAGAAGTCATGAATCAAGAATATGAGTTGTGTTTTTATAAACACATAGCATAGGTTTGAGTTCTCTGGTTCTGCTGTGCTGGGAGGCTCCTTGCACTGTTTCCTGCTTCAGGAATTATAAGAAGCCTGCTAGTTCCTGCCAGCTAGCCGCCTCCACACCAGATCCTGTGGGTTCTGTGGCTTTGCTGAGTCTTGAAAAGAAGAAAGGAATCATTCACCATGGCCCTTCCTGAGAGACTGCCAGAGAGCCCTGGGATCAAAATGGAAAGCCCCAGGAGGCTCAGCCCCACTGCTCGGAGTTAGGACCAGAGCCGTTGCACACAGCACGTCGCCCTCCTGGGCAGATACCGAAGACACCAAGGGACAAGCAGTGGTCAGAATGTTTGCCCTCAGTCTGGGCTTCTTGTCCAGGGCGGTGTGCATGCGTGTGTGTGTGTGTGTGTGTGTGTGTGCGCGCGCGCCTGTGTGTGTGTGTGTGTGTGTGTGTGTGTGTGTGTGTGCGCGCGCGTGCACAACAGCACTGACTTGATACTGGGCGGCATATGCCAGATTGACGGTGCTGCCTGTTCAAGTCTGTGCTCTGCTTGTGCCTCTGTGATGGCCCCGTGTCCCAGGGAAGTCATACGTGCTGCCCTGCTCTGCTCTGCTCTGCTCTGCGCTGCTCTGTGGAAGTTCTCAGAAAATACTGGGACTGGAATACCTGCCAGGTGGGGCAACATGTCTGAGGCTATTGTGTTCGTTGGGTCCTGTTTTATTTATTTTAATTGTATTTTTCTTGGATATTTTATGTATATACATTTCAGATGTTATCCCCCTTTCTCCCATCTCCCATACCCTCTTCTCCTTACCCCTGCTTCTCTGAGGTGCTCCCACTCCCACTCACCCACTCCAACCTCAATGCCCTGGCATTCCCCTACACTAAGAAAATGAGCCTTCACAGGACCGAGGGCTTCTCCTCCTATTGATGCTGGACAAGGCCATCCTCTGTTATATATGCAGCTGGAGCCATGGGTCCCTCCGTGTGTACTCACTGGTTGGTGGTTTAGTCCCTGGGAGCTCTGGTGAGGTGTGGTTGGTTGGTATTGTTGTTCTTCCTATGGGGTTGCAAGCCCCTTCAGCTCCTTCAGTCCTTTCTCTAACTCCTCCATTGGGGACTCCTTGTTCAGTCCAATGGTTAGCTGCAACCACCCTCATCTGTATCAGTCGGGCTCTGGCACAGCCTCTCAGGAGACACCTGTATCTCGCTCCTGTCAGCAAACATTTCTTGGCATCAGCAATAGTACCTGGGTTTGGTGGCTGCATTTGGCATGGATCCCGAGGTGGGGCAGTCTCTGGATGGCCTTTCCTTCAGTCCCTGTTCCACTCTTTGTCCCTGTATTTCCTCCCGTGAGTATTTTGTTTTCCCTTCTAAGAAGGAATGAAGCATCCACACTTTGGTCTTCCTTCTTCCTGAGCTTCATATGATCTGTCAATTTTTTCTTAGGTATTCCAAGCTTTTGAGCTAATATCCACTTATCAGTGAGTTTCTGTGCCTCACCTGGTATCAGTCACCCACGGGTGCAGGCAGTTACCCCTAGCCACTGGAAACATGGCTCCACTGTCTTCTATCTCTCCCAGTGTCACTACTACTGAACCCAGAGTAGACTTCTTGGTCAGTTGTCGGGGCTTAAAAAGTAGGTGTTTTGATGGGGAAGGAATGAACAGAGATGGGACTATATCGAAAGCCTCAAATCACCTGTCAAGGTCTGAACAGAGCAGGCTGGAACCTGCAGGGCTACCCCGGAGCTTTGTGATTTCATGTCATTAACGTTCTCTAGGCTGATAATAACCACAGTGTGGGCCTGTCAGTTCCTCTGCCTGTGATGGGAATAGGGGTCTTAAGTCGCCATCACTAATCTGAGAAAGGAAGAGGCATCCGACTGCTGCTGATACTGCTCTGAGCTCCAGTGGGAACCATTCCTTTTCGAGTTCTGGGATCTTTGGTTCCTAAACCTCCAAGGCAGTGAATGGGAACCTTGGGCCATACAGCTCTATCAGGTGATGGGAATGAAGGATTCTGACAACCCCAGTGGCCCAAGGCCAAAGCTAGCTGAGACATATGACTCTCGTCTGAAACACAACCCCTGGAAGGTGACTCTGCCAGGACTAATGTGAGCCTAATTCCATAATTCCTCACCAAGGCCGCAGGTCTAAATGTGACTCGGTTCAAAACTGTCCCTTCGTAAAAGCACCATGGGGCCGTATCATGTAATATCCCAACTTCATGCAGAATCAAATTAACACACCCATGCTTCTGCTCAGTGTAAACAGGATGAGATCGGAATCAAGCCTTCCTTTCAACATGGTTTGGGTGAGGAGACTGCACTTCTGTTTTGTATGCTTGTTTAGTTTCAGAGTCACAAAGAGTGGGAGCCTGTTCTCCAGGTTCCAGCTCTTCTGTTGGGAAGTGGGTAGCACACTGTGGAAGAGAATTTTCCAGCATGTAGAAGGAGCAGCCTATACGTGCCACAGCACCCTGTTCTGACCATCAGGAGCTTGTCCTGATAATTTAATTGTTGATGTCAATATCACTTTTATTTTCTAAATACTAAGAAGAAAGATAAGTATGCCTCCTGCCCTCGCCTTCCCCATTATTTTTGGGAGATGTCTGTGCACTTGCAGACACATGTGCACATCTATGGACATACACACCTATTAACAGGTTCTTCTGTGGGTACTTTAAAAACATAAATGGAGTTTTGCTGGGAATTACTGTTGCCCTACCACCTGCTTCTCTTACCTCTGTGCCTTGGGAATTCTTCTATATCTAACCCACAGAGCCTCAGGTTTCTGTAAGGGGAATGCAGAGCTCTCCAGAGAAACTGCATCTAACCAGTTCTGGTGACAAGAGCCCGTGATTCCAGATACTTTGGAGGCTAATGCTCAAGGATGACAAATTGGAGGTCAGCCTCGACAACTTAATTACATCCTATCTCGGAAGAGAATTAAATGAGCTAAGGACAGAGCTCCATGGCAGTCCCCGTCCTGTGAGGCTCTGGAAGACAGGAGGGTTGGGGGTGGGGTGGGGTAGGGGACTGTGTTGGATAGGTATGGCCCCCACAAACTCATATTTGAATGCTTGGCCATAGGGGGTGGCACTATTGGGAGGTGTGTCCTTGTTGGAGGAGATGTGTCATTGTGTTATGTATGCTCAAGTGATGCCCGGTGAGAGACACTCTCCTGCTGTCTGCAGATCGAGATGCAGAATTCTGGGTTCCTCCAGCATGCTACCATGCTTCCCACCATGATAATGATGATTGATGATGATGATTGATAATGATGATAATGATGATTGATAATGATGATGATTGATAATGATGATAATGATGATTGATAATGATAATGATGATTGATAATGATGATAATGATGAATGATAATGATGATTGATAATGATGATAATGATGATTGAGTAAACCTCTGCAACTTTAATCCAGGCCCAGTAAATGTTGGGCATCTAATCTAGTGTGACCCACTGGCTGCTGGCTCAGCTGACTGACAGGCTGTAGCCACCCTTCTCCCACCTTTTGTGGCTGCTGAGTAAAACAAAAGGTATCCAGTAAAATTTTAATGTCAAATGAGTAATAAATACATTCTTCTAAACATTTATTTATTTATTATATATAAATACACTGTAGCTGTCTTCAGACACACCAGAAGAGGTCATCAGATCTCATTATAGATGGTTGTGAGCCACCATGTGGTTGCTGGGATTTGAACTCAGGACCTCTGGAAGAGCAGTCAGTGCTCTTAACTGCTGAGCCATCTCTCCAGCCCAATGAATACACTTTTAATAAAAGCATTGAATTTGTGTCCTACAGACTGTTTATTTGGAACTTGGATTTAACTGGGTATCAAGTTATTTAAGTGGTAATCCTGATTTTTGTTTCAGCCCAATGAATACACTTTTAATAAAAGCATTGAATTTGTGTCCTACAGACTGTTTATTTGGAACTTGGATTTAACTGGGTATCAAGTTATTTAAGTGGTAATCCTGATTTTTGTTTTGTGCATGTGTGCATATGTCGATGTGTGTGTGTGTGTGTGTGTGTGTGTGTGTGTAAGCACACGCGCATGTTTAGATGTTAGAGGAAGCCATTCAGAGTCCTGCTCTATCATTGTACACATTATTCCCTTGGGACAAGCCTTACTCAATCCAAACTTTACATTTAGGCCGGACTAGCTGGCTGGTGAGCTCTTGGCATCTGCTTCTTTTTATCCCACAGGTTTGCATGTAGCTGAACTCAAGTTGTTCAGACTCTGATGAAATCTGTTGAAGGTTGGTCTGGTGCTATGTATACAGATGCTAAATTCCGAACCCCAAGATCTGGTTGCCAGACAAATGAAGAGAATTCTCGCGTACATCACCTTTGTTGTAAACCTTGCTCCCCAATGTAAAGTTAACTGGTTAATAAAAGGCTAGAGCCTATGATTAGGCGGTAGAGAGAAAGGCAGGACTAGAGGATAGAGTGAGGGGGTCTCAGAAGAGATCAAGGCGAGGAGGA
This sequence comes from Rattus norvegicus, assembly GCF_021556685.1. Lineage (NCBI taxonomy): Eukaryota > Metazoa > Chordata > Mammalia > Rodentia > Muridae > Rattus > Rattus norvegicus. Next base: position 20,220,951 of record NC_141548.1, on the reverse strand, counting down.
AGAAGAGGGAGGGAGCAGGAGGTTGTGGATAAAGGAGCGTGTGGCTGAGAAAAGTGCACCATGAAGACAGACAGGTGAAACAAAGCAACCAGAGCATGACTCAAACAGCAAGCAACAAACAGTGTACAGTTTGTATGAAAGTTAGAACAGCTCAGAACCTGCCCAATCTAGGCTCACACTTTGTAAGTAAAATACCATGGTTTTGTATCTTTTATATAGGCCAGTTAGAATAAATAACTCTTTTTACAGAACTCGAATCCTTGCCTTCTACCTGGCAAGCCCTGCTTCCCTCCTCTCCAGAGGCTCCACATGAGCCATAGTCAAGTGCCTTTCTGTTCTTGGGTGATGATCCCCAGGATTTCCTTGAAGGAGCGCGCACATGCACACACCCACACCCACACAGACACACAGACACACAGACACACACACACACACACACACACACACACACACACACACACTCAAACAAAACCAAAAAGCAATGCATTAATGTATGCAGAACTCAGTGTTCCACTAGAACAATGTCAGGGTGCTTACAGTGAACACACTTGGGTCAGTAACTGTGCTGGCTAGATTGATGTCAGCTTGACACAAGCCTTAGTCATCTGAGAGGAGGAAACCTCAATTTAGAAAATGCCTCTGTAGGCCTGGGCTATAGGCAAGCGTGTAGGGCATTTTTTAAATTTTGTGTTTAATGAAGGAAGGTCCAGCCCATTGCCACTGTGGATAGAGTGACCCTGGGATGGTGGTCCTGGGCGATATGTTTTGCAATGCGGAGGCTTCATGTGTGATGGGGTAGAGGTGGGGTGGGGGGGTTGTTGGATGCCTTAGCAGATCCATGCTGAAGCATCTCCCCCCTCCCCGTGTACCAGCCACACAGCCATATGACAGGTTTAGTATAAAATGAAGTTTAGTTGGGGCATGAGAAGGGGATGTAGGAGAGGAAAGGAACAGAAAGAGGGGACAGAAAGAAGGAAAGAGACTGGAGTGGTCGGGGGTTGTGGGGGGTGTACAGGCCAGAGACAGAGGCCAGAGAAATACAAAGAGAGGCCAAACAGTCCTTTTATAGCAGCCAGGCTCCTACCTGGCTGTTGCTACGTTACTGTTGGGTGGAGCCTAGAAGAAATGCTAACACTGGGTTCTGTAAGAAAGCAGGCTGCACAAGACTTGGAGGGCAAGCCAGTAAGCAGCACCCTTCCATGGCTTCTGCACCAGCTTCTTCCTTCAGGTACCAGCTCTATTTGAGTTCCTATCCTGGCTTCCTTCAATGACAGGCTTACAGATCTCTCCCTCCCTTTTGGTCATAGCCTTTGATGACAGGAGAAGTAACCCTAAGACAGTGACTGTGTACTCATTTGTGTTGTTTGGAAGAGGCTGAAGATGGCTTACTCAAAAGGGCTCTGTGAAGTCCTGCATGCCTCCAAGTGCTAGGTGACCAGATGGTAATTGGCTTGGTACATGCAGCAAAACATAGGTCACATGTGGACACCATGCTGCAGAAGGCATTGTCAGATGTCTACTCCATAGTGTCTGTTAAGTACGTGCCGGCTTCTTACGAGATACCTAACTTCTGCCAACACGAGGGACACTTTGAGAGCAGCTGTCGCTGGCAGCACGATGGTTGCACAGATCAAAAATTGGTTTTCACTACTGTCCCCATGCCAAACATCAATTTGGTATTTAACTTGACACAGCCTTTCTTTAGCAAGGACGCTTTTATAAAAGACTGAGGTGGCCTTACGAGTGTGCTTTTTTATTTGAAAGACTTTTTTACATTTAATTTATTTAATAAATAAACAAACGTGTGTATATGTGTGTTCACAAAGTTACAAGTGCAGCCTTCTTTCCTTCTACCACCTGGGTACCAGGGATATAACTCAGCTTCCAAGACTTGTCAGTCAGGACCTTTATCTGATGAGCCATCTAGCCAGTCCCCTTGTGTGGTTTGATTTAAAGTGATGTTACACTTAAATGTTCAAGAGAGAAAAACCCCACACTGAACTTGTGGGAGGAGATTAAAGAAACTCAAACAAAGGGGTTACAGGTGATATTTTTGCTACTGTCCAGCTTGCTGACCCTTGAAAGACCAAGGTGTGGGGGGCGGGGGATGGGAGGAAGGGAGGAATAGGGGAGAGGAAGTCAGAGAAGGAGGGAGAGAAGAGCAGGGGGAAAACCCTCAAACATGAGCCAGGCATGGCAGCACACACCTATAATCTTAGTATTCTGGGGGCTGAATTAACAAGTTTGAGGCTGGTTTCAGCTATATGATAAACTCAAAACCAGCAGGGATTACCTAGCGAGACCCTGTCTCAAAAGGGGAGGGGGGAGAAGGTAGGGGAAGATGGAGAGGGTAAGGAAGAAAGAGAGAGAGACTGGAGACTGACGTACTAGCTAGGGAGGGAGACTTCTCTTGCTTTCGCCTTTATATCAGTTGAAACGATACATCACAGTACCTAGTAAAAAAATAGAATTTCATTGAAAAACCAAGGATTAACCAGCAATGTAGTTCCTTTTCCAAAGTATCTCTTCCGTCTTCGACTCTGGATTAACAAGAGAGCCTGGGACAGAATTCAGGCATCAGGAGACACCGCTTTTTAAGATTTTGGTGCAGGAGTGAAATTTTACTAAGGTTCTTTGAAACCAAAAATGCACGTGCATCTCGGTTTTTCTAGGTCACGTGGTCTGGCAAGGTAATTTCCTGGCCCAGAGAGACTTTTCCCCATTACAGTTTCCTGGATACCAGACAATTCATCATCTCTTTTTTTCCCCCTCACAACTCTGCAAGGAAATTGCTGGTGATCTGTCTATACGAGAAGGGAAGACGCTAGACTGACTGGTGGCAGAGAACGGATTTCAACACAGTTCTGGCAACTACCTATTTTGGGGACTTTTAGGGGTCCCGTTGGGGTTTAATAATAAAGACAGACACATCTGTACAGTCTAAGCCTGCTAGTAGTTCTGCTGGGGGCAGGTCCTCAGATAGTCATTCAGACTTAATCAGACTCCCTGCCACTCGTCTAGACCTCCCGCTCTCTGTCCCAGCCTCTCTCCTCTGCTCTCCCCCAGCCCTGGCTTCAAGTTCTTTTTATTGTTACAGAATTGCAAGCCAAATTCTGCATACCAAAATTCTTATCTCATCTAGGGGTTGTCTAGAAAAATCTATTGCCTAAGCAAATCTCAGCCACAAGAAATTTCCTAGTTGGCTAGGCCTGTCTCAGGACTGAATTATGCAAAGGCTCCGAGAATCCTTAAAAATAAAAATAACTTTATAAAATCTCAGATAATAAGCACTGACAAAAGGCTTCTTAAAAACTTTGGTACCATCACTCCAGATTCTTGTCAGATACTATAGTTCTGCTAAAATTCTGCTATAACTACCAAAATACAAATATTTTGAGAAAGCAAATTCCACTCTCTGGAGTCTGTGTTAGCTTACTCCCCCTTAATCCCC